>NC_047085.1:315631502-315931502 GCF_902459505.1 Geotrypetes seraphini
CAACTTCCAATACTTTCCCCTCTTCAAACGGTGTCCCACAAGGTTCTATACTTTCTCCTCTTCTATTTAATATATTTCTTGCACCTTTGTTAACTTTATGTCAATCTATCGGCTTTAATGTCTTTGCTTATGCCGACGATATCCAACTCCTGCACCCCATTGATACCAATAATCCTTCTGACATATCAGTAATCAATACAAAATTAGAACAAATACATAATTGGTTAAACAATAATAAACTTGCATTGAACATTTCTAAATCTAATGTACTACTTTTTCCCTGGAAGGATAACCCCAAACTAAGCCTCCCAATTTCTATTAAGGGTCATCCTTTACAAGAGGTAAACAATATTAAAATACTCGGAGTTACTTTCGATCACTCTCTCTCCTTCCATGACCATATTAGTAATGTTATAAAGTCCTCATTCTTCAGGCTTCGACAAATCCGCTCAGTATCACAGTTCCTTAATGCCAATTCTCTAAATATCCTCATTCATTCACTTGTCATTTCAAAGATAGATTACTGTAATGCCCTATTCAAAGGTATAGCACAAAAGGAAATAAAACGCTTACAGATAATACAAAATACATCCATTAAACTTATCTATAAAGCAAAAAAATTTGATCACGTAACGCCGCTCCTTAAGGAAGCCCATTGGCTTCCGGTGGGTCATCGAATAATATATAAACTCTGCTTGCTCACCTTTAAATCACTTCTCTATAAAACTCCGGCTTTCATTCATAAACTGCTTATCCCTTATACAGCTAATAGAACTTTAAGATCTGCCGCACAGCATCTTCTAACGATTCCATCGCTAAAAATAATAAATACGCGTCGTCAGTTTATTTTTTCAGTCACTGCACCCCAGACTTGGAATTCTCTACCGAGCTTTATAAGGGAAGAATCTAATTTAGAAAAATTTAAATGTAAACTAAAAACATTCCTGTTTAATGACGCATTCTTAAACTAACTATGCTTCTAAGTGTCTTTTTAAATAATCATGAGAATCTCATAAAGTTTTCTTTCAAGTCTCATTTCCAATTTTACTCTCCTACTAAATTTTATCTTTTTAAAATTATTATCATTATCCCTCCCTTATGTGCTTTCCCTTTATGTATAATCTTTTTTATTTAAAATGTAACTTCTTCCCCATATTTTCCTCTTGTCTCCAGTTTCGTCAAATTTGTTTTTTAACCTTGTTAGTATTATCTTCTATGATTCTGTTTTTACATTGTAATTTTATCATATTGTACATCGCTTCGAATTTAGATGAAGCGATTAATCAAAAACATATTAAACTTGAAACTTGAAACTTGATCCCCCTTCTCTCCACTTCCATCATCTGCCCCTTCTCTCTCTTTCCCCCCTCCTTCCATCATCTGCCACTTCCCCCACTTCCATCATCTGCCCCTTCTCCCCACTTCCATCATCTGCCCCTTCTCTCTCTTTCCCCCACTTCCATCATCTGCCCTCTTCTCTCTCCCCCTTCTCTCCACTTCCATCATCTGCCCCTTCTCTCTCTTTCCCCCACTTCCATCATCTGCCTTCTTCTCTATCCCCCTTCTCTCCACTTCCATCATCTGCCCCTTCTCTCTCTTTCCCCCCTCCTTCCATCATCTGCCACTTCTCCCACTTCCATCATCTGCCCCTTCTCCCCACTTCCATCATCTGCCCCTTCTCTCTCTTTCCTCCCACTTCCATCATCTGTCCTCTTCTCTCTCCCCCTTCTCTCCACTTCCATCATCTGCCCCTTCTCTCTCTTTCCCCCACTTCCATCATCTGCCCTCCTCTATCCCCCTTCTCTCCACTTCCATCATCTGCCCCTTCTCTCTCTTTCCTCCCTCCTTCCATCATCTGCCCCGTCTCCCAATTTCCATCATCTGCCCCTTCTCCCCACTTCCTTCAACTGCCCCTTCTCTCTCTTTTCCCCCACTTCCATCATCTGCCCTCTTCTCTCTCCCCCTTCTCCCCACTTCCATCATCTACCCCTTCTCTCTCTTTCCCCCCACTTCCATCATCTGTCCCCTTCTCTCAATCTCTCCATTCACCACAGGCCCATCTTTCTCCCTTCCTCACCTTTCCGATTTTGGCAACAAGATCGGCAAGGCCCCCCCCGCGATGGCACTGAGCGGCATCGGCGCCCTCCCCCTCCGTGATGGCACTCAGCGGCATCGATGCCCCCTCCCCTGGTCCCAAGCATTTATGAATTGAATATCTACTTTGGAGGGAAAATTCTGTATAGGAGGCCAGTTTCTGCAGCTGCCTAAGAAGCGGCTGAGAATCGTACACCTGTGTCCTATACAGAATTGCATCTTTCCTAACTGGCCTGATTCTCTAACTGGCACCCATGTCACAGGTGCCGATTAGAGAATCGTGCCTGATCCCTTCCCATCAGCTAATCATAGCAAGAGAATCCCCGAGGCGCTTGAGACAATCAGGGCCTTAGGCCCCTCCCCATGCTCAATAGCGATTGAGTCGGGGAGTTTGCATGCAAATCATTTGCATGCAAATCATTTGCATGCAAAATTGATAGTGAATCAATCGCTGTTTAAGAATCAGCTAACAGTGATCGAGTTGCTGTCTTTAGTGAATCTGGGCTTAAGTGTTATCCTTTAGGGTACGTTGAAACCCTAAACTCATTGTGCAACGGTTGCTAAGAAAACAAATAGAATTTTAGGAATTATCAGGAAAGGAATGGAAAACAAAAATGAGAATGTTATAATACTTTTGTATTGCTCAAAGGTGTGGCCACACCTCGAAAACTGTGTGTATTTCTGGTCACTGCATCTCAAAGAAAATAGAGCGGAACTAGAAAAGATACAGGGAAGGGCACTGAAAATGATAAAGTGGATGGGATGACTTCCTTGTGAGGAAGGCTAAAGTGGCTAGGGTTCTTCAGCCTGGAGAAAAGACAGCTCAGGGGAGATTTGATAGCGGTTTATAAAATACTGAGTGGAATGGAAAGGGTAGATCTGAATTGCTTATTTGCTCCTCCTAAAAATACTAGGACTAGGGGGCATGCAGTGAAGCTACTAAGTAGTAGATTTAAAACAAATCAGAGAAAATAGTTCTTCACTCAACATGTAATTAAATTCTGGAATTCGTTGCCAAAGAATGTGGTGAGAGCAATTAGCTTACCAGGGTTTTAAAAAGGTTTGGATAATTTCCTTAAAAAAAGAGAAAAAGGTCCATAAACTATTATTAAGATAGGCTTGGGGAAATCCACTGCTTATTTCTAGGATAAACAGCATAAAATCTCTTTTGCTGTTTGGAATCTTTCCAGGTACTTGTGACCTGGGTGGGCCACCTTCAGTCTGACCCAGTATGGCAACTCTTATGTTCCCCCTGGGGCGATGTTGCCCAGAACACCCCTTGTCAAGGACCCTGACCCAATGATCCTGGGCCACGATGCTTCTTAAGGCATCGCTTATTCAGGCACTCTAGAAAAGAGAGACTTCAACCAAGCATCCTCCTCCTCCTCCTATTTATTATTTCTATAGCACTGTACATTTTAACATACAATAGACAGTCACATAAGCACATAAGCATTGCCTCTGCCGAGTCAGACCATAGGTCCATCATGCCCAGCAGTCCACTCACGCGGCGGCCCCTCAGGTCAATGACCTGTAAGTGATCTATTACTGTATATAACCCTCTAATTGTATCCCTCAATCCCCTTTTCCCTCAGGAACTTGTCCAATCCCATTTTGAAACCCAAAGTCGTACTCTGCTCTACCACCTCCTCTGGAAGCGCATTCCAGGTGTCCACCACCCTCTGAGTGAAGAAGAACTTCCTAGCATTTGTTCTGAACCTATCTCCCTTCAATTTTTTTGAGTGCCCTCTAGTTTTTGTTGCCCCCGCCAGTCTGAAGAATCTGTCCCTCTCTACCTTCTCTCTACCCTTCATGATCTTATAAGTTTCTATCATATCTCCTCTAAGTCTCAGCTTTTCCAGGGAAAAGAGCCCCAGCTTCTCCAGCCTCTCAGCATATGAAAGGTTTTCCATGCCCTTTATCATTTTTGTTGCTCTTCTCTGGACCCTCTCGAGTATCGCCATATCCTTCTTAAGGTACGGCGACCAGTACTGAACACAGTACTCCAGATGGGGTCGCACCATCGCCCTATACAGCGGGAGGATAACTTCCTTGGTTCTGGTAGTCCTTGGTTCCTTTTTTGATAATTCCCAACATTCTGTTCACCTTTTTCGAGGCCGCTGCGCATTGTGCCACCGGTTTCATTGTTATATCCACCAAAACCTTTTCTAGGTTGCCTTCCCCCAATATCATCCCCCCCATCGTGTAGTTGTACATCAGGTTTCCTTTCCCTATGTGCATGACTTTGCATTTCTCTACATTGAAGCTCATTTGCCATTTATTTGTCCACTCACTCAGTTTGTTCAGGTCCCTTTGAAGTTCTTTACATTCCTCTACAGATCTAACCCTACCGGAGAGTTTTGTGTCATCCGCAAATTTTATAACTTCGCACTTTGTCCCTGTTTCCAAGTCATTAATAAATATATTGAATAGCAGTAGTCCCAGCACTGACCCTTGTGGGACTCCACTTGTGACCCCTTTCCAGTCAGAATAGTGTCCCTTTACTCCTACCCTCTGTTTCCTGTCCGCCAGCCAGTTTCTGATCCATCTGTGTATGTCCCCTTCCACCCCGTGGTTCCACAGTTTCCTTAGCAGACGCTCATGAGGTACCTTGTCAAAGGCTTTCTGAAAGTCCAGAAATACTATGTCTATGGGGTCACCTTTGTCCAAATGTTCGCTTATCCCCTCGAAGAAGTGCAGTAGGTTCGTTTGGCAAGATTTTCCAGTACAGAAACCATGCTGGCTTGTTCTCATAATACTAACCTGGTCCTGGAGGGAGGGGGGTGTACAGCAGCATTTTCTTTATTGTGCTGTCATCTCGCAAAATGGTAGCACCTGACCCCTAGTGGTGCATTAGAATGCATTGTTAGGAGTCTGTTTGCCAAACCTCCCAACCCCAAAAGCAGGGAGGATGGTGATCCATATACTCACTGGGCTGCCAAGGAAATTCTTGAAGAGTGAGAGGCAGGAGAGTCAGGGGTTAATTTAGCTATCAGGGAGACCTGCTAGAGAAGATTATCTGAGGTGGAGGGAAGATTTGGTGCTTTTAGAAATGTACAAGAAACTGGGAGCAATTTAGAATCTGACCTTCTAAAAAACAAAAGGAATTGACCCCAAAATATCCACAAAGAAGAAAATCCAGAGAAAACAAAAAAAAAACTCTGTGGAGTGACGATGCTCCTAAATGGACTTTATTTGAAAGTGTCAAAGTTCCAAAGGTACACTGAAATCATCCACATAAAATAATTTCATCCACATAAAAATAAATCATCCACATAAAAGCCTTAAAGGATCTAGTCCGCTAGGGATACAGGACCCAACACGGTCAGCGTTTCGACAAAAAGTCTTCTTCAGGGATCCCTGGGGGTTCTATAAAGGTGAATACGTGGGAAACAATTATGTGGTGAGCCGGAAGTGAGACACTGCTTGCATTTGCAATAGAAAGGCTTTTAGGTGGATGATTTATTTTTATGTGGATGAAATTATTTTATGGGGATGATTTCAGTGTACCTTTGGAACTTTGACACTTTCAAATAAAGTCCATTTAGGAACATCGTCACTCCACAGAATCTGACCTTCTATCACAATTATCAAAGATAAGCAGTAAAAAGCAGAAAAGATTTCACTATGACAGAGCAGCAGAGCTATTTTTTAGTCTCTGAAAATGATACAGAATCTTCATTCTAAGGGAATGTTGTTGATACAACTTTGGACCATGTTATCAGTGAATACATTTGTATTCCATTCAGGCCTAAAATAGCTGCTAGCACTGAAGTCTGAGAAGCCAGAAGATATATCTATTTCACAAATACCCAACAGATCTTTCTGAGAATTTTCTTTGTGAAATAATATTGAATTTGAAAAAGGGCAGTGGAGGATTAAGTGACTTGTCCAGGGCCAAAAGGAGCAGTGCAGGATTTGAACCCACAACTGCAGTGCTGAAGCTATAGCTCTAACCCCTACATTACATTATATTACATTACAGATTTCTATTCCGCCATTACCTTTCGGTTCAAAGCGGATTACAAAAAGAGTTATGGAAGAAGGGTTACAACGTTAGATCAGAGAAGGTTTCCAAGAGAGGGAAAAGTAGGATCTGGGGTTAGGGAGGGGATGGTAAGAGGGGGGTTAAGCTTTATCATGGTATTAAGCTTTATTAAGGGATTTCTTGAAGAGTATAGTTTTTATTTCCTTTCTGAACATCTTGTAGTCTGGGGTTGTTGTCAATAGGTTGGAGACTTGGTTGTCTATCTTCGCTGCCTGAGTGGCCAGTAGTCCGTTATATAGTTTTTTCAGTTTTCTTCTTTGATTGGGGGGTAAGTGAATGGGGTGTGTGTTTTTCTATGCCTGGTAGAGGTGGTTTGGATGAGGCGGTCGTTTAGGTAGGTTGGGCTGTCTCCGTTTATAGTTTTAAATAGTATACAGTAGAATTTAAATTGTATTCTTTCCTGGATTGGAAGCCAATGAGAATTGATGAATGCCTCAGTAATGTGATCATGTTTTTTCAATGAATAGACGAGTCTCAGAGCTGTATTCTGAATTGTCTGTAGTTGTTTAATCATTATTGCAGGGCAGGGGAGGTAGAGGATGTTGCAATAGTCTAGGATACTTAGGATTAGAGATTGTACTAGGAGCTGAAATTGTGTTTTTTCGAAGAATTTTCGGACTTGTCTAAGGTTTCTCATAACTGCGAAAGATTTCTGTATTGTTTTGTTAATTTGTGGTTGCATGGTGCAGCCTTTGTCAATAGTCATACCTAGAAGTTTTAGGGTGGTTTGCAAAGGGTAGTTGATAGAGTTGATTTCTAAGTTGGTTATGGTTGGGATTTTGTTATTTTCTAGGAGGATGAATTTAGTTTTGTCTGGGTTGAGTTTCAGTTTGTGGTCTTCCATCCAAGTCGTAACTGTAGCTAGAGTTCTGTGTAGTGTGTCTGACATTAAGAGCATTGGTTGGTCAAAAGGAATGAGGATGGTGATGTCATCAGCATAGCATCACACTCTCTTCCACTTGTTACATATAGAATCACACTTAATGCCCATACGCATGACTAACATATAGGCACACCCATTTATTTATTTCAAAATTTCTATTCTGTACAATTTACAATTCTAGGCAGAGCACAATTGAACAAGCATAAAATTAAATAAGACCGATACATAAACATACAAAACTATTCTTTACATTAGCTTCCAGCTCTGTTAAGAGTACACTTTTTCAAGTAAATCCAAGCCATTTTTCATAAAATTCAGCATTACATCCCAAATGTTCTCTCAGACAAGACAGTGTTTAAACTTTTCTTAAAGTCATTAATATTTTTCAGCTCTCTCAAGTGCAAAGGTAATGTATTCCACAATAGTGGGCCAATTACAGATAATTTTGAAACAAGGAATGTCAAGTAAATTCTGTAATTCAGACCGAAGCGATCTAGATGGCTGGTGTAAATGTAGAGATGATTCCAATAACCACTGAAATTGGATATATTGTTACTTTAAAAACCAATAAAAGAATTTTATACTGAATTTGAAATTCAGTAGGTGGCCAATGTAATTTTTGGGAGCACAGGAGAAATAGGCTCAAACCTTGAAATACCATATAAAACTCAAAACAGTGGCATTTCGTGCAATTTGTAAACTCTGTAGCACTTTCTTCAGTAAAGTACTCCCCTGAAATTTGCGTGAATATGGTTTTTCACCTGTCATAAAGCAGGAGAGGGCAGCTGGGGCGCCGGTGGGTGCAGGAAATCACTCGCGGTATGCTCCGACCGCCTCTTCCTGTTACTAAAGTCAGGCTACACCAATCAGGAGCTGATTTGACATACCAGATAGCGTGTCAAAGCATCTCCTGATTGGTGTAACCATGATTTTAGTATTAGGAAGGGCGGTCAGAAAATACTGCGAGTTACTGAGTCTGCGATTCGCAAACTACGAATTCACAAGAGTTTACTGTATACCCCTTAATAAACCATTACAGTAGTCAAAATTTGGGGTCTGCAGTTTTCCTTTTTTGTTCATACTAGCATAAGTCCACAGTTATTCACCTAACTTTAGGTATCAGCTCAAAGATTGTTGAAATACAGTTAGGCGTGTAATTGCGAGTACTCTATAACGTTATAAGTACTAGTCCTGCTTCCGACCCACCCATGCCCGTCCCAAGCAGGGTTACCAGATTTTACATGAGTAAAATCTGAACACGGTGCCCCCATCCCTCAGCCCTGCCCCAGCCCCGCCCCCAAACCTCCTCTTCTCGAGCTCAGAGCCACATGTGGAGAGCCTTTGAGCATGCGCGGGGGTGGATTTGGCATGTGTGATTTGTAGAGTAGAGAGTTGCGCAGAGACAGAAATCCCACCCATCCTCGCCCATCCCCGCCAGGATCCTCTCCGTCCCCACCTGTCCCCGTCAGAATCCTCTCCGTCCCCACCCATCCCCGCAAGGAATTACCTCCATCCCCGCCCATCCCCATAAAAAGCAGCAATTACTTCTGACAGGATCATCAATTCCACAGTTTCTTTTGTGTTTGCGCTGCTGTTTTCCTTGTGGAATCTCTTTAGTGGAACCCTTTTTTTGTTTTCTGTTCAGGTAATTAACTTATAAACCCCCTCTTTTACTAAGGCTGACGTGTCCATTATATTATATGGACAAACCCTGCTTCCAAAGCCTTCCATCCCCGTGGGAGTCCCGTTGGCTAGAGGGGGGTCCCCATGGGAGTCCCGTGGGCCAGAGGGGGATCCCCATGGGAGTCCTGTGGGTTAGGGGGGATTCCCACAGGACCCCTGCGGGACCTATGGGATTCCCGCAATCCCCGTTCCCGTGCAGACCTCTATTGTAGAGTCCCAACTAAGAATACATGCATAACTGCTAATTAGTTCAAATTAATATCAATTAGAGCCAATTAGCAGCTAAGCATAAAATTGTGCTCACAACGTTATAGAATTAGGGGATATAGCATGGGCTTTTTAAGAAGAGTACAGACGCAAACTAAAACCAGGAACAGAAAACCCCACGTAAAATACAACACGAAAAAGAAAATAGGTGGGGAGTGGGATAGAACACATCAACCACTGGGTTATTGAATTTCAAGGACATTATATTTAGGCTCTCTTTTACTAAGGTGTGTTAACCGATTAGCGCGCGCTAATCGCTTTAGCACATGCTAAACGCTAACGTGTGCATGTTAGTCTATGGACACGTTAGCGTTTAGCACATGCTAATTCAATTAGTGCACGCTAATCGGTTACATAGAAGCATAGAAGATGACCGCAGAAAAGGGCCATAGCCCATCAAGTCTGCCCATTCTAATGACCCAACCCCCTAGATTTTACCCCCCCAGAGATCCCACATGTGTATCCCATTTCCTTTTAGCGCACCTTAGTAAAAGAGGGAGTTAGTATTTATTTATATCCTTGTACTTTTGGCCCTCTTCTATTAAACAGCGTTAGCAGTTTTTAGCGCGGTGAGCCACACTGAATGGCCTGTGCGGCTCCCGACGCTCATAGAGTTCCTATGAGCATCGGGAGCAGCATGGGCCTTCAACGTGGCTCACCACGCTAAAAACTGCTAGCGCAGTTTAATAGAATTATGTGTGTTTTAATTGGAGTCTACATGAATAAATATGGTTTCAAGGTTGATGTGCTCTATCCCATTCCCTACGTGTTTTCTTTTCTCTTTAAGAAAAGTCCATCCCCTTTGGCCAAAGAATTTGGGTCTATCCTGATGTGACCAAAACTACTCAAGAATATAGGAAATTATTCCTAGACATGAGACAAGAAGTTAAGGCATTGAGGGCCTCTTTTTTGCTAAGTTACCCGTGCAAATGTTTAGTTAACTATGCTGGTACCAAATATACTTTTTTTCCCCCCGATCAGCTTAAGGCCTTTCTAGACGCTAAGAAGCTGCTCCATTAATACAGGGTTAATGTAAATTTGCAGATGTTGTTATAACCCGCTAAGCATATGCCTGATTGCTGTATATATATGATTCTAATTGATCTCCTTGTCTTTTAAGTTCTCCCCTGCTTATATTGTGGTCTGAGGAAGAGATTATGTATTACTTTGAGATAGTCAATAGAGAATGACACGGGGAGCGATCCCCGCAGGGAGCTGCGGCGTGGCTGCGGTTTGGCTGCGGGTTATGGAGACTCCAAAGCCAAATCGCCGCAGACACGGGGACAAAAGTTTTCACCGCCCGCAAAAACGGTGAAAAGATTTGTCCCCGCAGGCCAATGTACCCCCTTCTAGGAACCGCTATTTACCTGTGTTTCACCGTGCTCCTCATTTGTCAGATCAACCCTTCCTGCCAATAGAACCCGCCCCCCCCCCCCCGACGATCGCCAGCAGGAAGGTGCTCAGCCCTTCATGCCGACAGAACCAGCCCTCCCCAACGATCGCGGCAGGAGGGTACCCATCCCCTCCTGCCTACCCCAACAGCCCCCCCGACGATCGCAGCAGGAGGATATCCAACCCCTCCTGCCAGCTCCCCAACAGCCCCCCTATGATCACTGGTAGGAGGGTGCCCAACCCCTCCTGCCGGCCCCCCCAACGGCCCCCTATATCGCCAATAGGAGGGTGCCCAACCCCTCCTGCCGGACCCTCCCCCAACAAACCCCGCCATCCCGGTGACGGGGCGGTGCAGAGGATGGTGAGACGGGGACGGGGCGGTGACGGGGACCAATTTTTTCACCGTGTCATTCTCTAATAGTCAAATTTCCTTTTTATTGTATTAATTCCTTATTCTCTGTATTTCCAGAACAAGTGAATGCTTGTAAATATATTGATGAAATGAATAAACATAATAATAAAAAAATAAAAAAAGAAGAGTCCATCCCTAGTTTGAAGCTCCATATTATACTACTCTTTTCTGCTTCTTTGTAAAATGGTTGTTGCCTTTTATTTGTCACCTTGAGCCATCTGCTTCTTGAGTGCCCCCTTCGACCTTAACATCTCTTCTTGTTTCCCGTGGGAGGAAATATGACATTTTAATTTTCTTTTTTTCACACAGAAAATGCTGGCAGCTGGCAGTTCACACACCTGATTATTATTTTATTCAAATGCGCAACACTAAAATCAAAGCTTAAAAAAAAACCAGCATAGGTGATAGGATTTAAAAAGGCTCGACTTTAGTCCTTTGAAAAAGATAACCCTTTAACTACCATGAGCAGGTCAGTAAAACAGCCTCACAGTTTTTCTCATCATTACCTAGTGGTGAAGAAAATTGACCCAGTGATCATGCAGGCGCTTAATGAAGTGTTTTAATTGTCTCCAAGCTGCAAGTAACATGTTGGCACTCTTTATACCAGAGGTGTCAAAGTCCCTCCTCAAGGGCCGCAATCCAGTCGGGTTTTCAGGATTTCCTTAATGAATATGCATGAGATCTATTTGCATGCACTGCTTTCATTGTATGCTAATAGATCTCATGCACATTCATTAGAGGAATCCTGGAAACCCAACTGGATTGTGGCCCTCGAGGAGGGATTTTGACACCCCTGCTTTATACAGAAAGTGAAAGTCCATAACTTTATGTCTTAATTCCCAATTACTCATAACTTCCTTTACAGTTACTGCAGTTACTGGCTTAGTGATATTTTTCGGTATTTTCCTGTAAATAGTTTGTTTTCTCTTTTGACTATAAAATTTCTAATCCTAAAATACTGTAGAAGTGACTTTTGTGGTGTCACCTTTGTAGTACTGAGCTGTATTGAGCTTCTGATGCTGGTGATTTCCCCACTGCTTCCTATGGAGCCAGGAAAAGGAAGCATTTGAACATATACCAATATCTATACTTGCATATCAGAGACTAAAATCAGCTACGCTATTCGCTTTTACTACAACCCCGGCAACACGTTTCAGAGCTTAACTATTCTCCGAGTGAAAAGAAATTTCTTCCTATTGGTTTTAAAAGTATTTCCCTGCAACTTCATCGAGTGTCCCCTAGTCTATCTAATTTTTGATAGAGTGAAAAATCGATCCACTTGTACCCATCTACTCCACTCAGGATTTTGTAGACTTCAATCATTTCTCCCCTCAGCTGTCTCTTTTCCAAGCTGAAGAGACCTAACCATTTTAGTCTTTCCTCATACGAGAGGATTTCCATCCCCTTTATCATCTTGGTCGCTCTTCTTTGAACCTTTTCTAGCACCCCTATATCTTATAAGGTATAGATAAGGAGACCAGAATTGAACGCAATGCTCCAGATATATTCTCTCGAAGAGCGCAGGGAAAGGGGGGACACGATAGAAACATTCAAATACATCAGGGGCCATACTGATGTGGAGGAAGAAATCTTTTGTCTTACGGGTCCCACGGCGACAAGAGGGCATCCGCTAAAACTCAGGGGAGGGAAGATTTCATGGGGACACCAGGAAGTACTTCTTCACCGAAAGGGTAATTGATCGATGGAATGGTCTTCCACGTCAGGTAGTCGAGGCCAGAACCACGCTCGACTTCAAGGGACGATGGGACAGACGGGTGGGGTCGCTCCAGAGGAATGCTTAAAAGATGGATTCCCGAAGGAGGGAGGGTTCTTGATGCAAGGTGGACCCTAGCATCTGGTAACTGTGATTCGGGTTATTCGTCCCAACATGCATCACTTTACATTTGTCTACATTAAATTTAAAATGCCACTTGGATGCCCAATTTCCTAACCTTAAGACATGTCACAACATGCACCGACTTGTTTCAACACACGTTACTTTCTTTCATACTCAGGTAGATAAATTATTTAACGCCCCTCCTATTAAATCCTGAAAATAAAGTAAACTAATCCAATAAAAAAGAGGTTTTTTGTTTGTTTTATTCTCATTTGTTATTCTTTATTTCTATGCTATCTATAATGTCAGACCGAGTTGCATCAAAACAAATGAGTCAAAAGCAAAGAAATGGTGGAACTCAGGGTGAACTGTGGACTATGCCCCTGATTGCCATAATCCACAAAAGACAAATGAACTTCACTCTCACACATTCGACAGGGAGTAACCTGAATTTGGAGCTGCTTAATAGTGGTACGACCCAAGTCAGAGAATTATGGCTTGCCTGATATTTTGTTCAACAAATACACCGTAAGGATGTAAGAAAAGAAATGTTGTTTCGGGTTGGGACATGTGGTGATGAAGCAGCAGGGAATGCGTAGGAGAGTCCAGAGAGAGCACTTGCCTAGAACAATTACGTAGTAATCTCTTTTTTTGTGTCTATATCAGCAATCAGATTGATTTGATTTTTGGCTAGTTTCTTTTCCTTCTTCACAGCTACTTGAAAATGCTTTAAAACCATACACTGAACCAGTTCTTCTGGGAATTAAAGTAGCACTGCAGAGAACATGTTTTCAAATCCCTTATAACACAAAAACATACTTCCATAGGGAATACCTGCTGCTAAATGCATTTTCATATTTTCATCTCCATATTTCCTTTAATGAAAGCCAAATGTTGTTATAGCATGTCTTACACTCGTATGTTTATTTATTTTTTTAAAATAATATAATTTTTATTGATTTTCCAGTAATCATTCACCATAACAATGAAAAAAGTAACCCCCCCTCCACCCCCAATCCAATCCCTGAGAGCTCCAGCATCATGATTTTATTAACAAACTACATGCTCTAAGACAGTGTTTTTCAACCTTTTTACACCTATGGACCGGCAGAAATAAAAGAATTATTCTGTGGACCGGCATCGGTCCATGGACCGGCGGTTGAAGAACACTGGGCTAAGTCGTGGGCCAGACCCCGCCCATCTCTACCCAATATCCACCCCAGACCCCGCCCCCATACTAGTACTTGCACCTTGCACGTCCCTTGCGGACCTGATGGGCCGCCGCGGGTGCGGACTGTTGGGCGCGATGGACCTCTGGTCTGACCCAGCGGAGGCAAATTCTTATGTTCTCATCTGGAAGCCTTCCCTCTGACGTTGCAATGTCAGAGAGAAGGCTTCCGGTTCAGGCGCAGGACGCACGTAGGAGCCACTGCCCGTGGCTTTGTGCACTGAATCAGTTAGGAAGAGGGAGCTGGCTCGAAGATAACGCCGCATCGATCGCACAGTGGACTGGCGGTTGAAGAACACTGTTTTGGGCCTGATGCACGTGCTGGCCCTGTGGACCGGCAGGAAATTTCTGGGACCGGCACTGGTCCATGGACCGGTGGTTAAAGAATACTGCTCTAAGAGACAAACCGTCCCATATAGGTGACCAAATTTCTTTATACTGTTTCCACAATCGAGGTGACCCTCGCTTAACATCCAAATATTCCATTTTCAACAATGTAAACATTTTGTTTCTCCATAAGGTGAAAGTGGGGGAATCAGATTGTCTCCAGTGTTGTGCTAATAGTGAAGCTTTATGGAGCAAGGCATTCTATCTCCCCTCCCCCCCTCCCCGGACAGACCCAATGACCTTACATTAGAAAATAACAATAAATCGGCCCTCAAAGGGATCCATTTACTCAATACAGTTTGTAAGTAAAAGGCAATAAATGACCAAAAGGTTTGTATTCTCTCACAAGACCAAAACATATGTATCAAGCCAGCAGGGGTATAGTGACAAATAGGCCACTCTGTATGAGAAGCAATACCAGAAACTTAGGCTTGATAAGGTGACACATACAGGCGGAGAAGGAACTTATATTGCAGCTCCTCTAGGGCAACAGAGCAAGTCAAAACTTTTAAATGTTCCATGAGAAGTCTCAGTTCATCCCCTGGTACATGTTCCGAGGGTGGAAGGTCTCTATTCCATACCTCCACCAATGCATAATAGTCTCATGGGGTACTGAAAGTACCCAGGCTTACATGTTCTTATGAATAAACTGGCTTTGGTTTGTTGGGATAAAGTAAGATTTATTATTTTTTTTTTGTTAATCTTTATTCATCTTTTAATCTAAAAACAGTGCATACAAGAATTCATGCAAATTATTTGAAAAAACAGTACTTACATCCATCAATTAAATACACAAAAATCATTTTATCCCCTCCCCCCCCCAATTTCAATGTATCCAAGAAAAACGATACAAAGGTACTTTCACATCATTAATGGACCAATTCCTACATATTATCCCACTCCCTCCCACCCACCCCCCTTCCCTGGATGTGCAGATTATAACCAGAAGTTAAAAAAAATGAACCATTCTTTTTTTATATATATAATTCTTTATTCATTTTCACAAATTACATTAAGTGTTAATATTTTCATTCACAGTAACAATAAATACATCACTTATAAACAATCATTGGTATATTACATATATTCTTATCCCTATCCCTCGCCCATCCCCCCCAACCATATACTCCATTATTGTATGATATATGTAATAATAAAATACCCCCCTCCCTACCTCATAAAATGAACCATTCAATTAGAATCAATAAAATTAGTCAATGGACCCCATTTCAGATTAAACCATATCAGCCATGTCTTCATTCAAAGTAGCCAAGTTCAATGATTGAATATAGTGAAAGACCTGTTGATAAGAAAACGAATCTTGCTCCTGCAAGGGACCTTCAATCTGCAAATTCTGGAATGACTTCATGTTTAAATTTTTTTTTTATTACACAACATAAGCTCACAGCATGGCCCACATTTGTTTTATACACACACACACACACACACATATATATATATATTTAGAGGGACATAGTCAAAAGAAACATCTAAGTCTGATTTAGATGTAGGGTGCTAGATGCCCAAAGTTGGCAGCGGGAAAATGCCCCAATTTTTTTTTTTTTTTTAATAGTTTGTCTGTACGTTTATGCATTTGATTGTCCAGACCGCCACCACGTCTATCTTTATACCATATTCTCGCCCAAAAATTCATCCAAGTCCCAAACGCCCAGAACAAGGCCTTTTGGATGTGGGAGGGGCCAGCATTGTGCTGGCCACCCAGACATGGTAACAGAGCAGTGGGGCACCTTACAGGGCACTGCTGTGAACGTCACAAAAAGGGTGCCACATAAACATTTCACAAGAACTCCCTTATAGGTAATGGTGAGCCCCCCCAAAACCCACTATACCCACCTGTCAACAACCCCAATAGTCCTTATGGCTGCAAGTGCCACCTATATGGTAGTAGAGTAGGGTTTTGGGGGTTTTTTTTGGGTGGGTTCACATGTTCCACCATGAATGTAATAGTTAGAGTGGTTTGTGGGCCTGGGTCCTCCTCTCTATGGTTCACTAGCCCACCCCCCCAGACTACTTAAACCACTTCCGTGCGTTAAACCGCTACCGTGCCTTTGTAAAAAGGACCCCTTGATACGATTATACTTTATATGTCGATGAAGTTATTGTGCATTATGTCTTATTTTGCCCTGTGCGATTTTAGATTTGCAACCAGAAATCAGTTCAAATAATGTTGTGCCTGTTTTATAAAGATACCCCCAGTTTTGTTAATAGGATTTTATAACACAACTATATATCTCCCATCTCTGTCTGCTGCCTTAAGCTGTATCCCAAGGAACACCTGTGAATCCATATACCACATAAAATCAGCAGAGTATACTTTTATGCCTATATATATATATTTTTTAAATTTTTTATTCATTTTTTTATGTTACAAGTGTAGCAATTAAACTCATATGAACTTAAAGATACACACTTGATTAACTCTCATATAAGCATAAAGTTTAACATTTCATTACAAATTAATATTCTATAATATTTTAAATATTATGTAAGAAATCTAATATTTAAATTATTCTTATTGAATGGAATAACCTCCCCTCCCCTCCCTCCCTATTCATAATACATAAAATCATCCTTACTGTGAAAACTATTCAAATACTCATGTATTATATAATAACAACAAATAAAACCCACCCCTTTTCCCCCCTAATCAAATATCTTATCATGGGAAAAGTTAATCATTCATTACAAAAATCCGTTAATGGTCCCCAGACTTTCTGAAATTTACTAATATAACCTTTTTGCGTTGCTATTGTGAGTTCCATTTTGTATATATGACATACAGAATTCCACCAGAAATTGTAATTTAACCTGTCATACTTTTTCCAATTGTATGTTATTTGTTGTATTGCTACTCCAGTTAAAATAAATAAAAGTCTGTTGTTATTTGACGAGATTTGACTCCTTGCTCTCATAGTTGTTCCAAATAAAATAGTATCATATGTCAAGGCTACCGGCTATGCCTGTATACTATGGTGCAATTTTAAAAACACCAATTTCTCTGCATAAAATGTTATTTTCTATGCAAAACAAACTTATAAAATTATAAATTACCTCACTTTAGAAACACAGGTAAAATTGTCATGCCAATAAAGTTTTGTGAATTTTGAATCTTATTCTGCTGCACCACAAGCTTAAATCACTTGCCTCTTTGTGGTAAGGATCATATGGAGTCAAACAGGACCGATGAGGGCCTCAACCATTTTGAAAGCATTCTTTGCCTCAAAATCATAATGTTATTTTTCCTGGAGCACAACACTGTGGGCTATAATTTTGAGACATAGCTATGATTTTATCACAGCCATTCTGCATGAGCTAACCATGACCTGGAACAATCTGGGAAGGGCCCTAGACTAGTCCAAGAATGAAAAAAAAAAGTCCCTTTTAGACGCCAAAAACTCCTTCCAGCTTCAAAATATTCTTCCTGGAACCTACACGGGCAAGAACTGTATACTTCTCACTATAAGTTTTGCTCCCCTTTATTCTCTACATGCTGTCTTTAATAAAAATTCGGATGTTTTCTTCATACATTAGTTTAATTTTATATATGGCTATTTTTACCTCATTTCTCTTCATGGGTTTAGCATTACATTCCAGAATAGGCTGCCAGGAATGGAAAATATTATACACTGAACTAAGGCATCATATAAATGCAGACATTCTTAAATTGCCACTGATGTCCTCCTAGACCCTGTGATGCTTTTCTTCTTTTCTTTTACTCGGATTTATTAACTGACTTTTCATTAAGAGATTCATCCAAAAAGTGGTTTGACTATTTTAACTGCCTTGGAAAGATCTAAGTCACAAGGAGCAGGCTAGGATCGAACTCACAAACCTCAGGGTGCTGAGGCAGCAAATCTACTAGGCCACGCCCTCGTTATTAATTAGTTTCCGAGTCAATAAAGAACTACGGCGTATTTCCAGGTAAGAGATAGAAAAAAATAAAATGTTTTTTGCTTTTTTGTGTTTAGTTCACCAGTTCTCACTAAATCTGGATCTCTGATTCCCCCCCCCCCGCTCCCAGACTTTTATTCTGAAAGAAATCACTTTCCTCTCTCCCCCCTCCCTTCCCTATCCTTTCACGCTTCTTTCCACTAAAAAGGAGGCTGAGTTGGGCTGCCTGACTGGGGGGGAGCAGCCGAAGCAGCGAAAGTGCACAGACGCCACAGGGCAGCGGGGGGTTAATCGTAGCCGCATGTGTGCGTTCATGCGTGCGACGCGCATCAGCAGCTCCAGGGAGCCAAACATGAGGCGCAAGTTGGCCATCTGCTTAAAGGAAGGATTGTCAAAGAAGCAAAGCGTCTTGGGCAGGAGCAACGGAGCTAGGCACGGAAGAGAATTTGCATGGGGCTCTGATTGACAAGTATTTGACACGGGGGGGGGGGGGGGGGGAGAGAGAGAGAAAGATCCGGTGGCAACTACAGAGCTTTCCGAAGAGAAAACGTGGACAACCAACCAAAGAACAAAAAACCAAACACTCATGAGACATTCAGAGCTTAGTATCCTGTCGAAAGAAGCGGATTGCAGATGAGCACCAGAACTTCGCCCCCGTTCCAAAGGGATGGTAAGAAAGCTTTGCCCTGTTTACTGGAAACGTTGCCCTCCGAGATCACGGCTTTGCTAGTAAGGACGCTTGAATTCAGCACTTTCACTGGACTAGCAGCCCCTGCCGAACTTGACTGCCTGCAGCTTAAGACTCCTTTAGCACATCCGGGAGCTCATTTTCAAATCAATTAGGCGCGCAATAGTGCCCTAGAACCCTGTGGTGCTTTGAAAATGAGCTTTTGTCGCCTAACAAGCGTACTTAATACCTTTTGGACCTCATCTTTAAAATGATTGCACTTTAACTGAACAGATAAATAAGGTTTCGTTGTTTTTGTATTTTTTTTTTCTTTCTTCTTAAAATAAGATAAAGCCGGTGACATCCGAATCGGTTCTGATAACTTGTTCCACAAACAAGGACCTGCTGTAGAAAAAGGTGCCGTTGGTCTCCTAAATCAGTCCTGGAGGACCACCAGGCCAATCGGGTTTTCAGGCTAGTCCTAATGAATATGCATGGAGCAGATTTGCATGCCTGTCACATCCATTATATGCAAATCTCTCTCATGCATATTCATTAGGGTTATCCTGAAAACCTGACTGGCTGGTGGTCCTCCAGGACAGGGTTGGGAGGGAACCACTGTCCTAAATGACCTGACTCATTCTAGCCTTTAAGAACTTATTTAAAATAGGAGACACAACGGTTAAAGGTTTGAAAATCAATGCCCTTCCCCCCTCTCTGGATGACCTTTAGCAGATGTGGAACCTTCTTGTGTTCAGGTGTGCATTGTAAGCATACAGTATGTTGTTTGCTGGGGGGGGGGGTTATTTTAAATTTTTATTACATGCTTTGTTAAAAAAAACAAACCTCCTCCAAGTGTGGTACAAAAATCAATAATTTTAAAAATTACCCTTCTCCGCCCCTTATAAACTTATCACCTGGTAATAAATATTCAAATAAAAAGCCAGGTCTTATCTATTCTCCAAAATCTCATAAGCCTCTCTTCCAAATGGATTTCCAAAGGTCAAGAATGCCATACAGCCGGAGTATGACAGGGAGGCAGAAGTCCTTTGCGAGTGCACTGGGAAGAAGTTCTGAAGGAGTTAATTGCTCATTACAGAGAGGGTGCAGTCCATCAGCTTTAGGGGGTGTAATCTCTTTGGTAGAGTTCAGAGGGTATCGTATGGAAATCTCTGTCTTGGGGCACTGTTTACGGTTGGGTTAAGTTTGCACATACCATGACTGACAGCAGTGAACCTCCCTCCTAAGCTAGGGTATTAGGTACCTATGATCTCAGTTTCTCACATTTTAGCAGGGATGGCAGACTTGCTTTCCTTTCTCTTTTCACCCTGGCATTCTATGAATGCACTCTCTTGCACTCCAAAAGGAAAGGTGATCTCAGCTGAGTAATTGGACCTGTAGACTTTTTGGTTCCCAGCCAAGTGCCTGTGATTCATAGCCATTTCCCTAAAGAATGGTTTAAGTTATGTGCTTCCAACACCACCCCTTTCCCCTCCTCCTCTCTTATTCATAATGAAATAAAAAATGAAAACAAAACTTTGGCAAGGAAAGTAAAAATGCATAATACCACAAAGTAAATTAAAGTATTCTTAATCACTGATTTCTGAGCTTTGTGGCCCTTCTACTAAGCTGCAACAAAAACTCTTAGCATTCTCTTGCTTGGCGCTTCACACACTAAAATCATTTTTACTGCAGCCATATGAGGGGGTGCTGAAAAGTTTTCAGCCCGTTCAAGAAGGGAGTGATGTGAAGCCATGAAATTTAGAAGTTATTCCACGTATTCACTCCTAAGTTCAAGACACTTGGCACATCATGTCTGAAGTTTCTGTAACCCTTCCAAAAACTACTCTGATGTCTGATCACTGAAATGCTACTCTCCTGCTGCAATTATCTCTGGAACACTCAAAAATTGTCACTCGCTAAAATTGAAAGAGGATAGATTCCGTACGAACGTAAGGAAGTTCTTCTTCACCCAGAGAGTGGTAGAAAACTGGAACGCTCTTTCGGAGTCTGTCATAGGGGAAAACACCCTCCAGGGATTCAAGACAAAGTTAGACAAGTTCCTGCTGAACCAGAATTTACGCAGGTAGGGCTAGTCTCAGGGTGCTGGTCTTTGACCAGAGAGCTGCCGTGTGAGCGTACTGCTGGTCTGACCCAGCAGTGGCAATTCTTATGTTCTTATGTTTCAAACTCTTTTTTTTTTTTTTTATTATTATTTAATATTTATTGAATTTTTCAATATAATCAAGCATAAAACTTGTACAGAAAGGAAATTCAGCATGAAATTAATACAATTGAAAACATATATAAAGAAATATCAAATATAAGCATAAATTTCTACTCAAGTCCTCAATAAGATCCAAGAGGGGAAATAGGTGAATCAAAGTAATTATATATAAACCAAGTAATAACTAGTTGAATGAGATTAAAGCACCCTTCTTAAACTAAGCACTTTCTTTCTCCAGAGATGCAGTTGAAAGAAAGGTTGTCAGTTGAGATGGCTCAAAGAAAACATATTTATGAGAATGATAATTAATAACACATTTGCATGGATGTCGCAAGTAAAAAGTTGCCCCAGAGATATAACACTAGGTTTCCTTAACAAGAATTCTCGTCTCCTTCTCTGTGTGTCCCTAGCCAAATCTGGGAACATCTGAATTTTACAACCTAAAAATTATTTTTGTTTATTTTTAAAGAAAAGTCTCAGCAACCAATTTTTATCTGGTGCGAGAGCTACTGTCAAAAGTAAAGTGGCTGGGGTCACTAATTCTCTATCAGACATTTCCAAAATATTAGATATGTTCATTAAATCAGGTCCCATTTTCTGTTGTTGTTGTTGTTGGTCTTGAGTCTTATTTGGAAGGTAATAGACCTGTGTAAATGGTGGTAACGACTCTTCAGGAAGTTCCAATACTTCCGTCATATAACGTTTCAGCATTTCCCTTGGGGCTATCATAGAAACCCTAGGGAAATTTATCAGTCTGAGGTTATTATTACGAGAAAAATTTTCCATTGCCTCCATCTTCCTTCTTAGGTTAATATTGTCTTTAATTAATGTCTCAGTAATTTGTTGGGAGACTTTTAATTCTTGACTTTAATTCTGTACTGAAGTTTTTGAGTCCTCTAATCCAGTCTTTAAGTTTTTAATCTCAGTCTCATGGTTATTAAGATTCTTTTCTAGTTGTTGTAGTTGTGGGTTAATAGATCTTGCCAAATTGGCCACAAGATCCCACAGAGAATCTAATGTAACCTCTCGGGGCTTCTCAAGTTGAAAAGTTTGTGATTTTAATTTAATTAGCTCACCCTCTGGCAACTTGTCTTCAACGGCAGTCTGTCGAATTCTCTCATCCCCCAGCGCTTCCTCCTCAGTCTCCTCGCTCAGACTCCTCTGCACCGGCAGGGAGTCCTGCAACACAGTTCCCCCGTTGTTCTCCTTAGCCTCCGGGAGGAGGTGAACTCCGACCTCAGGAAGTACCTCCTCTCGCGGGGAACTGGTTGACTGAGGGCGTGGGGGAGGTGCTCTTGCTTCGGGGCTCAACGATGTCTCCGGCCCCATGGAGAGCGACACAGACGCGCCTCCACTGTGCGTCTCCCGCGGGGAACTCCCCAAAGCCGCCAGCGTGCCCTACATTCTCCGCATCAGCTCCTCTATATTCCCGAAGACGGCCGTTCTGGAGCGCTGCGAGGCTCTAGCAGCGCTGCGTCCCCTCCTCTTCGGCATTGATCAAAACAGGTAAAAGATTTAAGAGTTTCAAACTCTTTTTAAGGGTTGGAACAGAAAATAGTCCGTTGGAGCAAGATCTGGTGAGGAGGGTGGATGGTCTATGCACTAAAACTCCAACTGCATTAAAACATCCATCATTTTGCCAGCCTTGAGAGCAGGTGCATTGTCATGCAAAAAGAGAACTCCTTTCCGCAGCTTCCCTCTCCTATCTTTCAATGCCTCCTTTAATCAACAAAGTAAGTTACAGTAATATTCTGCACTAGTCTTTAAGCCCATTACATTAACGGGTGCTAGAATAGATGTCTGTCTTTCTTTCTGTCTCTCTCTCTCTCTCCTTGGCTGCTGTCTGTCTTTCTTTCTGTGTCTCTTCTTGACCACTGTCTGTGGGTCTTTCTGTCTCTCTCTCTCCTTGGCCGCTGTCTGTCTGTCTTTCTATCTCCCTCTGTCGCTCTCTGTGTGTGTCTGTCTTTCTCTCTCTCTCCTTGGCTGCTATCTGTCTGTCTTTCTGTCTCTCCCTCGCTCCTTGGCCGCTGTCTGTCTGCCTTTCTGTCTTTCTCTCTCCTTGGCCGCTGTCTGTGTGTCTGTCTTTCCCTCCCTCCCTTTCCCGGCCTGTGCCCCGCTCCCCTTCCTTTGGCTGCCCCCCCCAGCCCACCCCACTCCCCTCTGTAGCAGCGCCACCAGTCTCCAACAAATCCTCATCCTCGACCCGCACAACGAACTGAAATTTACCCAGAGGGGAGAGTGGAGGCAAAGGAGAAGGCCATGCGACCAGGGAGCAGCATTGGTTGTGGCCTTCCCACCCCTAGCTCCTTAGCTCAGTCGCCGCCGCCTCCTCCTCTCCCCGATGTCAGCTCAGAACGTGCGCACACGCGCCGAACGCGCATGCACCGCACTCTCTAACATTTCTCTGCCGGCCACAGAGTTACGGACGCACGTAGCCATGAAGATTGAAGTGCGCATGCACGCTAAGGGTATTATTATATAGGATTGTTTGGCCCCTCGGAAGATCATTACATTACCTTCCTGATCCCAAAACACTGTGGCCATGACCTTTCCTGCTGACTTTTGGGTCTTCAATTTCCTTGGCCTTGGAGAACCTGAGTGTCACAATTGCATAGACAGTTGTTTTGTCTCAGGATCATAGTAATGTAACCATGTTTCATCAACAGTAACTAGTTGTTCCAAAAAGTTGGCACTAAATCGCTGAAAATGCTGCAAAATCAATTTGGAAGTGTCCACTCAACCTTTTTACAGCACTATGCTGTAAATAAGCATACTTTATACATAACCCCCCCACCCCCACCCCAATTTCTATAAATGAACAATAAGGTGCTCAAACGGATTGAAAAGGTGATGGCGAAATCTAGAAGGATAGCCAGTAGGAAAAAGGAGGTATTGGTGAGACCTCATTTAGAATATTGTGCAAAATTCTGGAGGCCACACCTTCAAAAAGATATAAAAAGGATGGAGTCGGTCCAGAGGAAGGCTACTAAAATGGTGTGTGGTCTTCGTCATAAGATGTTTTTATCTCTGTTCTTATCCCTATTTTATTGCTGCAACACGCTTAGCATTTTGATAAGCGTTTTATGAAATTTATAATAAACTTGGAAACTTGGAAGATCTCAATCTGTATACTTTGGAGGAAAGGCGTGAGAGGGGAGACATGATAGAGACGTTTAAATACCTACGTAATGTAAATGCACATGAGTTCAGTCTCTTTCATTTGAAAGGAAGCTCTGGAATGAGAGGGCATAGGATGAAGTTAAGAGACGATAGGCTCCGGAGTAATGTGAGGAAATACTTTTTTTACAGAAAGGGTGGAAGAGGTGGTGGAGATAGAGACTGTGTCTGAGTTCAAGAGGGCCTGGGATAGGCACATGGGATCTCTTAGCGAGAGGAAGAGATAATGTTTACTGTGGATGGGCAGACTAGATGGGCCATTTGGCTTTTATCTACCATCATGTTTCTATGTTTCTAATAATCAATTATTGGTGCTACCTGACAACAATTTGGATTGATGTGCTCATCTTGCCATGTGCTATTCTACAAAGATGCAAATGCACATTTTCAGCATGCTGATGACAACGGGGATGTGGCCACGGGACAGGCATGGGTAGATCAGGGGCATTCACTATAGATGCACATAGTATTATAGAATTCAGGGGATCTGTGCCCGACTTAGGTGCAGGGATTTATACCAGTTTTCATGCACAAAAGTTGGCCACGGAGCCTGGTACTAAGTGCTTTTCTTTAAATGGCAAATAGCTCGGAGCACTGTTTATAGAATAGCGCTTAGCTTGCCTTTTTTTCGGCTCTCAAATTTGGGCACCATTTGCGGAATTTAATCCCATATGTATTGTACAGGGAGGCACGAGCGTGATTTGCAGTAAGTGTTTGAAAGAGTATTGCAGCAGGATTGGCGTTGCTGCTGAATTTTTGTACCAGCGAGAAGTTTATTCTTTGTGTTTAAATACTTTGGGTCTCGGGCTACATTTTTGGGGAACGCTGAGGATCTTCTCTCTCTCCATGATTCATCGGCGCTTATGGAAGAATTTCTCCATAGTGTAAACCAGTGGTTCTCAACCCTGTCCTGGAGGACCCCCAGATATTATAAGACAAAGCCTTACAAGTATATCAACCCCGTGTATCAGAAGATTTATAGCAAAAAGAAAGGGGGAGAGAAAAAGAATTATTATTCAATGAACAAATAATCAATTTGAATGAAGTCAAACTAATTTTGGCCATTATGGCAACTAATAAATTGTATATATATATTATTAATTTATAATATATGTTCATACATCTACTTCAAAAAACAATATCACAGATTTCCTTATTGAGTATTAAAGTGCAATGGTGGTGGGCATATCACCAATTATTATACAGACGTCAGTCTTTGGAACCTCTTATGATGTATACCATTCCAAGTTCCTGTCTTGTATTTCATTGTAATCATCTATGTCTACCACCTCCTACCAAACTATTTGATTGTTAATTAAACTTTTGACAAACCTTATTTGAATGTGCTATTTGAATTAATTTTAATCTGTCAATTCATTTTTAAATTTTGGTCTTTTTAATTCATTTTAATACCCTGAATTTATCTTCCATTAAAACGTTATAAATCCCCAGACTACCTCCATCGCGCTAAACTTAGCTCTACAGATAATTGTCTCAAATGTGCTCAACCCAGGGCAACCTTGGGTCATCAATTTTGGGCTTGTCCCTTGATCCAGGGCTTTTGGACTCAATTGCAACAGCATATTGCCTCTATGTAGCGCCATGGTTACACTAACCGCCCTGAGATGCTCTTTACATTGGACTTTCTTCCCCGGGTGTCCCCGAAGGGCTTCCGGGGTTTTTTGACTCGGGCCCTCCTCTTGGGGAAGAAAACTATTTTACATTGCTGGATTGTATCGGACCCACCGACTTTGTCACTCTGGCGTACTCTTATGCTTCATCAAGCGTCTATGGAGCGTCTTTCCTTGACATCATTGGACACTCCTAAGGGACATTTGTATTGTTCTGTTTGGGAGCCATTTTGGCTTACACTGACTCATAAAGCTCGAAGTAACTTGTTAAACCCGTAATTCTGTTTGTTCACTGGAGGATGGATCATCTGTTCCTGTGGGATACTTGGGTGGAAGGGGGATTGGGAGGGGGGGGGAGGGAGGGTGGGTGGGGTTTGGATGTATTTCATTGCATACTGTGTTTGTACTTGTGTTTTTTGGCCTTTTTGCAAACTTAATAAACATATTCCAACATAAAACGTAATAAATATGGGAAAAATATATAAAACTCATAAGGTTTATCTTGCCTAAGAGATCTTATGTTACATTCTTATCATATCAAACTTCAAACTCTAAAGGAAAGGCAACACTTAGGGCTCCTTTTATCAAGGTGTGCTACGGGGGTTAGCGCGTCGGACATTTCATCACACGCTAACCCCCACGGCACACCAAAAAAAACTAACGCCTCGTCAATGGAGGCATTAGCGACTAGCGCGGCAGGCAGTTGAACGTGCGATATTCCGCACGTTAACTGTGTACCGCAGTTTGATAAAAGGAGCCCTTAGCTTTGGCATTGAGTGGATCCTGCCACCGTCAACGTTGACAATATGACAACTCGCGACGCCCTCTTCTTTTTTGGGCATTTCAACCCACACCGGGTCTTCCTCAGGGGATAATAAACATAAGCTGCCTCTCTAATACTTGTGATACTGAACACAATATCTGATGAGTGTACTAATAAGAAAATCTCGACTGACGAGCAAACGAT
The DNA here is from genome assembly GCF_902459505.1 of Geotrypetes seraphini. Lineage (NCBI taxonomy): Eukaryota > Metazoa > Chordata > Amphibia > Gymnophiona > Dermophiidae > Geotrypetes > Geotrypetes seraphini. Next base: position 315,658,315 of record NC_047085.1, read on the forward strand.
ATGGCTAACAAATTCAGCTGGCATAACGCTCAAAAGAATTTTTAATGAGAACAATGTTTATTAAAGTTTAATTAGCATTTTTCCCTCAAATTTACAAGTTCAATTATGAGGGGGGGAGGGTAAATTCATTGTTACATATTGTATAAGGTATTGATTATATGATAAGAGAGGTTGGGAAGGGTGGGAGATAAGAGCATATCATTTGTACCATTGATAATTATTAAGTGTTATATTTATTGTTAATTTGTTTGGATATATTGTTACACTTATTGTAAATTTGAAAATGAATAAAGAATTAAAAAAAAAAAAAAAGTTTAATTAGCAATCAAATAGTTTGGTAGGAGGTGGTGGACATAGATGATTACAATGAAATACAAGACAGGAACTTGGAATGGTATACATCATAAGAGGTTCCAAAGACTGACGTCTGTATAATTGGTGATATGCCTACCACCATTGCACTTTAATACTCAATAAGGAAATCAGTGATATTGTTTTTTGAAGTAGATGTATGAACATATATTATAAATTTATTTATATATACACAATTTATTAGTTGCCAAATTGATTGTTTGCTTATTGAATAATAATTCTTTTTCTCTCCCCCTTTCCTTTTGATCTAAATCTGGAGGACCCCCAGGCCAGTTGGGTTTTCAGGCTAGCCCTAATGAATATGCATGGAGTAGATTTGCATGCCTGGCACCTCCATTATATACAGATCTCTCTCATGCATATTCATTGGGGCTATCCTGAAACCCCGACTGGCCTGGGGGTCCTCCAGGACAGGGTTGGGAACCACTGGTGTAAACCAAGCAGATCACAATTGTGTTCAGATAACACTCATAATTTTTTTCATAATATGAAGAAACTCCTTTCTAGTTGTAGTACTTCTCAAATTGCAATCTACATAAAGATAGAGACTCATGATGCAAACATGCAACATGTTTGTGTTGTCTTTTTAGTGAAGAATGAAAGCTCTCCTGAATTACCGGTCATCTTCACCTTTTTTGTGTGTGGATTCGATACCCTATGAAGGTGGTTTCTCCTGTTTTGTTGCTTTTACAGGGAGGCATACATATGGGCAAACTGAGTGGGTGAAAAGATGCATGCCACATATAGGGAAGTCTTAAGTACCTGTATTTTATTGTAACCGTTTAGATCTGTAATAGAGAATGACACGGGGAAAAAATTTATTACCATTTGTACCCCGTCCCTGTGAGCTCGTTCCTGTCCCCGCAAGCTCAGTTCCCGTCCGTGCCCCATCCCCATGAGTTCGGTCCCCATCCCCGCTCTGTAAACTGTCAGATCCCACCCGCACAAGCCTCGAATAGTTATGATTTTATATTGAACCTATTTTATTAAAGTATAAAAAGAGCCTATTCTGTACAATTGTCATTTTATAAACACAAATATCCCCTCCACTATTGTGAAAACTGAAGAAACCAAATTACTACAGAATGCTACATAGAAAAATCAAGCTAACAGAATACTTCAGTCATATATGGCACGAATAGTGTTAGGGGAGAGCAACTAGGGCATCTGCCTCCTGGTCAGAGAGAGAGCCCTAAGCCAGCTGGAAGCTAAAGAAGCACAGCCTGGGCTTAGCGGTCCCAAGTTATGTCTAATACCAGCTCTAGCAGGATTCATATTTCAAATCTGAAATATTCTAATCACAAAATATTAAATTTATTATGTTGTCTGGTAATTTTATTTTTCAAATCACATTAGTCTCAGGCTTTAGTTTTGGGTTTCTTCTGTCTTCATCGTGGCATGGCTGACTCCTGAAGGTAAAATAGGCCCAAGAGGAGCTGGAGAGGAGATGCCGAGTCTGACATGGGCACAATTTTTTTACCACAGGAGCAAGACTTTTCACTGCTTCCACGGGGCAGTGAAAGGTCTTGTCCCCATTCCTGCGGTAAACCAGTCGCAAATGTCCCCATTACTGCAGATTTACTGCGGTCACCACGGTTAACTGTGGTAAACGGTCCCCGTGTCATTCTCTAATCTATAATATGCTTAAGCGGTATATCAAATATTAATAAAACAAACATATAGAACAATGTGTATCGGCAGAATTAGGTGCACACTCTTGTGTCAGCTCTCTGCCTAGCATAAGTGCTTGTTCCTCCCTTATAGGCATATCTTATTACTACTACTACTACTATTTATTATTTCTATAGTGCTACCAAATGCACGCAGCACTGAACATTAAACACACAAGAGACAGTCCCTGCTTTAAAGAGCTTACAATCTAATTATGACAGTACATGTCTACCCGGTTACATTCACATTATATAAAGGAAAGTAGATACCTTATGTTCCTTTTAGAGCAGTGTCTTTCAAACTTTCTGAGCCGGGGCACACTAAAGGTAGCAGCCATAGCTTGAGGTGCCCAGATGTGCGCGGACATCAGAATGGAGCCAAGGCCAGCGCGAGTAGCAAGTGGAAGATGCTGCTCCCTGTGAAGATGGTGCCTGGGGTGGTCCACCCCCCCCACCCCTTTATGCCCCTGCCTCTACTAGTAATCATTTCTATCGTATTACTAGACATACACAGAACTGTGCACATTGTTTGCAGGTACTTTCTCTGTCCCTAGTGGGCTCACAATCTTGGGGGGGGGGGGGGGGGAGGGGTTGTATCTGGGGCAATGGAGTTTTAAGTGACTTGCCCAGGGTCACAAGAAGCTGCAGCGGGAATTGATCCCAGTTCCCTAGGATCAAAGTCCGCTGTACTAACAATTAGGCTACTCCTCCACTCCGCTCCACTCTCCCGCACTGCTCCCTCGCCTTTTTCACTCCTCTGTGGCCCTGTACAGTTTATATTGGTAGATCCATGGTGGAGGAGAGAGAGGGAGAGGCACCACCAAAGTAATTTGGATGAGAGTGCTACTATCCCATGAGCCAGCCCTGGGTGTGTGCATTGATAGGAAATGGGTGGAGCTCCTTGCTACATGTGAACCTGACGGAATATTCTAAGTTAAACGCATCTCTACCACATAGAAGTGGGTGCAAAGGGGGAATTCTAGACATGGCAGCCAAAATTAAGCACCGGGAAGATCTATGCTAAACGAGTAGTGTGCACCGGGCACGCTGTACAGAACACAACTTAGCATGGATTTCACACTTAACTTGTGGGTGCAGCACTTACGCCTGCTAAAATCTGGAGTAATTGCTAGCACACAACTCATGGCAGTTGGACATGTAAATAACCCTATTCTATGACATCATGCCTAATTTCTAGGAATGACCCTCCCATGGTCCTGCTCCTTTTGAGTTGCGTGCAGGGCAGGATTAACCAATAGGCCCAGTAGGCACGTGCCTAGGGCCCGAAATGGTCAGGTGGGGCCCGATGAAGGAGGGCATCAACATTGTTTTTTCCAAACGACGATGGGCCCCTCCAGCATCGATCGGCAACATGGGCCCCCCCCAATCGCAACGCGGGCCCCCCCGATCAGCAAGGCAGTTCCCCCCATCAATGGAAAGTAAGACAAGCAAGCAACGCGGGTAAGAAAGGCAACAGGAACTGTAATTGTGCAAGTGGTGCTGCTTGCCAAAAGCTTCCCTCTGACGCAGCTTCCTGTTGCCGCCTGGGCGCATGGTGGGGTGGGGCGGGCAGGGGGCCCAGTGTACTTGCGTGCCTAGGGGCCCTCGATGAATTAATCCTGCCCTGGGTGTGTGTTATAGAATAGCGCATGTGAAAAATCCAAATGAGTGCTCGCAGCTCATTAAGTAATTAGTTTGCATGTGGACTGGGATCTGCATCCAAATTTAGACAATCTTTATAGAATCCAGGGGGATACATATCAGTCGCGCCAATACTGGAATAAGCTAATATTCTATAATGGAACCTGGGTATCTGGGCCCTGAATTTATAAAAGATGTCTAAAGTTAGGCGCCTAGATAGGCATGCCTAGCCAATCTAGGTGCCTAACTTAATTATTCAGTTAGGTTTAATTGGTACTGAAAATTGAAAGCATCATTTAAAAAAAACCCCAATTAAAAAAGTTATCTGGTAGGCACTTAACTTGGTGGATGCCTACCGCTTTGAGGTAGGCGTCAACCTCGAGGCTCCTACCAGAAAGTAGGCGTGGTTAGGGGCGGATTTTGGGCAGGGTTTAACTTGGGCGCTCTCTTGTAGGCCAAGAAAATCCTGGCCTAAATGGGAGTGCGCCTAAGATTTCAGTGCCTACCAGTGCTGAAAACTGCATAGTCACCGCTAGGTGCGATTCTATAAATGGCACCTAGCGAATGATTGATAGTTGTGTTCAGTGGCGCCTACAAGGTACATAGAATATGATGGCAGAAAAGGGCCATCGGTCCAACAAGTCTGCCCACTCGAAGAACCCTCCCCCCTAAGCACTTCCTCAAAGTGAACCCACATGTTTATGCCATTTTTTCTTAAAATTGAGCATGTTGCTGGCCACAACTACTTGAAGTGGAAGATCATTCCAACGATCAACCACTCTTTCGGTGAAGAAATACTTCCTAATGTCACCATGAAATCTCCCTCTTGGTGGATGCCCTCTTGTTGCTGTGGGTCCTGTAAGGAAAAGGATGTCTTCTTCTACCTCAATGCGGCCAGTAACATATTTGAATGTCTCTATCATGTCTCCCCTCTCTCTGCGTTCCTCGAGAGAGTATAGCTGCAACTTACCTAGAAGTTCTTCATATGGGAGATCCTTGAATCCTGAGACCATCCTAGTGGCCATTCGCTGAACCGACTCTATTCTCAGCACATCCTTTTGATAATGTTGCCTCCAAAATTGAACACAATATTCCAGATGAGGTCTCACCATTTATAGACTTGGGGGCCCTACTGCATATGCTCAGAGCACTTAAATGAAGATGCCCACTTGTAGAATTGCTCCCACTACACTTCTGAACAGATTTTCTTGTAAAGATTGATTTCCCATTAAAAGTGTTAGTCTGTTCTCATTATCTGTGCATTCCCGATGCGCAATTTTATGTATCTATAGTTAGAGCTTTTGTGACTAATATTCCCCATTCATAGGGTTACCAGATTTTCCTTTGGAAAATCCGGACCCATGGCCACGCCCCCAAGCCCACCCAGTTCTGCCAGCCCCAGCCCCTTAACCGGTTTGTGCGTTGGGACAGCATCCGCGCGCATTCACGGATGTCGTCCCGCCATTGAAAGCTTTTCAAAACCCAGATGGACCCTCTCAAAAGGAGGACATGTCCTTGGAAATACGGATGTCTGCTAACCCTACCCATTTGTATCACTGTGTTCTCATATTCGCGGACCTGCTCTAAAAGAACCAGCTTTCTTTGTTTTCATTTTCACTTCGTGTTTGGTGTTCACTTCCTATGTGTCCAGAGAGCGAATTACAAGCATCTATTGGTACTCCGAGTTCTGTGCCAAGCAGGAACCTAACCCTATTTTCTCAATAGGATCCACTGTTCATTTTCTGTGATTTTGAGGTACAACATATGCTGCTGGAACCTAACCTCTAATTTCCCACAGACTCACTGCTTTGCTATTTGCAATTTTGCGGCTCCCAATTACTACAAAATAACGAGAATGGCCTGTATAATTGTGCAGGTCCTGTATAAATGCGCTTTATGTTCTGGTCTTATGCATGCTCCTTCAGCAGACACATCTCCTGGAAGAGGTGGTGGAGATAGAGACTGTGTCTGAATCCAAGAGGGCCTGGGATAGGCACCTGGGATCTCTCGGAGAGAGAAAGAGAAATGGTTACTACGGATGAGCAGACTAGATGGGCCATTTGGCCTTTATCTGCCATCATGTTTCTATGTTTCTAAATGTAGCTTTCTTATTGTAGAGTACATGTATAAGTTATGCATTCACATCCTAAGACTGCAGCACGATTGATCCCAGCAGTCAAATCATTGTAGCACGTTGTGAAATGTCGCTCTTGGGTTGTGGAGTCTCTGTAGGATTGGCTTTAGCAAGATAAAATGGATGTAGGTTGTGATGTGTCCAATACTTTTCATTTAAGCAACAGGAAAGCAGGCTATTTTGTCTCTTAGAATAATGAGAATACTTTTACTTTTCACCGCAAAGAGCTGTTTTAAACCCTGTGCAATAATTTGGCTTCATATATACCATATCGGGAAGAAAATGAGAGGGAGATGCTCTTGATTAAACAGGATCCATGTAGACGACATTTGCAGAAATAGTTTGTCACTGTAAATTGGAAAATTGGTTTCATTTTTTATGGTGGCATGGAGAAGGGTCATTCATCTTTCTGTACAACACAGTACAGCCCTAAGGGCCAAGCTTACCAATGTACTGTATATTAATGTGAATAACATGTGTTAGTAGTCTATAGGACCCACTGAGAATGCTAAGAGATGGTATTAAATAATGCATATTACTTTCAAACAATTTTATTGGTGATCAACACACGATGAACAAGTTGCAGCTCAGCAAAATACAAATGAACATATTTAAGAAACAACAATATACAGCTCAGAAGTATGTCAAAGAAAGCAAAATTGTCACCAAGCTTTTATTGCATATAAGCCTTCGACTCACATCTTGTCAACAAATCTACCCCGACTCCGAAAACCTACATATAATTCACCCCTTTCATATCCCTGCACCCCTCCCCCTTCCATATCCACAGCGAAACCTTAGTAAGCACCGCAGAGATATCAGGGGATTGTGTTTTTTATATGACCTAGATCAGCGTTCTTCAACCACTGGTCGGTCCATGGACCAGTGCCGGTCCACAGAAATTTCCTGCCAGCACGTGCATCAGGCCCAAAACAGTGTTCTTCAACCGTCGGTCCATGGTGCGATCGATGCGGTGTTATCTTCGAGCCAGCTCCCTCTTCCTAACTGATTCAGTGCACAAAGCCACGGGCAGTGACTCCTACGCGCATCCTGCGCCTGAACCTGAACTGGAAGCCTTCTCTCTGATGTTGCAACGTCAGAGGGAAGGGTTCCAGATGAGGCATAGGACGTGCAAGGTGCAATTAGTACTATTATGGGAGCGGGGTTTGGGGTAGAGATGGGCGGGGTCTGGCCTACGACTTAGCCCAGTGTTCTTCAACCGCCGGTTCACGGACCGATGCCGGTCCACAGAATAATTCTTTTATTTCTGCCGGTCGATAGGTGTAAAAAGGTTGAAAAACATTGACCTAGATAGTCAAGAATGACACATCCCACCCATTCCCCTGACAGATCATGTTGGACATTACATTACAATAAATTACCATACATTTCTAGACCACAAAACCTTCCAGACTGATGTGGTTTACATAACCAAGAGACTGTACAACAACAGTAATTTACAAAAGAGCCATCATAATCATTAGTTCCCTAAGAATCTTACAAATAAAGTAAATTTCAGTAGCTTTCGAAAGTGCATATATGAACCTGAAGAAGCAAACAAATTACGAAGCTCAGTGTCCCAGCTAGCTGCCTGATATGCGGCCATTCGATGGAAGAATTTCTTGTAAACAGCTATGCACTAATAATGAGGTAACCCGTAAAGGGCGATCTAATTAACAAGCATAAATTGATCCAATAGGTACCCAGGTGCTTGGTCATAGAAACATGATGGCAGATAAAGGCCAAATGGCCCATCTTTAGAACAAAGTAGCCCAAATTTAAACAGTACCCTGGCCTCAAATGGAAAACAGGAGGAGAAAACACAACAATCAACATAACGCATATTAAAGCATTAAAGCACATTAGTGAACTTTGATCTCAGACTGATCCTGAAAGACACTTATATAAAGAAAGCTTCTATTACACAGAGCGTTTCTAACTGTGGGTTGGGCCCTGAATATGCTCATAAATTTGGAGTCGTGACCTCTGTGGGATCTCCAAAGGTGCATCGTTGCTGTCACAGAACTTTATTTGGCTGTGATCTTGGAGGTCACTGTCACAGAAACACTGATAAACACTGGATACACACATATGTGGTCCTTGGACTACCAAGAGAGCCAACAAATTGATTTTGGAAGAGATAGACCGGATGTCACTTGAAGCCCACATGAAGTTACGACTATCCTATTTTAGTGACACTGTTAGAAGAGAGAGATCACTGGAGAAGGACATCATGTTTGAGAAGATCGAAGGAATTAGGCGAAGAGGTTGACTTGCAACTAGGTGGCTGGACACTTTGACAACTACTATGGTGATGACGCTTGGCTGGAGGACTTCGTTAGACTAGCACTTGACCGACTTCATTGTGGATCTTCAACTCAAGTTGCTAGGACTCAAACCCATGTCGATGGCACCTAACACTCACACACTCACACACGTTTCATTAGAATATTGGTATATATACAGTATGTGTGAACATATGCCAAATATACACCTATGTGTTATTCTCTAAATATACGTGTATCATCAGTCATGTATAGTTTGAGGGTGGGAGGCAGAGAGTAGGTGGGGTGCCAAAATATTCATGTAACTTATAAAATAGTATAAGTGGGTAGGTATAGAATAGTATAAGTGATATACCACTTTTTCTGTGTGGTTACAATCAAAAGAGGTTTACATATTTTAGACAGATAATTATTTTGTACCTGGTGCAATGAAATGCTAAGTGACTGACTTGCCCAGAGTCACAAGGAGCTGCAGTGGGAATTGAACTCAGAACCTCAGGATGCTGAGACAACTGCTCTAACCACTAGGCTACTCCTATCGCTGGATCTCGGGTGTATACACTTAATACCAGCTCTATGTCTGGCAGAAGTGCTCACACTTAAGTTATGCATGAGTATTCCATCTAATAAGCTAGGTGCCTACTTTCCTTTTATTGCAGGAGTCCTCAAATCCAGCCCTCAAGATCCACAACCCAGCCAGGTTTTCAGGATTTCCACAATAAATACAAACAAGATCTATTTACATTACACTGCTTCCAATGCATGCAAGTAGATCTCGTGCATATTCATGAACCAATCAAATACATTTTTCCAAATGTTCAGTGAATAATTGGACTCTAAGAAGCTAAAAAATGGTACTTAAAACAGAAGAGCATCTAATGATAGCTAGGGCTGATTTGGGTGGCATTTCACTGCAGCCAGCAGTTGTTACTGGTGCCACAGCACCCCACATTGGGTTAGGTCAGGGGTAGGCAATTCCGGTCCTCGAGAGCCAGAGCCAGATCAGGTTTTCAGGAAAGCCACAATAAATATGCATGAGATAGATTTGCATCTTAAGGAGGCAGTGCATGCAAATCCATCTCGTATATATTTATTGTGGATATCCTGAAAACTTGACCTGGCTCCGGCTCTCGAGGACCGGAATTGCCTATCCCTGGGTTAGGTTGAACTGCTGTTTGCTAGCCCAAAGAGTTGGGTGGTTGCTCACAGTGAGCTGGAGGAGATGGAAGACTTCCCAAACTGGTTATAAAGCGTCCTCCTTCACGTTGGCAAGCTGGACCCTGAGTAGTGCAAACATATGTATGCTTGGGAACAAGCAGAAAGGAGATGGAGGAGGCTAGCAATGCACACATCCCCCCACTTTTCTACTTCTTTGCCTTAGCCTGACACCCCAGATGGGCACCCATTTTACTTACACATAGTGACGGCTCTGAGCACCCTTCCCTTCCCTATCTTCCCACCCTATATAATGTCTCCTCCCTTTCTGCTCAATTTTCCTTTTTAATTTCAAGTTTAAGCATGAGCCAGAGGTTGTGGTAAGAGCAGCTAGCGTAGCTGGTTTTAAGGAAGGTTTGGACAATTTCCTGTAGGAAAAGTCCATAGTCTGTTATTGAGCGAGACATGGGGGAAGCCTCTGCTTGCCCTGCATCAGTAGCATGGAATGTTGCTACTCCTTAGATTTTTGGCCAGGTACTAGTGACCTGGATTGGCCACCATGAGAACGGGCTACTGGGCTTGTTGGACTTATGGCCTGACCCAGTAAGGCTATTCTTATGTTCTTATGATAGCGATTAGTCTGCTGGGTGTAGGATTCAAGCTTTGCTGTAGTGTGATGGAAGTCCAGCCCTTCCAGATGGAAGAACAGCATGCAATTTACAGAAGCAGCATGTGTTCAATTACTCTAACACACGCTGTACAGAATACTTGCTTGCAACCACAAACTGCTCAAATTTTCTGAATATCCAAGATGCGTTTGCATGAGACAAATTTACAAATGGTTCTTGTTTAAAGGGAGCACTCGTGCTTTTCTGCTTAAAATTTAGAAACGGAAATTAAAATGGTTCTACTTATTTACTTCCCTGTTCAGTTATAAAAATCACATTTTGAATATAGCAATATAAAATCACTAATCCACGCTCTACAGCCTTCAAAAGAATGAAATGGTCACATATTGATGATGCAATGGATTGGGTTTATGCGACACAGACATGCCAGTTTGTGTCTGAAGCTGTAAAGCCTCAGGCAGGGCTGAGCCTGGCTAAAAGATCTCCATAGAGCACTGGATTCTTCAGGCAGTGCTGTTGACCCATGGCCTAGTCAGTTGTTAAAGGCCACTAGACACTGAGATGTTGGCTTTCCTATGAGATATTACACCAACCTCCTACCTGCTATGTGCAAAACAATGACCCATATTCCAACCTAGATGGTGTAATCTGCTCTTCTGAAATTCTCCCTCTTAAAAGAAGTTATTATACTAAACTTAGAATAAGCTCTGTTCGTTTGTTGGTTTTATAAACTGTACATTCCCTGCCTAGGCGTACCGGATCAAAATAGCCCTAACAACTCCCCCCAAAAAAACCCAACCCTGACAATATATTTCCTGACAAAAGAGCCCACCCATAATTGGCCTCTGACAAAGGGCCCACCCCTGACTGTTTTATCCATGCTGCTGCTGTGAGCTGAGGTACTTGCTCAGGGCCAGTCATAGGCAGGAGTGTGTGGCACAGTGGATGGAGCTACGGCCTCAGCACCCTGGGGTTGTGGGTTCAAACCCCGCCGCTGCTCCTTGTGACCCTGGGCAAGTCACTTAATCCTCCATAGCCCCAGGTACATTAGATAGATTGTGAGCCCGCCGGGACAGATAGGGAAAATGCTTGAGTACCTGATTGTAGAACCGCTTAGATAACCTTGATAGGCGGTATATAAAAACTAATAAACTTGAAACTTGACGGGGTGCCCTTCCCAGGTCTAGACAACATCTCTCTCCTTCCCACCCTGAATCCAGCATTTCTGCTCCCCTTCAGACTGGAGGAGGGATGAGGCAGAGACCAGTAAGGGGATGGGGGATGTAATAGGGGAAGAGAGATGCTGGACCCACAGATGGTGAAGAGGGCATTATGCCAGGGAGGTGGGCATGGGATAGAGAGGAGGAAATGCTGGATCTGGGATGTGGGAGGAAGGGAAGAGAGAAGGGAGAGACAGGGCACAGACAAGAGATGCTGGACGTGGTGTAAGAATAGAGATGGACACAGGAAAATCCCGGAAAAGGGTGGATGCTAAAAGGGCAGATGCTGGACAGGAAAGATAGGGATGCAGAGAGAAGATAGTTGGCAGACATGGAGAGAGAAGAAATGTTGAGGGCTATTTTGGTGGGGCTGGTATGTAGGGATGCCAACCAGGTGGTGGGTATGTCCTGGGTGTGCTTCTGGCAAAACATATTCTCGATTTTAGAACAGAAAACATGTATACTTTGAAAAAGTAAATGTCTGCATTTACTCCTGCTCCATGGTAGGTATTAAGACCTATAATTCTATAAATGGCACCCTACCAGCGCCTAAATTGGTTAAGCCATTTAAAAACAATTTAAATATCATTTTTTAAAAACTAGGTATCTACTAGCGCCTAGAAAAATGTGATGTTCATCACATCTGCGGAGGCACCTTAGAATGCCTAAGTCAAACTAAGCGTGGTTAATGCTGGACACAACCTTAGGCGTTCTAAGGCGCCTCCATAGACACGATTTTCATCCTAGGTAGGTCTGTAAATGTATGCCTTTAAAACCCTGGCCTGCATTTCTGGCTCCTATCTTTGACGAAAGCCATGATTCTGTAAATGGCACAGTTGTGTGATTGACATGCGATTGGCGGCTGTTTTTTTTAGACAGCTGCTGATAACGGCGCCATTTACAGAATCCAGTCCTACGTTTAAGGTAAGTGCTGATTTGGACCTACAGTTCCCACTTCCCACCATTCATTCTGGGCCCAATTGTGAGGGGTAAAAGAAGGTAAAGAGAAGAATTTTGTATACTGCCTTTTCATGATACAGTCAAAGTAGTTTACATCTTATATGCAGGAACTGGTTGAATGGAAGTAGTCAGAAGATAGTGGTCAATAGAGATTTCTCTGAGGAAAGGGAAGTTCCTCACCAGAGGTGTGCTTCAAGGTTCAGTTCTTGGGCCTGTTCTTTTTACCATTTTTTTGTTAAAAAGGGCTATCAGATAAGATTTGCCTCTTTGTAGGGATACCACGACGTCTGGATTTACCTGGACATGTCCTCGCATCCGGATGGCTTTGCAAAACCCAGCACTTTGCCTGGGTTTTGAAAAGCAGATCACATCAGGAGGGGGAATCTGCGCAGATGCAATGCGGTGATGTCACATGCGCATGTGTGTGACAACATCACATTGCATCTGTGCATGCATGGATGCCCTCCCGACCGATGAGAATAGGCAGGTGGGTCTAGGAGCAAGGCTGGGGTGCCCAAACCACGCTCACGCCTATTGAGTTAGGTGTGAGTTTTAAACATGGGCGTCCATGAAAATGTGGCTGCATCTACAAAGTGGCGTCTACGTTCTTTGGATGCCTAAGTACCAATTATCGCTTGTTAAGACCCTTAATTGGCTCATTAACTAACTTTAGGCATGACTTAGGAATCGGGGCCATTATGTTTGTTTATTTAAAATTTGATATACCGCTGTAGCACACAACTGTTCATAGCTGTGTACAATAAAAAAAAAAATGCGTCAAGCAAATAGAAAAGAACTCCATTAAATATAGAACAGACCTATATAAATTTAGAAATATAATTTTATCTTACTGTGTTTGCAGGTTAATCCTTGAATATCACCCAAGTAAAGATGAATAAATATGATCATTCTGAGGAATATCGTGCCCAAATGCTAAATAAATAAATACGTTTTCAAAAGTGTTTTAAAAGCTTTTAAATTTAATTCTAAACAAATCTGATTTGGAAGTTGGTTCCATAAATTTGGTGCTAACTAGAAAAAAGCCTTTGAACGGGTAAATTCCCATTTAGTCCTTCTGACTGATGGTAATACCAACCTGTTATCCTGTAATCAGCTCAATGTTCGTAGTGGAGAATACGGAATGATTTATGAGTAAAATCAATTCTGTCACTGACTAGTGTACATTTAAGATGGAAAGGAGAGATAGTAAAGGTCTGGTGACTCTGTAGTGGTCTAATCTATTTCACCTATACTCTATTCTAAAGGTGGAGAAATAGCCTCAGAGTTAGAGTGGCTACATTGTTATGTGCTTGAATAACAACTCACTCGTAATTTCAATCAATTTCAAGAGAAAATAAGCTAAGTACAACTATAGATGATTAATGATACATATGATAATATATAATATAATATATAATATATAATGAGAACATGAAAAAATGAAGTAATGTGATTATGTGAAATTCAACACAGCTAGCAGTACTTCTCTGTAGGAATATATACTATACTAGTGTTTAAGCCAGTTACATTAACGGGTGCTAGAATATGTCTGTCTGTCTTTCTTTCTTTCTGTCTCCCTGCCTGCTGTCTTTCTGTGTGTCTGTCTTTCATTCTCATGCTCTGCCTGCCTATCTTTCTGTCTCTCTCCATGGCCCCCTTCTGTCTCCACCCAAAGCAAACCAAGATTGCTCCCAGGCCCCCTTTCCCTGTGTAGCAGCAGCAGCATTCCCCTCCTTCCCTGTGTAGCAGCAACAGCATTTCCCCCTTTCCTTGTGCAGCAGCAGCATTCCCCCCCACTTCCCTGTGCACCCACCCTTTGCCTGCTCCCCCTGTTCCCTTCCTTTTCCCTCCTCCCATCCAGCAGCACCCCTTTCCTGCTCTCCCTGTGCATACTCCCCGCAGAAATCTACTTGCCTCAAAGAAAAGTGCTGCGCCGCGCTGTTGCTGGCCTCGGTGTCTTCTCTCCACTGTGGCCCGCCTAGCAGAAACAGGAAGTTGTCAGAGGGCGGGCCGCAGTGGAGAGAAGACGGTGAGGCCAGTGGCAGCATAACGCAGCGCTTTTCAGTTAAACGCTGTGAGCGGGTGAGCAAGCGAGAGGGAGGAGGGGGAGAAATAGATGCCGGCAGGGGCGCCTGTGCCCCCCGTTCTGAATCAGCGGCGGCAGCGGTTTCTCTGGCGGTGAGTGAGGGCGGGAGGGGGAGTCGCTGGTGTGTTCCCTGCCGCCGGGTTCTAAAATAGAATCCGGCCATGGATCAGAAAACACGGCGGCAGGAAACACAAAACCCTAAGTGCGCATACGCGCTTAGGGTTTTATTATTAGTGATTGCCTAACAGCGTGAGAACTACGACAGAAGAAAAGTTTATAAAACCCGCTTATGAGTTTATTATAAGGAACATATACATCAGCTCCATTATAAAAGATCAAGAAAGTTTGAGGAATATGAACATTAGTTTTGAGTTTGCTATAAGGAATACTGATATCAGCTCTCCTATAAACAGATCAAGAAAGTTTTTAAAGTATTTATTTAGGAGTTTTAACCTATTCCTATCGTGTGTCCCGGATGACTGGACATTCTAAAAATGACATAGACAGTGGATAAACAGTCTGTATGGACTAATAAAGAGCCAGGAACACAAAATATTTGAATTTACAGACTTATGACTTATTTACATTATGTTTACAATAGCTGTAAATGATAACGGTTTATGGGGACAGCTCAGTTTACAACCCAGGAGATGGAAAACTAGAAATAGGTAAGCCTTACTTCAGTGGTTGGAAAAGTAATGAAGAAAAGGACAGTGAACTTCCTAGAATCCAAAGGGTTACAAGATCTGAGGTAACAAAGGAAAAAAATGCCTAACAAATCTGGACAATTTCTTTGACTGGATGTCTAATGAACTGGATAGAGATCATGTGCTAGATGTAATCTACTTGAATTTCAGCAAAGCATAGAAACATAGAAACATAGAAAGATGACGGCAGAAAAGGGCTGTAGCCCATCAAGTCTGCCCACTCTACTGTCCCACCCCATTAAGTCAGAGTGCTTCTCGACCCACGTAGAGATCCCACGTGGATGTCCCATTTATTCTTAAAGTCGAGCACGCTAGTGGCCTTGATCACCTGCACCGGTAGTTTGTTCCAGTGATCCACCACCCTTTCTGTAAAGAAATACTTCCTGGTGTCACCACCAAATCTCCCTCCTCTGAGTTTGAGCAGGTGCCCCCTTGTTACTGAAGGTCCCTTAGGAAAGAATATGTCGTTTTCCACCTCGACACGACCCGTGACGTACTTAAATGTCTCAATCATGTCACCCCTCTCCCTGCGCTCCTCTAGAGAGTAGAGCTGCAACTTGCCCAGTCTTTCCTCGTATGAGAGACCCTTGAGTCCGGAGACCATCCTAGTGGCCATTCGCTGGACCGACTCAACTCGAAGTACATCTTTACGGTAATGTGGCCTCCAGAATTGCACACAGTACTCCAGATGAGGTCTCACCATGGCTCTGTACAGTGGCATTATGACTTCAGGTTTACGGCTGACGAAGCTTCTATTGATACATCCCATCATCCGCCTTGCCTTGGATGAGGCCTTCTCTACCTGTTTGGCAGCCTTCATGTCTGCACTGATGATTACTCCCAAGTCCCGTTCTTTTGAGGTCGTAGCTAGTGTTTCTCCATTCAAGGTGTATGTTCTGCATGGATTTC
Source organism: Geotrypetes seraphini (assembly GCF_902459505.1). NCBI lineage: Eukaryota > Metazoa > Chordata > Amphibia > Gymnophiona > Dermophiidae > Geotrypetes > Geotrypetes seraphini. The sequence goes on from NC_047085.1 coordinate 315,674,083, forward strand.
TGCTGCCGAGATGCATCACCTTACACTTCTTTGCGTTGAAGCCCAGCTGCCATGTCGAGGACCAGTTTTCCAACTTGATCAGATCCTGCGCCATACCATCCATGAGATCGCTTTCACCTACTATATTACACAGTTTGGTGTCGTCGGCAAACAGATTACGTCGGCAAACAGATTACGTCGGCAAACAGATTACGGTCAAGTCCTTTATGAATATGTTAAAAAGGGATGGTCCCAGGACTGAGCCCTGCGGCACTCCGCTAGTCACTTCCGATGTCTCAGAGAGGGTGCCATTGACCACCACTCTCTGAAGTCTTCCACTTAGCCAATCGTTGACCCATGCAGTTAGTTTCTCACCTAACCCCATCGATTTCATCTTGTTTAATAGTCTACGGTGTGGGACACTGTCAAAAGCTTTACTGAAATCCAAGTATACTATGTCCAGAGACTCTCCCAAGTCTAGCTTTCCTGTCACCCAATCAAAGAAGCTGATGAGATTGGACTGGCATGACCTGCCCCTAGTGAATCCATGTTGACAGGGATCCCTCAGATTCCCCTCATCCAATATCATGTCTAATTTCCCTTTAAGTAGAGTTTCCATGAGTTTACACACTATTGATGTGAGACTTACTGGTCTGTAATTCGCAGCCTCCGCTCTGCAACCCTTTTTGTGCAGAGGAACAACATTGGCAGTTTTCCAGTCCAGGGGGATCCTCCCGGAACTTAGGGAGAGATTGAAGAGCATGGCTAACGGTTCCACCAAAACATCGCATAGCTCTCTGAGCACTCTTGGGTGCAGATTGTCCGGTCCCATGGCTTTGTTCACCTTGAGTCTTGACAGTTCTCTGTAAACATCAGCTGGTGTGAACTCAAACTCCTGAAATGGGTCATCCATGCTTTGCTTTGCATCCAGCCGAGACCCGTGCCCTGGTGCCTCGCAGGTAAAGACTGAACAGAAGTAATCATTCAGTAGTTTGGCTTTATCGGAGTCAGTTTCCACATAATTCCCATCTGGCGTTCTAAGGCGTACTATCCCGTTTGTGTTCTTTTTCCTGTCGCTAACGTATCTGAAGAAGGATTTGTCCCCTTTCTTGATGTTAATCGCTAGAGTTTCTTCCATATGAAGTTTGGCCTCCCTGACTGCTGTTTTGACCGCTGCAGACTTTGTCCTGTACTCAATGTTTGCTTCTTTTTCCCCCATGCGTTTGTATGATAGAAATGCTCTTTTCTTCTCCTTGACGAGGTATGATACCTCATCTGTGAACCATTGGGGTTTCCTTTTTCTTTGTTGTTTGGTTACCGATTTTATGTAGCGGATAGTTGCCTCATGAAGGATCGATTTCAAGGTTGTCCACAAAGCTTCCACATTATCAGTTACGTCTTGAACCTGCAGCGTCTGGTAGACGAAATCTCCCATGTGTGCGAAGTCCGTGCCCCTGAAATTGAGTACCCTTGGTTTTGTTTGTGATCTAGGGAAGCCTTTCTTAAGGTTAAACCATACCATGTTATGGTCACTGGTGGCTAGCGTCTCTCCCACTGAGACGTCCGAGACGCTTTCCCCATTCGTAAGTACCAGGTCCAGGATGGCCTGGGCCCTAGTGGGCTCTAGTACCATTTGTTTGAGCCGTACTCCCTTCATGGATGTTAATATCCTTCTGCTATCACAAGCTGTCGCTGATAGTGTGTTCCAGTCTACATCAGGCATGTTGAAGTCTCCTAATAGAACAGCCTCCCCCCGTAAGGTAATATTCTCAATGTCTTCAATTAATTCTGCGTCCTTTTCCTCCGATTGTCTCGGAGGTCTGTTTGCAGTTGATACAGTTCCTCACAGGCAGCTCATGGACAAACTGATCAGGCTGAAGTTAGGTCCCAAAGTAGTGAACTGGATTGGAAATTGGTTGACTGACAGAGGGAGGTGATAAGTAGAATTCATTCAGAGGGGGAAAAAAAGTGAATAGTGGATTATCTCAGGGATCAATATTGGAACTGATTCTAGTTAATATATTTGTGAGAGACACTGAAGAAAGATTAGAAGGAAAAAGCTTTTAGGGAGCAAGATGTTAATTTAGGTCAAGCAAATGGCTCCTAACTTCTACCGAATTGCCACCTTAATGATCTCAAGTTCTTCACACCCAAGCCTGACCAGTTCCTACAACTAATAATTCTCATAATGAAGGACGCTTTTTTCAGACATCCTTTGCAGGTGCTTATTTGGCCATAGAGCCTTATATGTACCAAAAGTATTGCTTACATATGGGTCTTGTTTACTAAAATTACTGTCTCTAGCACAGCGAGAAATAACCAGTATTGATCTGTGTAGAATGAGGGTAGTTATTTGAGAGGGCACCCACTGGTTATCGTGCCCATTTTAAACATATTCTATAGAGAAATGTAGGTGTTTATTTTTCTTTATAGAATATTAGTGCAAATGGCCAAAAACATGTACATTAAGGTAGAATCACACCAGCCCTATAACTGGTGTAAATAGCTATGCCTAGATGTTAGCACATACTGTTTACGTGTAAATGGTAGAATTTTATAATTGATGTGCGTACTGTTGGCTCAGATCATATGGGCAACCACTTGCAAGCTAGACAAATCATAGGTTGTATCCGTAGGAGCTTCGTCAGCCGTAAACCCGAGGTCATAATGCCATTGTACAGATCCATGGTGAGACCCCATCTGGAATACTGTGTACAATTCTGGAGGCCACATTACCACAAAGATGTGCGGAGAGTTGAGTTGGTTCAGAGAATGGCCACCCGGATGGTCTCAGGACTCAAGGATCTCCCGTATGAGGAACGGCTGGATAAGTTGCAGCTTTACTCACTCGAGGAATGCAGAGAGAGGGGAGACATGATCAAGACGTTCAAATATGTCACGGGCCATATCGAGGTGGAGGAAAATATCTTTTTTCTTAAAGGTCCCACGGCAACAAGAGGGCATCCGTTGAAACTCAGGGGTGGAAAATTTCATGGTGACACCAGAAAATATTTCTTCACCGAAAGAGTGGTTGATCGCGGGAACTGTCTTCCACTAGAGGTAATTGAGGCCAGCAGCGTGCCAGATTTTAAGAAAAAATGGGATTGGCACGTGGGATCTCTTCACGGAGGGAGTTAGGAGGTGGGACATTGGTATGGGCAGACTAGATGGGCCGTGGCCCTTTTCTGCCGTCAGTTTCTATGTTTCTATGTATCTAATCATAGTACATACTCTTCTATTAGTTGGTTTTATATAAGGGCATTATGGGCAGAATTTGCTAGCACAGTGCCATCTCTGAACCTTCTTTCTTATGGAATCGCCCTCAATTTGTTTGTCTTAGGTGGCAAACAAGATTTTGAAAGAACTATTGTCCACTTTGTAGGAATTCCATAAAATTTGTTGTACCCACAGCTTTTACTTTGCCAAGATACTGTTTGATTTTGTTGTATAAAAACACTTTAAAATAGCTATTTTCTTAATTGAACTTATTAAAATTGTGCTTAATTGCAGCAGAACAGATGGCTCAAGGATCTTACCATGAGTGCATCCTAATCTTTCAATCACATCCACTGCTTGAGAGAGCACGGATGGGATATTTCTTTTTAATTTCAGCATTTATTTAGCACACCAAACAGGCCATTGCAATTTTACAAAGATAGAAGTCCCTGCCACTAAGAGCTTACAATTGAGTGGGTGCCTGAGGCAACAAGAGACGTGAGGGTCAAGTCCTATAAAAGTGCTCACTTTAATGGGGATGCCCCTTAATGTCACTGTCAAAATGTACATATTTACATAATCTTTACAAAAAAGGTGTGTATCCTGTAAGAAATGTAAGTGCACATTTGCAGTGGGATGTCCATTGATCAGCATGTATTTGCATGTATGTGACATACTCGTTGACATTGCAGGTGTGGGGGCATTTATAAAATGGAGAAACAATAAATGCCAAATGCATAAGCACCACTTAAAGCTTGATAGTAACTGGCTATAATTTTTTACACAAAACTTTAATCCCGTGTAAATCAGTAGCGTATAAGAAAGTAATCCACTGGATCAATATAGTTCAAATCCAACTATTTGATGTTTAGGACGCCTCAGCCCCACCACTCCACCACTGTAATAAATTTATTATAACAGCGGGAAGGCAGCCTTCCCGCTGTTATAATAAATTTATTACAGTGGTGGAGTGGTGGGGCTGAGGCGTCCTAAACATCAAATAGTTGGATTTGAACTATATTGATCCAGTGGATTACTTTCTTAAATGCATAAGCACAGCAGCAATTTATTTCCCCAGGAACCTTAACGGATCAACATCGGCCACATGGGTGGTTAAGGAGAGGTGAATTGATGAGCAATTGATAGTTGCAGCCTAGGACAGCAGATTACGGACGAGATGGTTTACAGTAAGCATTGAAAAAACTGGCTCAACGTGTCCGGGTGTTCGAATGGCTTTTCAAGGTCTGGCATTTTGTCCAGGTTATTAAAAGCTTCCAGCTCAGGAGGGCATCTCTCCGGCTTCATTTCTATTCATACAATCTGAATGCCCAGGGAATATCTGGCTAGTGAGTACACAAAGCACAGCAAATACTAATTACCCTGCCTCTGAAAAGCATACATCACCATCCCCCTCTTCTACAAAGCCACGCTAGCGGCTGCCGCGTGGCAACAACCCTGAAGCCCTTTAAATTTCTATGGGCTTTGGGGGCCGTTACTGCGCGGCTTTGTAGAAGAGGGGGCATGTGGTCTGGATGCCACCTGTATAGCAACCCTAAAATGTATAGACAAGGCTGACATTTTCTCATTGTATATCATGCCAGGAACCTAATTTAACAGCTGCCTTTCTTTATAATTCTCACATCCCACCAGCAAGCTGCTGGACTCGCAGCCACTTCATGAAACCTGTCCTCTTCCTCTCCCTAGAATGGCCTCTCTCCCTCCCTCCCAAACAAATTTTACACTTTGGAAATAATATTTATAATAGGGATATAAGTTAATTAAACTTTTTAATCACACAGTTAATTGCATAAAACGCCCCCTCACATTTCCTCCTGTACAGTGCAATATATATAGGTAGTAGCAGCAAATTCTCAAAACTGACATATTTTAGTTACTAAAAATAAAATCATTTATCTTACCTTTGGTGATTTTATCTTTCTAATTATCTTGTTCCCTGTCTCTGGTTCTGCTTCCCTGGGCTCCCAGTATAGTTCCTGCCCCGTCCAGCACTCCACGCCGCTCCTTCCAGCCACCCAGCAGCTTCAGAGGAAACCCCGACCTCGCCTGCCCAGATGGATTTTTAAAAGGCCAGGATCACCGGCCCAAGACACCCTGCAGCACAACGTGGAGGCAGAGAAGCCTTTCTCCTGCTTCCCCGTCCAGCCACCCAGCAGCTTCGACGGAAACCCCGCTCCCGGCACCGACTACCTTGCCTGCCCAAATGGCCTCTTATAGGGTCACAAAGCAGACAGGCACCACCAAAGGGTCTGGATGGTCCTTGATGTAAGCTGAAGAGACTGAGGAACCAAACCAAGTACCTACATCAAAGCCAAGTAGAACCCTCGAACCAATTAACAAATTAAAAGTTGATGAAAACTAAGGACAAAACACCAGAAGAGAATTGTTCAGTCCACAGTACTGCTTCGAGCCTTTAAGACTTATTTTAATAAAGGAAATCGCTAAACTGATGATTCCCTCGGGTGTGGGAGAGCACTCTGCCCCTCACCGACGCTCCAGCCGCTGAACCAGTTGGAGGGCTCAGCTGGAATCCTTGCTTGTTTAAAAGTTCCCCCTTTCCTTTGGCTCTGCCATTTTGTTCCCAGAGCAACTGAGGATCCCTTTGAGCGTGGGAGAGCACTCCGCCCTTCAACGACACTCCAGCCGCTTAGCCAGTTGGGCTCAGCGGAAACCTTGCTTGTTTAAAAGTTCCCTTTCCTTTGGCTCTGCCATTTCGTTCTTCCCGGAGCAACTAAGGATCCCCTCGGGTGTGGGAGAGCACTCCACCCCACCGACACTCCAGCCGCTGAGCCAGTTGGAAGGCTCAGTGGGAAACCATGCTTGTTTAAAAGTTCCCTTTCTTTTTGGCTCTGCCATTTCGTTCTTCCCGGAGCAACGAAGGATTCCCTTTGGTGTGGGAGAGCACTCCGCCCCTCACCGACGCTCCAGCCACTGAGCTAGTTGGAAGGCTCAGCGGGAAACCCTACAAATCATGTACATATATCGATCCCTCCAAATTCTGGAATAAAACAGACACTACAATCCAAGAATGTGACCCCAAAGACTTCATCTCACAATGGTGCAATATAAGTACAACTACCCTAGACGAGCTAGCCCCAATACAAACAAAACCCAGAATCAGCAGACGATCAGACAAACTCCTCCTCCTACTCAAAAGACAGACGAACTCCTCCTCCTACTCAAAAGAAAATGGAGAAAAAGTAACAAAGAAAACACAAGAACAGCATGGAAAAATCTAAACCAACAATGCAAACTAAAACTAAAAGAAAAAAGAAAGACATACTACACAAACCAAATAGGCATAGAAGCCCAAGACGCATAAAAACTATTCCAATTACTAAAAACTCACAGACACCAAACCCTACCTAGCCAAAAACGACAACCCTCCCCCTTCAGCCACCCTTTTAGTTGAATACTTTAAAAACAAAATTACAACTGCCAGGACAAACTTGGCAGGGACCTCAACCCACCTAGAAGAGATCATAATGCCCCCCACAGAAAAAGAATCAGCTGCAGCAGATAGAACCTGGTCCCACTTCTCCACAATACAATGGTCCGACCTTAACAAACTCTATAAAAAAAAAATACAGCCACGCAGCTTGCGACCTCAACCAATGTCCTCCATACCTATTAAAAACCTCCAGCCTAAAATTCTGCACTCTCCTCATGCAATGGATACAAACCATGCTCAAAGATGGCCTTTTCCCACAAGACCTCTCTGAAATCATCGTCACCCTGATCTTAAAAGACTCAAAAGGAGCAACAGATCAACCATCCAACTACAGACCCATAGCCTCATTTCCACTATATGTCAAGCTAATGGAAGGCCTCGCAGCTAAACTCCTCACCAGCTTCCTAGAAAACCACAATTTGCTCCACCCTACACAGTCTGGATTCAGAACCATCTTCAGCACTGAGACACTACTAGGATCCCTTCTGGACACAGCCAGACAACACCTTAGCACAGGCAAAAAAATGCTGATTATTCAACTAGATCTCACCACAGCATTTGACCTGGTAGATCACGACATCCTGCTACAAATACTAGATACAATAGAAATCACAGGCAAAGTATGCACATGGTTTCAAGGATTCCTACAATCCAGGACCTACAGAGTAAAGACAAACAAAGAAAAATCAGAACCATGGTACAACCCCTGTGGCATACCCCAAGGATCATCATTATCCCCAACACTCTTCAATCTCTACATTGCATCCCTTGGCACCTGCCTAGACAAAATAGGCTTAACCTCCTATAGCTATGCAGACGACATCACCATTCTCCTTCCTTTTGATCAGCCAATGTCCACAATGACAGACACACTACACAGAATTCTAGAAACAGTGGCAACATGGACGAAAGACCACAAACTAAAACTGAACCCAGACAAAACAAAATTCATACTTCTCGAAAAAAAAACAAAAAACCTCAACCATAACAAACCTAGTAATAAACTTAATCACATACCCCATTCAACCCACTCTAAAATTTCTGGGCATGACGATAGACAGATGCTGCACCATGCAACCACAAATCAACAAAACAACATAGAAATCATTTGTGGTCATGAGAAACCTAAAGCAAGTTCGAAAATACTTCATAAAACAATTCCAGTTCCTAGATAAATTCTCCCCTAAAGCCTCCACTTAAATAATCTCTTCCTCCCCAAAACACCAACCAAGTATTCAGATCCCTGAAATGTAACGTAATCTTATTTGTACTCTAACTGTAATCTATTTGTTATATCACCCCAGTAACGTACAGTCAATTTAATATCCAATTTGCAAGTTCTTCCGGAATTAATCCAGCTACCTCTCCTCCCTTGTAACTGAAAAAAACCCAAAACCCAAAACTGTTGTAACTTCACTGGAAATGTCCAGTTAGCTCTTTTGTAATCCGCCTTGAACTGCAAGGTATAGGCGGAATAGAAGTCCCTAATGTAATGTAATGTAATGATCCAGTCCCAGGTCTTCTTGACTACTGAAACATCCTATATCTCACCTGCCCCACAACAATGATAAAACAACTACAAACAGTACAAAACACAGCCCTGAGACTAATCTGTTCACTAAGAAAACACGACTACCGGTACATCACCGAGGCATACCTCGACTCACACTGGCTCCCAATTCAAGCAAGAATACTATTTAAATTCTACTGTCTATTATATAAATCCATAAATGGTGACAGCCCAGCCTACTTGAACAACTGCCTAATCCAAACTACCACAACCAGATACAGGAGAACCCAGACACCATTCACATACCCTCCAGAGACATTAAACGGAAAAAAACTGTACGATGGCCTTCTAACCACACAGGCAGCAAAACTAGACCACCAACTCTCCAATCTACTAATCGTGATCCCAGACTACAAAACTTTCAGAAAAGAAATAAAAACCCTGCTATTCAAAAAAATCCATGAAGACTAACTACACCGTATGAAACATTTCAATCCTCTAAAGCAGTGTTCTTCAACCTTTTTACACCTATGGACCGGCGGAAATAAAATAATTATTTCGTGGACCGGCAAACTACTAAGACTGAAATTTTTTTTTAAAAACCATCGCTGCCCCGTCCCTGCGAGCTCGGTCCCACAAACCATCTGATCCCATCCGCACAAACCTCAAATAGTTATAATTTTATATTGAACATATTTTATTAAAGTATAAAAAGAAACAATATTCTATACAATTGTCATTTTATAAATACAAATAATACAGGGCAAAGATCAACAAAACCCCTGTCTCCCCTCCCCTTCACATATATCCCCTCTACTATCAAGAAAACTGAATAAGCCAAATTATTACAGAATGCTACACAAATATCAAGTAACAGAATACCACAGTCACACATGACAGGAATGATGTTAGGGGAGTGGAACTAGGGCAACTGCCCCCTGGTCAGAGAGAGCCCTAAGCCAGCTGGAAGCTAAAGAAGCACTGCCTGGGCTTTTCACTCCCCAATTATGTCTAGCAAGATACATATTTCAAATCTGATATATTTGAATCACAAGATAGAAATAAAATTATTTTTTTCTACCTTTTGTCGTCTCTGGTTTCTGCTTTCATTGCCTTTTCACTCTCTTCCAGCCAGTGTCTGCCCTAAGAACATAAGAATTGCCACTGCTGGGTCAGACCAGAGGTCCATCATGACCAGCAGTCCGCTCACGCGGCAGCCCTCTGGTCTAAGACCAGCATCCTAACGGAGACTAGCCCTACCAGCGCACGTTCTTGTTCAGCAGGAACTTGTATAGCTTTGTCTTGAATCCTTGGAGGGTGTTTTCCCCTATAACAGCCTCTGGAAGAGCGTTCCAGCTTTCTACCACAGAACTTCCTTATGTTTGTATGGAATCTATCCCCTTTCAACTTTAGAGAGTGCCCTCTCGTTCTCCCTGCCTTGCAGAGGGTGAACAACCTGTCCTTGGCTACTAAGTCTATTCCCTTCAGTACCTTGAATGTTTCTATCATGTCCCCTCTCAATCTCCTCTGCTCAAGGGAGAAGAGGCCCAGTTTCTCTAATCTTTCGCTGTATGGCAACTCCTCCAGCCCCTTAACCATTTTAGTCGCTCTTCTCTGGATCCTTTCAAGTAGTACCGTGTCCTTCTTTAAGTACCAGTGCTGGACGCAGTACTCCAGGTGAGGGCGAACCATGGCCCGGTACAGCAGCATGATATCCTTCTCTGTCTCTTCAGTCCAGCATCTGCCCCTTCCATTCACTGTCTGTCTTTCCCTGCCATCTCTCCTCCTGCCCCCCCCACTCCCCAATTTGGTCTGACATCCATCATCTTCCTTCTGTTCCCCTCATGGTCTGGCATCTCTATCCTTCCCTCCCCCCTGTGGTTTTTAGCATATCTCTCTTCTCATTTCCTCCACTCAGATCTGATATCATTCTCTGCTCTCTCTTCCCTTTTCTTCTCTGGTCTTCCTTCTCTATTTTCTGCCTCCATCTAAATTAAATTCCTTCTTACTATTTAGTCCCGTTTCTCTCTTTTCACTGTGTCTACGCACAGCTTGTCACCCCTTTCCCTCACCCCTCCATTATCTTACTATTTTCTTCCCCCTTTATTTATCTCCTCCTTCCATCCAGTATGTGTTCTTTCTCCACTTCCATTCAGCATCTGCTCTCCCCTCTCAACTGACATCCATCTGCCTTCTGCTCTCTCTCCCTTCTTCTCACTTCCATCATCTGTCCCCTTCTCTCTCTCTCATCTCCTCCATTCCATCATCTGCCCCTTCTCTCTCTCTCTCTCTCCCCCCTCCCCAACTTCCATCATCTGCCCTCCTTCCCCTCACCTTTGTGGGTCACTTTCTTTCCCCTGAGGGTGGCTCATGTTACAGGGGAATCTTTGGCCAAGCAGAACCGCTTGATTGACAGTGGAACTTACTTGATTGATGTCGATGCTGGGGCCCGTTGCCGTTTGAAGGAAAAAAAAAAAAGGTGGAAAAAAGGGACCTGCAAAGGCGAGAGGAAGAGAAACCTCCAGGACAGCTGCTCTTTGCCCTCCTTCAGCGGCCCAAGAGTCCAGACCAACAGCGGCAGCTCTGTGTACTTCTAACTTCGGCACAGAGCTGCTCCTAATCAATAGTTTAGCGCGGTTTCATGAGGCAGCCTCGGGGCCTTTGATAGCCGGCCCGCTTCGATGATGCGATGTGGGCCGGCCTAGCAAAGGCCCCGAGGCTGCCTTATGAAACTGCGCTAAACTATTGATTAGGGGCAGCTCTGTGCCGAAGTTAAAAGCATACAGAGCTGCCGCTGCTGGTCTGGAGGTGCGGAGACAAGGCAGGAGGCAAACGCGGTGGAAGGCAGGAGTCCCGGCGAAGGCAGGAGTCCCGGCACAGCGACTGCAACAGGAAGTTGCAATTCAGCTTACGCCGGCCTTTCGTTGCGGCGGGGACCGAATCCTTTGCGGACCGGCAAGATTTTGTTTGCGGACCGGCACCGGTCCGCGGACCGGCGGTTGAAGAACTGTGCTCTAAAGCAGTGGTTCTCAACCCTTCCTGGGGGACCCCCAGCCAGTCTGCTACTTGGGCGCCCAGTCTTCCAATTTCCTAAGATCTGTTTGCAATTTTTCACAATCTGCCTGTATGGTGATCCCTCCAAAACTCCCCCAAAAACTACTATACCCACCAGTCTCCCACCCCAGTATCCCTTATGGCTGCAGGTGGCACCTATATAGTAGTACAGTAGGGTTTTGGTGGCCTCATACTTTCCACCAAAAATGTAGTTATTAGAGTGTCTTATGGTCCTGGGTGCTCCTCTCTGGCTCATTAGAAAATACCAGATAAAACTGAAGGAAATGAAGAGAGATATATGGCTGGTGAAAGCAGAAATGCATGAAAAATAATGGCCAGAGAAATTAGAAGAGGTGATGAGACTTTTTTTTTGTTTTTTCAGGCTTATTAGTGAAAGGAGGAAGGCTAAAAATGGAAGTATAAGATCAGAAGACTCTATGTGGAGAGTGATGAAGAAAAGCAAATGTGTAAAATACTTCTGTGTTCACAGAAGAAAATCCTAGAGAAGGACCTCAAGTCAGAGCCAGATTGGGATCTTGTGCCTGAAGCCTTCATTCGCACAAACTGGGGATGCTTTTCCCCTGTTTTACATTCCTCCTCCCCCAGAATAATACTGGAGGTGGGTCATTCCGGTGACCATCCTGACTCTGACCATCTAGGCATCACTTCCACTCACCATGCCTCCAGAGGCTGTGACCACTGCCTTTTCAGCATCCCCAGCCAACCTGGACATTGAAATGGGTAAATGACCACATGAGCCATCAGGCCAGCCTGTAGAAATCCATCATGAAACTAAGTGAGCTGCTGTACATAGGAAACCCATGTGAAGGGTGAAGCTTCTGCAGGCCTGTGAATACTTGCTGGCTCATAGGCCTAGTGCTGATTTCTGTGATATTGCTGTCAATTCTATCTTGGTCCCTGAGTATGCCCAATTTTGGAGGAGGTCAAATCTCAGCAGCAGGTTTGTGGCTCCTTCAGAACTGGCCATGACCCCCCCCCCCCCTATCAACACACACACAGCATCTCATCCTCTTTTATATTCTCTTTTTGATCTCTCTGCTCCTATGGGTGTATGAACTGCACTTTAATCTTCTCTGTTTCAGGCTGGCTTGAGTCATTTGAAGATTTTCATTCTCCAGAGTCTCTGTTTTAAAGCCACATTCTCCTTATCATAGCTTTTATGTAGCATACAACCCCTCTATTCTGCATCCTTACACTGCTTGTTAGGAATCATTGCCCAGGAAAAGGATCGAGGTGTCATTGTTGAGAATACGTTGAAACCTTCAGCAGAGGCAGCTAAGAAAGCAAATAGAATGTTAGGAATTATCAGAAAAGGAACGGAAAACAAAGATGAAAATGTTATAATGTCCTTGTATTGCTTTATGGTACGGCCGCACCTCAAATACTGTGTGCAATTCTGGTTGCCATATCTCAAAAAAGATATAGTAGAATTAGAAAAGGTACAGAGAAGGGCGACGTAAATGATAAAAGGGATGGGATGACTTCCCTATGAGGAAAGGCTAAAGCAGCTAGGGCGCTTCAACTTGGAGAAGAGACAGCTCAGGGGGGATATGATAAAGATCTATAAAATAATGAGTGCAGTGGGTAGGGTAGAATTGAATCTCTTGTTCATTCTTTCCAAAAATACTAGGACTAGGGGGTATTCGATGAAGCTACTAAGCAGTAGATTTAAAATAAACCGGAGAAAATATTTCTTCACACAATGTGCAATGTAACTCTGGAAGTTTTTGCCAGAGAATGTGGTGAAATCAATTTGCTTAGCAGGGTTTAAAAAAGGTTTGATATTTCCTAAAAGAGAAGTCCATAGGCCATCATAATGGTTTGGGGAAATCCGCTTCTTATTTTTTACGATAAGATCTGTTTTACTACTTGGGATCTAGCTAGGTACTTGGGACCTGGGTTGGTCACTTTTGGAAGCAGGATACTGGTCCAAGTATGGCAATTCTTATGTTTTTACGTTCCATATGCAGATCCTTCTTCACATCTGTCAATACTTTCAAGGCAAGTCTTAGCAATTAGCTTTCCTCCATCCCTCTAAATGCACCTACTACTACTACTATTTATTATTTCTATAGCGCTGAAAGGCGTACACAGCGCTGAACAAGGACTTGGGAAAATCTACTGCTTATTTCTAGGATAAACAGCATAAAATTTGTTTCACTCTTTTGGGATCTTGCTAGGTACTTGTGACCTGGATTGGCCACAGTTGGAAACAGGATACTGGCCTCGATTGACTTTCAGTCTGCCCTAGTATGGCAACTCTTGCGTTCTTATGTTTTATTCGTCAAGCACTGGAAGAAAAGAGCTGAAGATTTATATGCCAGTGAAAACACATGTCTCAAATAAGACTGTTTGTCATGGAACAGCCTCTTCATTTGGAACAGATTTTCTGTTCTAAATTATTGAAAGAACAGTAAAATCATAAACAAATGTGGAGTGTTTTTTTAATTAGGGCTTCTTCAGGGCTGCACTGATTTCAGTGTGTCCTGGGATGAGCTTGCTCGAGACCATAATGCGGGATGTTGCAGTGAACGTAGCAGCAGGCTGGCTTTGAAGGGTTACAAACGTGTTCACAATTATGGAAGAGTTGTAAATTCATAGTATTGACTGGCGGAAAGAACAGTGGAGATTGGGAAGTCACTGGACTGAGAGCAGAGGGGAGGGAACTGAGCAAAGCAGACCTACTGGTAATTGAAAACAAGGTGAAGCTGAGCATGAATCGTGGAAGTTAACATGTGAAGGAGACAAGGTGGGAAAAATAGAGTAACTGCCTTTTGGGGAACCAGAAAAGTGTTGGCCAGCAGGATTTCTAGAGGCTACTAATACTACTACAATTTATCACTTATATAGCGGTCCCTACTCAGAAGAGCTTACAATCTAACTTGGACAGGCAGATCCTCATCCAAAAAGTGATATTCCATGGAAAATACAATATAAAACAAAACTGACAGCAGGATAAAGTGATCTATCACCTACTTTTTTTTTTTTTTTAAATCTTTATTAAATTTTCAAACTACAATTATGCATGCAAATAATTCGTGTACATATAATATTACAAGAAAAGCACAATAAACTTACAGATATTAATAAGCAATTATTTCCCCCCACCTTCCCACCTAGTAATCAAGAAAATAAATACCCACAAGAAACAACCTAAAAAAAATTCTCAAATCAATTCCAATGCAAACCCCTCCCCCTCCCTCCCACCCTGGATGTGTATGTTTAAAGGTCAGTAAAATAAAGTTAGTTATCATTCCTTACAAAATTTAGCCAATGACTCCCAAACATCCAGAAATTTCCTGTAACTTCCCTGCTGTATAGCCATCAAACGTTACATTTTAAAAGTATAACAAAGAGATTCCCACCAGAAAGTGTAATTTAACCTATCCCAGTTCTTCCAATTCTTCAATATAAGTTATATGGCAACCCCTGTCATTATAAAGAGAAGTTTGTTATTCCGGGCAGATATTTTGGCTTTTAGCTCTAATTAACGTACCCAATAGAATGGTATCGTACATCAATACCACTGGATTTTCCAATATTTTGTTCACCTGATCCCATATGGATCTCCAAAATTTAAGTATCAAGGGACAATAGTACAGTAAATCGTCCAATGTCCCGGCTTCGAGATGACGGGTGAACCTTTTCTGACTGAATTGGCATCAAGGATTGGGCTATTTTATGTGATAAACTTACTGAATATCTTTTGGCCTTACATTTTCTAAATGATGAATTTGGGTGACTCAGACTTTGTATTATTAACTTGCTTCACATCTACCAAAGCGCACAATCTCATTACTGTCCTTCCAGAACTGCTCCTGTGTTTGATGGGTCCATCTGCACCTCACTTATTGCCGTCACTGGCTTTGATGTTATGTGAAGTGGAGAAAGAGGCTGTCGTGTGTTGAGCTTTGCCTTCAACAGCTCCCGTCACTGGCAGGGCTGGTCGTAGGGCTGGGGTGACACTGCTTGAGACAGGGGAAGAAAACCCTGCACTGAAATGAAGATAAGACGAGAAAGTGTCGATGGGAGCCAACAATGGCTGTGGCTTGAAAACGAGAGAGAGATTGTTGCAAGCAAGAATCAGCAGCAGGGCCGGCTTAACCTATGGACCAGGTAAGGCTGTGGTCCAGGGCACCGGTGAAAAAGGGTGTCAAGTGCCTGGGCCAGTTCTTTCCCTTCCCCTCCTGCTGCGGATCCAGAACCTCTTCCTCCTCCTCCTGCCTCAAGTCCATTGCCTCTTCCTTGGCCTCTTTCAGAACCCCCAGACCAGCAAACCTGTTATTCATCGGCGGCGGCAGTAATAACACACTGCCCGAGTCAAGTCGGTTCCTAACCTTTGCAGCGTCTTACAGTGCTTTGACACTTTTAGCAGAACTCAACAAAACTGTTCACAATACAATAAAAATCTTTTATTTTACAGAGCGTTTTTCATGTCCTGTGGGGAAGGAGGGGGGTAGAAGAAAGAGTGATTATCCCCAAAGTGAGCTAAGCAAACATCTTTTTCTGTTGTCATTTTAGCATCTGATCTCATAATGCTTTTGTTCATTAGGAATCCACAGTGCATTTTGCCTTATATTACCAATATTTTTGTAAAAAAAATTTGTCATACATCATGCCAAGCGTAGGTAGATGTGATTTATAAATCCAATAATTTAAATGAACATTCACTGTATAGAACTGACAAGAAAAAAAAATGCAAAATCGCTGCTTAAAACAATGACTTCACATTCCAAGTGCAGAAATCTGCAGACGAGTTATGAACCTGCAGTGTACCAGAGCCGTGCCACAGTCTTATTTTTCTAATTCCCAGATCCCATTTTGAACGCACCTCAGAAAATCTGCCAATTGAAATACATGGCATAGTAGGACACTTCATGCTATCAAAAGAACAATAATCTTAAAAAAAAAAAAATGAAAAGCTGATCGTAGGACAGTGGTAAAGTGAAGTTTCTACTATAAATTGGCATATTTAATTCATCACTGTGAAATATATTTATTAGGATTTTTATTATAAGGGTTTATTTACTGCTTGTTTGAAGAAATTCATTCAGCACAGTGTATAGCAAGTAAACTGAACATAGGCAACCTCCTGCAGTCAGTGGCGAACCAGGAAATTCAGTGCTAGGTCATATCTACTGACATTGAATTTCCGGTCTAAGTTCAGCCGCAGTAGACATAGCTGGCCAAGTCGATATTTATTGGCTGGCCAGCTAAGTCATAGCGGTCAAAGATAGACCATGTATTTAGGCGCAGTGAATATTGGCGTTAACTGGGATATTCAATGAAATAGCCTGCTAAGTTAAGCCAGCTAAGAGAGGCTGGTCAAGTAGTCACAAAAAGCAAAGATGCAAAAGGAAGAAAAAATAGTCAATGGGGTAAAATGGAGGGTGGGGGATGGACAAGACATTTTTTTAGCTATATTGGTGATAGGAAGAAGTACAAAAGTGGCATTGTGAGACTCAAAAGTGAAGGGGAAGAATATGTAGAAGCTGATAAAGAAAAGGCAGAATTGCTTAATAAATATTTCTGTTCTGTGTTCACAGCAGAAGTGATGGGAACGGGACTACAGAAGACAAACAAAAATAGGGATGGAGATGTGGTAGACCCTGATCAATTTTCAGAGGATTGTGTTTGTGAGGAGCTTGCTAAACTAAAGGTGGACAAAGCGATGGGGCTGGATGGTGTACATCTGAGGGTAATGAAGGAACTTAGGGACGTTTTGGCAGTTCCGCTGACTGACTTTTTCAATGCTTGTCTAGAGTCGGAAGTAGTACCAGAGAACTACAGGCTGGTAAGTCTGACTTCTATGGTAAGTAAATTAATGGAAATGCTTTAAAAACAGAGAATGGTAATGTTTCTGGAATACTATGGATTACAGGACCCGAGGCAACATGGATTCACCAATCTAATCAATTTCTTTGACTGGGTGACCAGAGAAAGGGATAGAGGGAGTGTGCTAGATGTGGTGTAGATAACATGAGGAAGGAGCTAGCGAAGCTTGAAGAATGGTCTGAAATCTGGCACCTAAGATTTAATGCTAAGAAATGCAAGGTCATGCATTTGGGCCGCAAAAACCCGAGGGAACGGTACAGTGTAGGGGGTGAAGAACTTTTGTTCACGAAAAAGGAGCAGGACTTGGGCATGATAGTATGTGCTGATCGTAAGGTGGCCAAACAGGTTGAAAAGCTTGACAGCCAAAGCTAGAAAGATGCCAGTAGGATGAAGGAAGTATTGATGATGGTGAGACCTTATTTAGTATTGTGTATAATTCTGGAGATTGCTCATTCCAAAAGATAGAAATAGTATGGAGTCAGTCCAGGGGAAGGCTACTTAAATGGTTTGTGGTCTTCATTATAAGGCATATGGGGGATAAACTTTAAAGATCTCAATATATATACTTTGGAGTAAAGGTGGGAGAAGGGAGCTATGATTAGAGATGTTTAAATATATATATGGCATAAATGTGCATGAGGCAAGTCTCTTTCAATTGAAAGAAATCTCCAGAATGAGAGTGCATAGGATGAAGTTAATAGGTGATAGGCTCAGGAATAATCTGAGGAAATATTTTTTTTACAGAAAGGGTGGGAAAAATTTGTCTCTACAACTGGCACTGGCCTGGAAGATTAAAAGCTGCAGTGTGCAGGGAGAAGGGAGAGAGAGGTACTGGATCCCGCAGGATGAGGGGATAAAGGAAGAAAGAAATGCTGCACTAGCATATTGGGGGGGGGGGGGGGGGGAGGGAGAGGTAAAGGAGAAAGAGGCCAAATCACAGAGGGGAGGGAGCTTGTGGATAAAGGTAAGTCAGTCGATATTGTATATCTGGATTTTCAAAAGCGTTTGACAAAGTACCTCATGAAAGGCTTCTGAGGAAATTAGAAAGTCATGGGATAGGAGGTAATGTCCTATTATGTTTTAAGAACTAGTTGTTAGAAAACAGAGAGTAGGTTTAAATGGTCAATATTCTCAATGGAGAAGGGTAAATAGTGGGGTTCCTCAGGGGTCTGTGCTGGGACCACTGCTTTTTAACCGATTTATCAATGATCTAAATATGTGAATAACTAGCAAGATAATTAAATTTGCTCAACACACAAAGTTGTTAAATCGCAAGAGGACTGTGAAAAATTACAAGATGACCTTGAGAGATTGGACATCAAAATGGCAGATGGCATTTAATATGAACAAGTGCAAAGTGATGCATGTGGGAAAGAGGAACCCAAGCTATAGCTATGTGATGCTGGGTTCTGTGTTAGGAGTCACTGCCCAGGAAAAGGATCTAGGTGTCATCATTGAGAATATGTTGTAGCCCTCAGCTCAGTGTGCAGCAGGAATTATCAGGAAAGGAATGGAAAACAAAGATGAAAATGATATCATGCCTTTGTATCGCTCTATTATGCAGCTGCACTTCGAATACTGTGTGCAGTTCTGGTTGCTGTATCTCAAACAAGATATAGCAGAATTAGAAAAGGTACAGAGAAGGGCAATGAAAATGATAAAAGGGATGAGATGACTTCTCTATGAGGAAAGGCTAAAGTGGCTAGGGCTCTCCAGCCTAGAGAAGAGACAGCTCAGGGGAGATATAATAGAGGTCTATAAAATACTCAGTGTTACATGTAGATGCGAATCTCTTATTTATTCTTTCCAAAAATACTAGGACTAGGGGACATGCAATGAAAGAAGTAGGCTTAAAACAAACCAGGAGAAATATTTCTTCACTTAATGGATAATTAAACTCTGGAATTTGTTGCCAAAGAATATAGTGAAAACGGTTAATTTAGCAGGGTTTAAAAAATGTTTGAATAATTTTCTAAATGAAAAGTCCATAAGCCATTATTAAGATGACTTGGGAGAAATCCACTACTAATTTCTAGAATAAGCAGCATAAAATCCGTTTTTCTCCTTCGAATCTTGCTAGGTACTTGTGATCTGGGTTGGCCACTGTTGGAAACAGGACACTGGGCTTGATGGACCTTCGGTCTGTCTTAGTATGGTATCTCTTATGTTGGAAGGAGAAAAATCTGCCAAACTGGAGGAGATGGGAGATAGAGACATGGAAGGAGAGGAAATAGATGCCAGATGATTGGGGGGGGGGGAGGAAGAGAGGGAAAGGAAGAAGAGGAGAGGAAATACCAGACTATGGGGAGGGAAGGGAGAAAGTGGGAAGGAAAGGAGAAGAGAGGCATGCCAAACCACAGGGGGAAGGGAAGGAGAGAGAAGCCAAATCACAGTGGGGGGGGGGGGGCAGGGGCAGAGTGTGAGAGAGGAAGAGATGCTGACCATAGAGTAGGCCTTAGGAGAGGAAAGAAGAGGAATGGGAAAGAGTAAAGACTGTAGGTATGGAGGGAGCCTCGGGAGAGGGATAGAGACACAGGATAAAGAACATTTGTGGACAATAGAAAGAGGGACACGGAGAATAGGACACTTAAGGGATGCAGAGGGAAAATGGGTAGTGGGCCTGGAGTGAGAAGACATGTCAAATGAACAGGAGACCCTGCAAGAGACACTGGGACTAAAGCAAATAAAGAAAGAACGTGTTCAGACAACAAAGGTAAAAAAACATATACAGTATTTTATTCCAAATTTAGTAACTAGAATGTGTCTGCTTTGGCAAATGTTCTCTGATATCTTGAATTTCAGTTTCTATTTCTATTTCTCTACTAGTGCTGTATATGCAGATTGTGAGTTCTTGAGGTTTCCAGTTCAGTTGTTTGCTTTCATATCTCTCCTACTGGTGTGTGGTCCCTTGTTTTCAATTTGTTGAGGGTCTGTCATGTTTTGTTCATATGACCAAGGTGGAGTATTCAGTTAGCATATATTTTCTGTGAGGTATTCTGCTAGTGTTTTGTTTCTAGATAGGAAGCTGTATCAGTCTGATTTTCCAGTAGAACAATATCGGTATTCTATGGTGCTGCGTTTTCATGGTGAGATTGCTGCTCTATGAAACCTGGATATCAGTGCTGCTTTATTATGCCAGGTTTTCTATATTAGTGTGGAATGTGTTTGTTTTTTTGCAGGGTTTGGTTACTGGAGTTCTGTCAAGCTGTGAAATAATCGTAGAACATATGAATCTCCCTTTTCAGAAAGGTTCTAGGTCCTGTAGTAATATTTTCAGCATTGTATTTTCATGCTATTTGAGTCCTGGGGTTAGTGCTGTTTGGCACGACTTAGATTCTGCATGCCAATAGTGTTTCTGAACCAATCATTTTGCAGTTAGGGCTAGATTCTGCAACCGGCATTGGTTGACGCCTCCAAAACCGGCACTGGCCGCATGCCGATCATATACCGGTGCCGGCTGCAGAGTCGCAGCCATGTGTAAAGTAGATGCTGGAAATGTAGGCCACGGTTTTACTGGCCTACATTCTCCGTGCCTATTTGACATGAGAATTGCATCCGCATGGGCTCCTGCCGGCGCCTAATAATAATAATAATAATAACTTTATTTCTTCTACTAGTTTTATAGCCCGTTAAATTAACGGGTGCTAAAATATATGTGTGTGTGTCTGTCTTTATTTATTTTTCTCTCTCCTTAGCCGGTTTCTGTATTTGTATCTTTCTTTCTTTCTTTTTTTTCCTTGGCTGTCCACCACCACCCCTTGCCTGCTATTTTTGTCACCTACCATATGTTCCTCACATGGTTAAACTGCAGTGCCCTGTCCTCAACAACTAAAACTTAACCGATTTAATTACCGTATTTTTTGCTCCATAAGATGCACTTTTTCCACCCCCCAAAAAGGGGGTGTGTCTTATGGAGCAAATATACCTCTGCACCCCCTGGCGTTCTGTTGCTGCTCGTTGCCACCCCACCATTCCCTCACCGCCCTCTGACTTGCTCACCATTGCAGGAAAGGAAGAGAAGGACCAGCGGTCTGCAAGTCTTGCCCCGATGTCAATTCCCATTGGAGAGAAGGTCCAGGTCCAGGCCCAGACCTTATCTCTGACATCAGAATTGACGTCAGAGGAAGGCTTGTGGGCCCAATTGCAAGCTGCCGGCCCTTCGTGGAGTTGCGTGCAGGAGTCAGCAGTCCTGTCGGAAGCAGGAGTCAGCCGCTGCCGTGTTGGCAGCGGCATCGGGTGTGCTCTGTGGTCCAGGAGTGCAGGAGCCTCGTTTTGAGTGTGTTGCAGTCCAGGCCTTGAGGATCATGGCAGGGAGGAAGGCATTGTTTGCCGGCCGCTGGAAGGAGGGGGGAGTGATGAGCCAGCGGTCCTGTCTCGGTCCCACTAAACCGGCTGGCAATAATGAAGCCAGACATCATGGGGGCTTTCCCTATAGGCTATAGGCTATAGGCTATAGGCTATAGGCTCTGCCGGTCTCGATCCCGCCCCTCAAAATCAGGAAGTAACTTCAGAGATGGGCAGGATCGAGACCGGCAGAGCCTTTAGTAATTTGGCAAAAGGGAAGAACCCATGGCATCTGGCTTTGTTATTGCCAGCCGGTTTAACAGGGACAGGACCGAAGGCAGGACTGCTCACAATCCGGATGTGCCACAGGACGCGGCGTTCACTCCCTCTGTGACGGTTCGTCTTCTGCCAGTGACGTACTAAGCGCGCATGCGCAGTCGTACGGCCACACCACTACAGAAAAGGGATCAGGGAACACGGGTCGCTAGTGCGCATGCGCGGGCTAGCATTTTATTATTTAAGAAGATACCGCCATAATCTTAGACTTCTAGGTGGTTCACAGTGAAGAGAGCTGGACAGTTAGCGAATTACAGAATACAAATGGCGAGGATGATACAGTACAGTCAGTGAATTACAGATTACAATTAGTAAAATACAATAAGATACAATACAGTTTGTACAGTACAAGTATTTCTCAAGTTATCAGCATGGAGTTAATCGTTTAGAACTGGTAACTTTTGGCGCAAGCCTTGCCCGCTTTGACCATAGGCGCTGGTAGGCACCACTGTGGATGGGACCTCGGCAAACTGTTTTATTTTTAATTAGCTTTTAATTGGTTTTAAATTACACGGTCAATTACTGCGTCGTTTATCGCCAATTAAACCAATTAAGTTAGATGGCGGTAGGACGCCTACTGCCATGCAACTTTTGCATCCCTATAAGAATCATGGCCTTATTGTATAATTTAATATGTGTCAGATTTATTTCTTTATTAATATCACTCAAAATTTACTGTTGCTACTTTGTGATATAATAAGTTCACTAGTGTACTGGCATTCACCTGTATGTATATTATTATTGCTGTCCTAGCCCTGGTGCCCTTGCTGGGTCTCTGTTCCAGTGTAATCAAAAACATAAGAAAAAGTAACAAAATACATGACAGGTGAGGAGATACATGAAACAGTACCAAGGGAAAGGGGACTGTTCTGTCATTTATCCAATAAACACATTTAGCTTTGTGTTGGAGTAGGAGTGTTTTATTGCTGTTTATTGATTAAACCTAAAACCAGAAGGCCTTTTTATAATAACTGCTTTTTTAATCGTAGGGGGCCTGATTCTTTCCCTCGTAGACTTGGAGTGCGAGAAAAGGCTTCATGAATCAGACATGAAGTATAGCAGATAAACACTGGGCGAGAGCAATTCAGTTATTTCAAATAAAGTTATATTATCTTTCATTTTTTGATAATCATATATATCGCACCATTTTTTTGGCTTCCTCTAAGAATATTTAAAAACACAAGAGGGACAATTTTATAAAGCATTTTTCATGTGTAAAAGCACTTTTTATATGTGGAAAACAGCTCTTATATAACTGTGCTCTCGAATTCCTGGGATATTGTGGGGGAGTGGGGAGGAATAGCAATGTGGGTACTTATCGTAGAAAATATGTAAGCACATGCATCGATTACTGTATACACTCAGATTTAAACAGAGATTTTTCACTCCGTCAAAAATTACAAAGGCTAGGGGACACTCGATGAAGTTATAGGGAAATACTTTTAAAACCAATAGGAGGAAAAAAATTTTCGCTCAGAGAATAGTTAAGCTCTGGAATGTGTTGCCAGAGGATGTGGTAAGAGCGGATAGCGTAGCTTGTTTTAAGAAAGGTTTGGACAAGTTCCTGGAGGAAAAGTCCACAGTCTGTTATTGAGAAAGACATGGGGGAAGCCACTGCTTGCCCTGTTTTGGTAGCATGGAATATTGCCACACCTTGAATTTTGGCCAAGTACTAGTGACCCGGATTGGCCACTGTGAGAACGGGCTACTGGGCTTGATGGATCATTGGTCTGACCCACTAAGGCTATTCTTATGTTCTTAAATGTCTAAAAATGGGGATCTCTGTTTACATCCTAGCCTCTCTTTTCAACCCCCATCCCCACTGGACCACTAGTTTTTTCCTCTACATGCACATACCCCTCTCTGGCGGTTACCAGCATTTGAGTTCCAGTTCCTACGTCTTTTGACTGAGGCTGACAAAAAAGTTATGTTCTGAGCCAGCCGCAGTACTTTGAGCATCTTTGCATGCTCAAGGCCTGTACTGGCTTAGCCCATAACTTTGTCGGCGTTAGCCAAAGGAGGTAGGAGCTGGAACTCAAATACAGTGGAACCTTGGTTTACGAGCATAATTCGTTCCAGAAGCATGCTCGTAAACCAAATTGCTCGTATATCAAAGCAAGTTTCCCCATAGGAAGTAAGGGAAACTGCTTTGATTGGTTCCACCTCCTCCCCCCCACCCCGAGGCTACCGGTGCTGCTCCATTCTCCCCCCCCTTGAGGAATCCGACGCTGTTCCAAACCCCTCCCCGCGATCCGGCTTCCCCCCCTCTGCGAACTGGCATCCTCCCCCCACTCGCATTGCTCCCCCATCGCGATCCTACTTCCCCCCCCCCCGAGCACGTCAATGACACTTCCTTTACCCGACTTGGCACCAGTGCCGGTGCCCGAAGATCCTCCCTCTTCTGGCGCGGCCTGGGCTGGGCGGTGCGTCGGAGATCCTCCTTCTTCTGGTCTGGGCTGGGCTGGACTGGCTTTGAGCATTTGCGCATGCTCATAGCCTTCTGGTCTCGCTCTCAATCTCGGAGAGAGCGAGACCAGAAGACTTTGAGCATGCGCAAATGCTCAAAGCCAGTCCAGCCCAGACCAGACCAGAAGAAGGAGGATCTCCGACGCACCGCCCAGCCCAGGCCGCGCCAGAAGAGGGAGGATCTTCGGGCACCGGCACTGGTGCCAAGTTGGGTAAAGGAAGTGTCATTGACTGCTTGGGGGGGGGGGGGAAGTAGGATTGCGGTGGAGGGGGGGCAACGCGAGCAGGGGGGGATGCCGGATCGCTGGGGGGATGCCGGATCGCAGGGGGGGGGCGCTCGTACAGCAAGGCAAGCTCGGTTTACGAGGCACCAAGTTTGTGAATGTTTTGCTCGTCTTTCAAAACACTCGCAAACTGGTGCACTCGTAAACCGAGGTACAACTGTACTGGTATTCACAGGGGAGGAGGAAATACCAGTAACTGCCAGGGAAGAGGTATGTGGAAGAAGTAATGGCTGTCATTAGAAGATGGGTGTGTTTGGGGGAAGGCAGGGTGGTGGTAGTGTACACTTGAATATAAATCCACCGATTTATATTCAGGTTAACAGTTTTCCCCATTGGGGGGGGGGGCAGGGAACTGTTATCTCACTCAATACTCGACTAAGTTAAGATTTGAGTATATACGGTACATGCTTACTGTTACATCTTCAGAGCAGATGTAGAATTTGTGCCCTCCTGAGAATGTTTCTGATTGCTTATTTTAGAAAAGCATATCGGAACATATGTAACCTTTATAAAATATTCACCTTTTTCGGTATTCCAGATAGGTACCCTTTTATCAACTTACCTCCTATCTGTAAACCATTTTTGTATGTATCCCTTCCACAGAATATGAAACCTGATAAAAGCATCTTTTCATGTGGAATCCTGTTTCTTTTACAATTCTGGAATACTTTATGGGGAAACTCGGTACAATTGCTAATTCTATTCAGTGAGGGGATGGAATCAGGGCAATAAGAATCTTAGGCATAAGCAGGATGGTTTTGCCGTTTTTGTTTACGATCTGTGCATTTTTATGGAGAATGTAGCACTTGTGACCTTCCTAACCTGCTCACACATTGGAAGCCTGGATATGAGATCATGTCAGGTACCAGCTAATGGTATTGACAAAACTGTGAACTTATTTACCAGGCCACAGTCAAGAGAAACAGAACTACCGTAGCTCCTAACTTTAGCACTGAAGATAATGGCAGTTGCCAATGTCACTTAACCCTCAGTTGACCTAGGTGCAAAGTAAGTGCCTGTGTATATATTTATGTTTTATTAAAACTTGTCATACCACCAGAACCAAGCGGTTTACAATTCAAATACATTATGAAAGGAAAGCCAGAGAAAGAATACATATATCGCCAGTGTCTTAAAGAAAAGAAACATGAATCCTACAATTTACCCAAATGGCCTCTATCCATCGCACTCCCCAGGAATTACACTGCTGACCCAAATTCTTTTAATAAATATGGATAATATCTGATAAAGAACTATAAACCACTTTGTAACCACATGAAGGTGGTATATCAAGTTCCATCCCTTTTCTCCTTTTAAAGAAAAAAATAAAACAATGTATTGCAGGAACTCAGTGGGCTTTGAAAAAATTTGTAGATACTGTATAAATTCTTCAGCATGAGGGTGATTCTTTAGGCTGTAGGAAGGTATGTAAAAGGCAGAATTCTTGTCAGTTATGGCCTTACTTGTAAATGACTTCCTGTAGAATATGGACTAGTGGAAAAGCATGCTCCAAGATTTGAAGGTGTATACTTGGCATGTGCACAAGTATGCACATGCATTCTAGAATTCTGTGATGTACCATATGCACGTTCATGTGAGCATTTAGGCGCTCTGGAGGGCTGGCATAAGTGATAGCTTCCTTAGACGCAAGTACATTTTTGGAAACTTGCATAGTGTTCTATAGAAAAAAAAAGTAGGCACCTATTTTCTTTATAGAATGGGTTTGAAACAGGTACCATAACCATATAGATACTTGAATTATAAAGAATAGTTTGGGTGGGGGGGGTTATTGATCTGTAAGAATCTTGTAATATTTTAAGTGATGTCTATAGTATAAATGTTTTATTTATTGTTCTTCACTTATTGAAATTATTTTAAAATGAATAAAGATTATTTAAAAAATATATATATATAATATATATAATTGCCCTCCATATGACTCCGTGGGATTGAACCCTTTAAGATACTCATGGTATTAAGGGGACAGCTGTTTCCTCAAGAGGTTTAGGTCATCAAACTTGCTAGCTTTAAAATAATTTTTATGACTTTCAGAACAGTATCTGCAGATAGAATAGGTAGCCCGAGAACCCGTCTCGACGGGCAAACCTAACGTGGAGCTGGGAGGCCCATGTGGTAGCCCGTCATAGCACAGGGCCGGCCGGGGAAGTTAGGAGGCAGGAGATTGGCTGGCAGGTCTTTCCCACCATCAGGAAGACCTGCCATTGGAGGGCCGCGGCCATTGAGGGTGTTGGGGGGGGGGGGGGTAAAAGCTGGGGCTTGGGAGGATTCAGGGAATTTTTGTGTTATCATGTTAATATGCTGTTTATATATTTATTAATATGTAATTTCCAATAAACAAGGGCTGCGGCTAATTTTCACCATATGTAGAGTCAGAAGAAAAAGGGTGGTGGGGTACAGGTTAATGGGTGTAAGTAGGGAGCGGGCCTATCCAGGTTCCGCTGTTAAGAAAAACTAATGAAAGCACCTCATCTCTAAGCTAGTCTCTCTTGTTTTGTACGATGCAGTCCATGAGCTGTTTCTCTTTTCTAATTCACAGGCTCTTAGGCCGTGGCTGAGGATGCGGCGGAAGAGGAGGCCTGTGGCCGGATTCTGTTTTCTCTTCGTGTTATCTATTGTGTTGATCAATAGTTTACCTACCCTGCCGCCCAACAGTGACAGCAAGGCTGACTTTCAGTTCCCGCCGCTCGCTAAGTCGCGTGGACATGTCAGACGAAAGCGGCTGTGGACAAACTCCACCGATGCCTTCATTTGGAAGGCGCAGAGCTTCAGCCATATGAAATGGGAACCCGGTCCCCTTTCATATGATCTTGGGAGGCTACCCTTTGACAATTCAAGCTCCATCTGCAGCAACGACAACAAGCAGAAGCAAAGTACCGAAAATGACCCAAAGCGGACAGAAAGGTATGGCAGTGTTACCAGAAACCTGAAAGCCAACAGCAAGCCAAAGCTGAGGGTTCTTTCCCTGAGAAACAAGCCCAGACAAATCAACACAGATTCCAATGTGCCTCTGAAGAAGACAGTGAATAAAAAAATAGAAAATGTGACACTCTTTTCCCGCCCTTTTGCAGGTAACAGGAAGATATCACTTGATACGATGACCCAAATTCTTCCATTGCTGAAGGACTCGCCGGCAGGGCGGTCGGTTGTTCTGTGGAAGCAATCCAAACCAGATGTGCAGCGAGGCGGTGGTGAACGACAGCAATCCAATACGGTTACAGTCTCTCCATATTTAAATAAAGGGCTGTCTGTCGAAAGGTCAAAGGGTGGCAGACTAGAGGCAGACAAGCAACCTGACATCTATTTCTCAACAGATGTAGAAAGACTGCGCAAATCAGTATGGTGTGCTCGTTTCCAAGAAGGACCTTATTTAGCCCAGTTGCAGGGCAGGAAAAGTCCTGTAAAGCAACAGCATCCACCCTGGTTTACGTCAGATGATTTGCAGAAGATGAGATTACTAGCAACTGGAGAGGTGTGGACGAAGAGCCGAATTCCTGCCCATGGCCAAATTCTTAAAGTAGGCCTTTTGGCAAACCATACTGCTAAATCCTATGACCTTGGAACACATTGTTTAGACGGTCTGTGCGGGTTAATAAAACGTCCCACTGACTTATATGAGGTTCTAGCTTTCCACTTGGATAGAGTGCTAGGGTTAAATCGAAGTCTCCCAATAGTAGCCCGCAAATTCAAAAATGACTTGCTGCCCTACCAGTACACCAATGGATTAGTGAGGCCCATCGTTTGGTGGGCCCCTGATATCCGGCACCTGGGAGATGCTAACAATGACCAGAACTCCATCGTGCTGGGGTGGCTGCAGTACCAAGCGCTGCTGAAGCAGGGGTGCCATGTGGGGGACTCGGTACCACGTCTGACTATCAAGCATACTGAGTGGGCCAAACTAGCTCTCTTTGATTTCCTTCTACAGGTATGTTTGGGCTAATTAACACTGCATTGTTTGGTTTGAGAAATTATGAGACTAATATTCTTTCTTTTTTATTGTTTATTTAATTTTTCACATCAAAGAACAAAATAAGATAATAAAGGAATGCAAAAACCCCAAAAGAAAACTGGCGAAATAGGGAAAAACTATCCCATTCTCATCTACTAATACCATGAGCATAGTCCACAGTTAGGGAGAAAAACCATACTCAATCAAGAGAAGTTGAAATTAAGAATAATTATAACAAGAAATACAGAGATCTTTTGGATTAATTAATTAATTAATTAGTAGCCTGGATTGTGGGTATGCTGGATGATTCTAGATTTCTTATAACTGCCTTGCTTTCCAGGAAGTATTGCAGTTGATCCGGATCTTGAGAGAGAGATTAATATTCAAAGGATATAGGCCAGTGTTCTTCAACCTTTTGACACCTATGGACCGGCGGAAATAAAATAATTATTTTGTAGACCGGCACAGGTCCGCGGACTGGCAGTTGAAGAACACTGGGCTAAGTCGTGCCCATCTCCACCCATTCTCCACCCCAGACAATGCCCCCATAATAGTACTAATTGTAACCAGTGTTCCCTCTAAGCGGGCGGGTGTTGTGAGCAAACTTTTTTCACTGTGAGCTAAAAATATCGGGCGCCAGCAAGTTATGAGCCAAATAAATATGTTGCTTTCTACCACAGAACTTCCTTACGTTTGTATGGAATCTATCCCCTTTCAACTTTAGAGAGTGCCCTCTCGTTCTCCCTGCCTTAGCTACTAAGTCTATTCCCTTCAGTACCTTGAATGTTTCTATCATGTCCCCTCTCAATCTCCTCTGCTCAAGGGAGAAGAGGCCCAGTTTCTCTAATCTTTCGCTGTACGGCAACTCCTCCAGCCCCTTAACCATTTTAGTTGCTCTTCTCTGGATCCTTTCGAGTAGTACCGTGTCCTTCTTAAAGTACCAGTGCTGGACGCAGTACTCCAGGTGAGGGCGTACCATGGCCCGGTACAGCAGCATGATAACCTTCTCTGTCTCTTCAGTCCAGCATCTGCCCCTTCCATTCACTGTCTGTCTTTCCCTGCCATCTCTCCTCCTGCCCCCCCCCCCACCCCCCCAATTTGGTCTAGCATCCATCATCTTCCTTCTGTTCCCCTCATGGTCTGGCATCTCTATCCTTCCCTCCCCCCTGTGGTTTTTAGCATATCTCTCTTCTCATTTCCTCCACTCAGATCTGATCATTCTCTGCTCTCTCTTCCCTTTTCTTCTCTGGTCTTCCTTCTCTATTTTCTGCCTCCATCTAAATTAAATTCTTTCTTACTATTTAGTCCCGTTTCCCTCTTTTCACTGTGTCTACACACAGCTTGTCACCCCTTTCCCTCACCCCTCCATTATCTTACTATTTTCTTCCCCCTTTATTTATCTCCTCCTTCCATCCAGTATGTGTTCTTTCCCCACTTCCATTCAGCATCTGCTCTCCCTTCTCAACTGACATCCATCTGCCTTCTGCTCTCTCTCCCTTCTTCTCACTTCCATCATCTGTCCCCTTCTCTCTCTCTCTCATCTCCTCCATTCCATCATCTGCCCCTTCTCTCTCTCTCTCTCTCTCCCCCCCCCCAACTTCCATCATCTGCCCCCCTTCCCCTCACCTTTGTGGGTCACTTTCTTTCCCCTGAGGGTGGCTCATGTCACAGGGGAAGCTTTGGCCGAGCAGAACCGCTTGATTGACAGTGGAACTTACTTGATTGATGTCGATGCTGGGGCCCGTTGCCGTTTGAAGGAAAAAAAAAAGGTGGAAAAAAGGAACCTGTAAAGGCGAGAGGAAGGGAAACCTCCAGGACAGCTGCTTTTTGCCCTCCTTCAGCGGCCCAAGAGTTCAGACCAGCAGCGGCAGCTCTGTATGCTTTTAACTTCGGCACAGAGCTGCCCCTAATCAATAGTTTAGCGCGGTTTCATGAGGCAGCCTCGGGGCCTTTGATAGCCGGCCCGCTTCGATGATGCGATGTGGGCCGGCCTAGCAAAGGCCCCGAGGCTGCCTTATGAAACCGCGCTAAACTATTGATTAGGGGCAGCTCTGTGCCGAAGTTAAAAGCATACACAGCTGCCGCTGCTGGTCTGGAGGTGCGGAGACAAGGCAGGAGGCAAACGCGGTGGAAGGCAGGAGTCCCGGCGAAGGCAGGAGTCCCGGCACAGCGACTGCAACAGGAAGTTGCAAGTCAGCTGACGCCGGCCTTTCGTTGCGGCGGGGACCGAATCCTTCGTGGACCGGCAAGATTTTGTTTGCGGACCGGCGGTTGAAGAACTGTGCTCTACACTGTGTGCGCTGCGACGAGAAACTTGTGCGCTGCGAGGTAATATTTTGTGCGCGTGCGCACGTCAACGCAGCTTAGCGGGAACACCATTTTTTCCATTCATTTTCATATATACAAATACACAATATAATCGTATTAACAACACATAATGGTTAACCACACAATTAAAATACACAAAGCACACTGTATGCTTTTCAACATTCATTCCTACCAGAAAACAGATAACCCCATGCAAATGCAGGACCAAAAACTAAAAGTACTAATATTTACAAACAAACCCTAAGATGCAAGACTCTGCAAGCAGTACATCCTCAGAGGAAAAGAAACAAATGCATTTCTTCCTGAACAGACAAATCATTCACTAAATAAAAAAATAAAAGCATTCCCTCTACCGTAGTCTCTCTCCCTCCATGCTGTGCCTTGCCCTCTGGCCTGCCCCCTGATATTATCTTCGAGCTGGTCCACAGTGTGATCAACGCGGCGTCTTCGGGCTGGCTTCCTGAGTGCTGCGTTGCACAAAGCTGTGGGCAGCGTCCCGCGTCTCATCTGGAAGCCTTCCCTCTGACGTTGGCAACGCCAGAGAGAAGGCTTCCGGTTCAGGCGCAGGACGCACGTAGGAGCTTTTTCCCACGGCTTTGTGCACTGCAGCACTCGGGAGCCGGCTCGAAGATGCCACGTTGATTGCACCATGGACTGGCGGCTGAAGAACACTGTCTTCTGCCTGATAGACATTCTGGCCCTGTGGACCGGCAGAAAATTTCTGCGGACCGGCACCGGTCCAAGGACTGGCAGTTGAAGAACACTGATTTAGGCTCCTAATTTTGACAGTTAAGCTTCTAAATTTGTCTCTGAAAATTTACTAGAGCTGAGCAGTGGCGTAACGAGGGTGGTGGCGCCCCTCCCCTGCTCTCTTCTCAGTCCCTTGCAACCCCATTCGCTCCTTCCCCGCCCGCTCCTGCAGCGCGCCCTTCCCTTTCCCCAGTCCTCTTTAACGTTTCCGGCGTGAGCGGCAAGCTGCTGTTTACGCCAGTATCGGCTCCTCTTCTGCCGTCGATTCCTAGGCGTAAGTCCAGAAAGTGATGTTGGAGGAAGAGCCGATACTTGCGCGAGCTGCAGCTTAAGGTTGCTGCTCATGCTGGAAACATTAAAGAGTTATGGGGGAAGGGGCACACGCAGTTGGGGGGGCATGGAAGGAGTCGGGGTAGGGTGGAGAGGAGGACAGGTGCCAGCACCCCCACCAAGACGCCCCCTCCCCCCTTACTACGCCATTGGAGCTGAGTACCTAAATTTAAACTCCAAAATTTTACCTAACTGCTAAATTTAGGAGTCTGAAAAGTGAGTGGCAACAGGGGACAGATTTAGGGCATGGAAAAAGTAGCTTAGGATCAATTTTTCAGCTCTTTCCACCTAAGTGCAGCAGTTTACACTTGATTTTCCCACACTAATCCTATTCCCAATACAGGAAGAAAGATTAGCATGGGAAAATCAATGTAATACACTGCACTGAAGGGTAGCATATTCAGCACGCAAATCTCTAGGGCCCTCTTTTACTAAGCAGTGGTAGAGGTTTCTACCGTGGCCCAGAGCACTAAATGCTCGGATGCTGCTCCAAAGCTCATAGGAATTCTACGAGCAGCATCCGAGCATTTAGTGCTCTGGGCCATGGTAGAAACCTATACAGTGACTTAGTAAAGGGGAGGGGGTAAATTAAAGATTGCTCTCCAACATAAAAGAATTATGCTAAAATCTAGCACAGTTTGTTGTGTTTTTTTTTTTGCTCTGTTTGAAGAGCTGGCTCTGTGCCAGTTCAGCCTGTGATAAAGACTGAGTGCAGGACCAGAGGGTGAAGTGCTATACATCAGATCTTTGATCACTATCGAAGGCCCTTGAAGCCCCACTCCTCAAACCCACAAAGGGCCTGCACGCCTCTAACCCAGCTCCCTCCTGACTTTGAAAACCCAAACCCTTTGGCAATCTACTGATCCTCCTCTGAACCCTGGACCTTCCTCCTTCCCACTGAGAAATCATTGAAAATTGATTTATCATGGCAAACATTCCCCTCCCCCCTCACCTTCCCAACCCTCCATCGGATACCCTCGATTGCGTTCCCCATCCCCTTGACACTGCCAATGATTGCCACCAAACCCCTAACACTTTGATATCCCCTGAACTCCCAATGACCATCCCCTGAACTTCCCAATACCCCAGATGACATCCCCTAGTCTCCTTGACATCTCCAATGTGACCTCCCACACTCCTCGTTGTAAACCCACAACTTCTCCAATGCCCTGGATGACATTCCCTGGACACTCCTGGATCCCATAACATGATAAGATCTCATCCCACTTAGACAAGCTCCCATCCACATGTGGCAGTATACACCTTCCTGCCCTCTCATCACCCCCCAGACTTACATGGAGGCTCTCCCTGATGGTGTAATGGGCTAGGATGGAAGTGGTCCTCCTCTGCTTCCTCCCAATCCAGTTTCAAATATCAAAATAGGTACCATTAAGCCCTGGTGGTAGTCTTATGGTACTACAGTTAGATGGCATCCCTCCATAAAAGGCTACGTCAGAAATGTCAAGGAGTTCAGAGGATTTCATCAGGGTTGTTAGGAGTTTTGGGCCTTGGACACTGCTTCAGGGGATAGTAAAAGGGGGGGGGGGGGGGTGAGGATCTGCGATAGTGTGTCTGTGGCCCACCTACCAGTCTGCTGGTAGAATAGCTACACATACCACCTGTCCCCCCCCCAACGATCGCTGGCAGGAGAGTGCCCAATCCCTCCTGCTGGAGGATACTCCCCGACACCCCCCGATTGCCATCAGGGGGGCGCCTAACCCCTCCTGCCAGAGGATGCCCCCCCGATCTCCAGCAAGAGGGTGCCCAACCCCTCCTGCTGGAGGATTACCCTCGATCACCAGCAGGAGGGTGCCCCCCATCCAGACCCCCCTAACCTCCTCCCCAACTAACCTCTAATTGTTGGCTAGCCGGGTCTTACTACTGGCCCGCCAGCAGGCCCGCCTCGTTGAAATGAGGCAGGCCCGCCCCTTTTCGGCCCATCCCCGCTAAGCCTAAGGCCTGACTGGGGTATCCTTCGGCAGGAGGGGTTGAGCACCCTCCTGCCAGCAATTGGGAGGTATCCACTGGCAGGAGGGGTTGGGAACCTGCTGGCGATCGTTGGGAGAGGGGCAGGCAGCCACAGCCATGGCCGCTATACCTATCGTGGTAGGGAGATCCCTTGCCGCGATAAGTGTAGTGGCCGCATCTACTTTAACCCGATTCTGTAACCGGCATCTGTAACATGGGCATCCGTTACAGAATCGGGGTTAGTGTAGGCCCCCCCCCTTTCTTTACAAAACTGCAAAAACAGTTTTTAGCACTGGTCGGCATGCTGAATGCTCTGTGCTGCTCCTGACGCTCATAGAGTTCTACAAGTGTCGGGAGCAGTGCAGATCATTCAGCACGCCGACCAGTGCTAAAAAACGCTTTTGCGGTTTTGTAAAAAAAAAAGGGGGGGGTGTTAATTTTTGAAGACCTGAAATTTTGGCAAGACTTATTTCATGTCTGTTGTAAGAGGAAAAATGAAACAGTCCAGTAGGAAGTACAACAGCCTTTTTTTTTTTTTTTTTTTTTAAAGGTTTTTTTTTTTGTTGTTTTTTTTAGTACGGACTCATTTACCACCATTCTGAATTCTTTGCCCATTTAGCAGTATTTTCTACTGTTCCTGTACTGGTTGGCTTGTTTACCATTCATCTGTGTGAAGCAGCATCAGCAGACAAAGATAATGAAAGGGAAAATATTTGTACCTAGTTCTAATACTCTATGGTACTGCTGTAAAACAGTTCAAAAAGGCTCACTAATGCAGAGTTTCAAGGGTTATACATTCTATTTGTAAGGGTGATCAAGCACTGGAATGGTATAATCTCAGTTCCTGGAAGGTTATGAATGCAGCCAAAATGTGCCTGCAATAATACAGGTGCTGTAGACTCTTGTGCCTAAAAGGATGACCTCTTGAAATCCCTACCACTGTCATTTTCTGTAATTATATGTAATTTTAGTTTCTTGAGTCAAGATTCTAACCACATGACGTAAGCATCATTGCCTTTAGCAAAGACCTTAAAGCAAGATTGGGCTCCTGCCATGTCTAAAACACGTCTATGAGCTTTACTGCGGAGAATAGTTTACTCTCAAAAGTCCTGCAAAAAGCAAGTGTACAGTAGAGTGAAATCTGTCCAACCTGCTTTGCAGCTGCTGTAAAGCATGTATACATATTGCTCAGAATGGAAATTGTAGGCCCAGACTACTTCTTGCTGAGCCCAGCCCTGAAGCAGTATCTTGGCCTTTGGCTGCTCAGTCACTGTATGCAGACAGCCACACCCCTGGATTTCAAATAGAAGTGATGGCAGCTGTCCCCATGTGCACCAGGATTCTGTCTGCTCAAGCAGAGCTTAAAATACACCGAGTAGTGGTAGTGAAAAAGCCTCTTCTATACTCTGCAATCTGTATTGTAAAGAAGTCATGTTAAATATGCTTATGTTTATTAAAATTTGATATCCCACAGAAGCTTACAATGGCTAACAATAAAGCCATGTATTCAGTAAAGAACAAGAACTCTATAACATATAGGAAAAACCTATACAATCATACAAAGAAAGGAAAAAAGGTGCCTATACGCCATCTAAAAACATTCTACATAGTATGTATGTGTATATATATCTTCTTAATAAATATGATCATTTTAAGGCACATTCGACCCAAAAGCTAACTGAAAAAAATATGTCTTTAATAAAGTTTTCAAGGCTTTAAAATTCAATTCAAGACAAATGTTATTAGGAAGTTTATTCCAAGAACCTGGTGCTAAATAGAAAAAAGCACTCAAGATGGAACATATGGAATAGTTAATGAATTTAGGTAGCTAGATTCGAACATGTGAAATGCTTAGTGTGTCAACATCAAAATTTTGAATTGAATATGATATGAGATCAGTAACCAATGATATTGCAAAAAGAGTAGTGTTACATGATCAAATTTACTTTTATGTCCTAATAACAACTTCATAGCAGTGTGTTGAAATTTTTGAAATTGCCAAAAGTCAGCAGAATTCCAGCATAGATAACATTGCAATAGTCGATCTTGGAAGTAAAAAGTGCATGGATCAAGGTATGAAAATTCTTATCAAAAAGATATCATACAGCTCTTGAAGACTTTAGAGAATTAAAACATTTCTTAGTTAACTCTGACACTTGATTGGTAAAAGTTAATTGCCAGTCAACAATGTCAGCAATATATTTAAACCTCTTGACCAAAAAAATTTCTGAATTATTGAGGGTTAACTTTAAATTCGGTGCTGGAGCGTATTCAGTAAACCAGCAGGAGTGACTTTTTGTAAGATTCACTGCAAGTCTATTTTTATTCAGCCAAGAAACTATTACTGAAAGACCATACTGAAACTTTTCAAGAGATAAATTAATGGGATCAATTATCGAAATAAGTAGAATATCATAATCCTGAGTTCTTGTAAGTAATGGGGCCAAACAAAGATTGAATAAAATAGGAGCTAACGCAAAACCTTGAGGAACACCAAAAGGTAAGAGGAGATTGAGAATGGGCAGTAACAACCGAATAAGTTCTATCTTTGAGAAATGTTTTAAACCAAGACAATACTGTCAAACCAATGTCTAATTTAATCAATCAGTTCAAAAATAAGATCCAAGGAAACTGCAAGAGCAAAGTGACCATTGTCTACAATTTTCAAAACTTCATTAATAAAACGTCATTAATAAATCAGTACTATGTTCTTTTTCTAAAATCTGCTTGTTTAGGATGCAATGCATTTGTTTTCTCAACAAAACGTGTAAGTTGACTCAGAACCACTTGTGGCACCCCTTCCCTGCCCTCGTTTAAGTACCAGTTTGATAAACAGTATATCAAAGAATACAGAGAGGGTGGTGGATGCCTGGAATGCGCTCCCGAGAGAGGTAGTGGGGACGAAAACGGTGACGGAGTTCAAAAAAGCATGGGATGAACACAGAGGATCTAGAATCAGAAAATAATAGTAAATATTGAAGAACTAAGACCAGGACTGGGCAGACTTGCACGGTCTGTGTCTGTATATGGCCGTTTGGTGGAGGACGGGCTGGGGAGGGCTTCAATGGCTGGGAGGATGTAGATGGACTGGAGTGAGCTTTGACGGAGACTTCAGTAGTTGGAACCTAAGAACAGTACCGGGCAGAGCTTTGGATTCTTGCCCAGAAATAGCTAAGGAGAAGAAGAGAAAAATAAATTAAAAAAAAAAGAATAAAGAAACTTGGCCCCCCTGCTCCTTCCCCGATCCCCCCCCCCCCCCGCTGCATGCGAGCCCCATTCACTTCCCTTCCCACATACCTCTAACTGTTCACCACGGCGAGCAACAAGAATTTCAACATGCTCCTTGCGATCCTGTTGGCTCTCCCTCTGACATTTCTTCCTATGCGTGGCATCTGAAAGTGACATCGCGAGGAGCACATTGAAATTGTTGCTCGCGGGGGCAAACAACTAGAGGTATGGGGGGTGGGGGTGGCGTGCATACTGAGGGTAGGAGTGGGAGGAGGGGTGTTGGCACCATGACCAACATGGCACCCAGGGTGGACACAGCCCCCTCCCACCTCCCATTACTGCACCACTGGAGATCGGCCTATAACTCTCTACATTCAATTGTTCGAGTTTTCCCAACTTAAGCAATCTGGGAAATAGCCCTGGTCTAAACTTTGACTGGATGGCAAGTAATTTTTAATTTTAATTTTTTATGTAGTAGTTATCCTAACTTGAGCAACAAAGCAATCGAGGCTTTGTTACCATATGAATCTTTGTATGTTTGCAAACTTGGATTTTCAGCTCTGACAGAAATTAAATTGAAAAAAAAAGAGCGATTGCAGATGGTGGATGATGAAAGCACAGTTACTTACCGTAACAGGTGTTATCCAGGGACAGCAGGCATATATTCTCACATGTGGGTGACGTCATCTACGGAGCCCCAGCGCGGACAGCTTTTCAAGCAAACTTGATTGAAGTTTTCAAGTTTGCACACTGCACCACGCATGTGCTAGCCTTCTTGCCCACTAGAGGGCGCATCCCCACCTCGTGGTCCTCAGTTCCATATCATAGCAAAGAAGCCATCCCCGGGGAGGTGGGCGGGTTGTGAGAATATATGCCTGCTGTCCCTGGATAACACCTGTTACGGTAAGTAACTGTGCTTTATCCCAGGACAAGCAGGCATGATATTCTCACATGTGGGTGACCTCCAAGCCAACCAAAAAAGGGCAGGTGGGAGGATGGCAAATTATGAAAACAGGTTACGTAACACCGACTGGCCAAACCGGCCGTCGCTTCTGGACAAAGTTTCCAGACAGTAGTGGGAGGTGAACGTATGAACCGAAGACCAAGTGGCAGCTTTACAAATGTCCTCCATAGGTGTAGATCGGAGGAAAGCCACAGAAGCTGCCATCGCTCGGACTTTATGACCCGTAACACGACCCGCAAGCGGGAGACCAGCCTGAGCGTAGCAAAAAGAAATACAAGCAGCTAACCAGTTTGACAAGGTGCGCTTTGAAACCGGGTGTCCCAAACGATTAGGATCAAAGGACAAAAATAATTGAGGAACCTTCCAATAAGACTTGGAGCGTTGGAGATAAAAGGCCAACGCCCTCTTACAGTCAAGGGTATGAAGCGCCGCCTCACCAGGATGAGAATGGGGCTTCGGAAAAAACACCGGAAGGACAATAGACTGATTGAGGTGGAAATCAGACACAACTTTAGGTAAAAATTTTGGATGGGTGCGAAGAACCACCTTATCATGATGAAACACCGTGAAAGGAGGATCCGCCACCAAGGACTGTAGTTCACTGATCCGACGAGCAGACGTGAGTGCAATCAAAAAGACTACTTTCCAAGTAAGAAACTTAAGATGCGACTTGTCGATGGGCTCAAAGGGAGGCTTCATCAGCTGAGCCCACACCACCGGAGGAGGTCTCAGAGGAGGATGGATATTCACTAGCCCCTTCATGAAACGAGTCACCAGAGGATGAAGAGAGAGAGAACGACCCTCAAGATGCCGATGGAATGCTGCAATGGCACTGAGATGTACCCGAATGGAAGTCGTTTTCAGGCCAGACTCAGACAAATGCAAAAGGTACTCCAGAACCGAAGCCACAGGCACCGAATCCGGTTCCAGACGATTCAAAGAACACCAGGATGTAAACCTGGTCCATTTCTGAGCATAGCAAAGCCGAGTCGAGACCTTACGCGAGGCCTCTAAAATGTCCCTCACGGCCCGAGACACCGGAATCGAAGTCAGGGGGATAGAAACCAAGCAGTCAGATGTAAAGACTGAAGATTGGGATGCAACAGCGAACCCCGACTCTGAGACAGCAGAGAGGGAAACACCGGCAGAAGCAGAGGTTCCCTGGTACTGAGTTGAAGAAGTAGGGAGAACCAGGGCTGCCTGGCCCAACGAGGCGCAATGAGGATCATGGAGGCTCCGGTCGATCTGAGATGAACCAACGTTCTCAAAATCAGCGGAAATGGCGGAAACGCATAAAGGAACTTCCCCTCCCAATCGAGAAGGAAGGCATCCGCCTCGAGACGATCCTGAGAGTAAATCCGAGAACAATAGAGAGGCAGTTTGTGGGTCTCCGGTGAGGCAAACAGATCCACCTGAGGAGTTCCCCAGCGGTCGAAGACCATGCGAAGGACCCGGGAATTCAGAGACCACTCGTGCGGCTGGAGAAGACGACTGAGCTTGTCCGCCAGCCGGTTTTGCTCTCCCTGAATGTAAACTGCCCGCAGGAATATGTTCTGCGAGATCGCCCAGTCCCAAAGGCGGAGAGCC
This sequence comes from Geotrypetes seraphini, assembly GCF_902459505.1. Classification (NCBI taxonomy): domain Eukaryota; kingdom Metazoa; phylum Chordata; class Amphibia; order Gymnophiona; family Dermophiidae; genus Geotrypetes; species Geotrypetes seraphini. The sequence goes on from NC_047085.1 coordinate 315,713,659, forward strand.
TCGTGACACAGAGGCCAAGAGCCCGTACCCCCCTGTTTGTTGACATAGTACATCGCCACCTGGTTGTCCGTCCGCACGAGTACCACCTGGTCGTGCAGTAGGTGGACAAAAGCTCGCGCAGCTAGAAAAATGGCGCGAAGCTCCAGCACATTGATGTGACAACGACGGTCCTCGGCCGACCACAGAGCCTGCGTCCGCAGACCGTCCAGGTGAGCTCCCCACGCGTACTCGGAGGAGTCCGTCGTCAAGACCTTGGTGTGAGGAGGAACGAGAAACAGCAAACCCCCTGACAAATTGGAAGAGTCGGTCCACCAACGGAGCGATCGACGTAAGCAAGGGGTCACCGATATCCGGGAAGACACCGGGTCGCGATCCTGTCGCCATTGCGACGCCAGAGTCCACTGCGCGAGCCTCAGGTGCAAGCGAGCGAAAGGCGTGACGTGAACCGTCGACGCCATGTGACCCAGCAAAACCATCATGTGCTGGGCCGACACCTCCCGCTGCCCCTGACAGTGGCGGCACCACCGAAGCAGGGTATCCCGCCGAAGAGGGGGGAGAAAAGCGCGGAGGCGAACCGTGTCCAGCACGGCTCCGATAAACTGGAGAGACTGTGCCGGGCACAATTGAGACTTGGGAAAGTTCACTTCGAACCCCAGGTCTTGTAGAAGATTGATAGTCTGTCGGGTCGCTAAGATAACCCCCTCCCTGGACGGGGCCTTGATTAGCCAATCGTCCAGGTAGGGAAAGACCTGTAGACCCCGCGTGCGCAGGGCCGCCGCCACCACTACCATACACTTGGTGAACACCCGAGGGGACGACGCCAGACCGAAAGGAAGAACCCGATACTGCAGGTGCAAATCCCCCACTTGAAAGCGCAAGAACCTGCGGTAAGCGGGATGCACCGGAACATGGGTGTATGCTTCCTTCAAGTCCAGGGAGCACATCCAATCCCCCTCCTCCAACAGCGGATAGAGAACCGGAAGCGATAACATACGGAACTTCTCCCGGACCAGGAACTTGTTGAGCTTCCGTAGGTCCAAAATGGGGCGCAAGTCCCCGGTCTTTTTTGGGACCAAAAAGTAGCGGGAGTAAAACCCCCGTCCCTTCTGATCGGGAGGAACCACTTCGACCGCCCGGAGGGTCAACAAGGCCCTGGCTGCTTCCTGGAGAAGGGCCAACTGGTTCCGATTGGGAGGGCAAGCCCCGGGTGGCAAGTCTGGAGGCTGACTGGAGAAGTTGAGCGAATAGCCCTCTGAGATTGTCCGGAGCACCCATGCGTCCGACGTGATGGCCGACCAGGCCCCGGCAAAGGACGTCAGCCGACCCCCGATGGGGAGGGGATGGTGCGATATTGCGGTGAGGGCCCGCCCCCAACCGCCTATCCCGTCAAAAGGACGGCGCGGCCTTGGCGGCCCCCTGCGCGGCAGGTTTAGAGGGGCCACCCCTACTCTGTTGGGGCTGACGCCGAGGCGGCGGTCTGGAGAAGGCCGGCGTTGACTTCTGAGGGTACCTCCTCGGGGGCTGCCGGAAAGGACGCTGGGCAGGAGCCTTAGGCTTCGGCCGTACCAGAGAGGCCAGGGAGCGTTCCTGTTTGGACAGTCGCTCCGTCGCCGCATCCAAAGAGTCATCAAATAATTCCACCCCAACGCAAGGCAAGTTTGCCAGGCGTTCCTGCAAATTTGACTCCATCTCGAGGGTACGAAGCCACGCCAGCCGGCGCATGGCCACCGCACAGGCTGACACCCTCGAGGCGAGTTCAAACGCATCATAAACTGCGTGGAATAAATATAGGCGCAGCTGGGCCAGATTCGAACTAAAGGTGGCGAACCGGTCCCTATGCGACTCAGGCATCACCTCACGAAAAGAGGGGAGGTCCTTCACCATCGTACGGAGGAAGGAAGAGTACGAAAATGCGTAGTTCAGGACCCTTGTAGCCATCAGAGAGTTCGCATAGAGACGACGCCCAAATTTGTCTAGGGTCCGGCCCTCCCTACTCGGCGGGACCGTCGCCGAGACCCTGGAGGGCTGCGATTTCTTGACCGCCGATTCCACTAGGAGCGAAGTATGGGAAAGTTGGCCCTTCTCGAACCCCTTGATGGGGAGGGTGCGATACTTAGACTCCATTTTGGAGGGGACCACAGCGACCGTCAATGGAGCCTCAAGATTCCTCAGGAAGGTCTGACAGAGGACCTTGTTAATCGGAAGGCGCGGGGACTCCCTAGGGGGGGCGGGAAGATCCTGCTCCTCCAAGAACTCCTTGGTGTAAGTGGACCCTTCAGACAAGTCAACACCCAAAGCCGCCGCCATATCCTGCACAAACCTCGTAAAGGATGAGGGTTTAGCAGGAGGAGAGGGAGACCGGGACTTCCCGGCGGAGCCGAAGGGAGAGGCCTCGTGGGAGTATCTGGGCTCCCTACCTGACCCCGACCCCAACGAGGCACATTCCTGCGACCTCGACGGAGTCGGAGACCGTGTGCGTCTGAAGGAACCCTTCGGGGATCCCCCCGGGGTCCGAGGCACCGAAGCCCGACCCTTCGGCCCCGGCGAGGAAGCCCGGGAGCTCTCCCTGGCCGGAGACCGGAACAAAATGGGGTTATCGACCCGCAGGTCCCGCACCTGCAAGGCATCGGCCCCGGCCGGCGACGAGCGACCACGCCGCCGAGGCGAGGTCCGAGACCGCTTGGCCTTCCTCGGACGGTGCCTCGCCCGAGACCTGCCCGAGGGCGATGAACCTCGCGAGGACCTCGAGGACGAAGACGAGATTCTTCGCACCCGGCGCACCTTGTCCTTTGGGCGCACGCTACGCTCCGGCGGATCCCGCGAAGCCAGGTCCGAGGGTACCGCCGAGGTCGAGGCCGTGGGCGCCTCGGGAGCCGAAGCCCCGGTACCCGAGGCCGAGGTCGCCAACTGCGGGGCCACCGAGGCCGAAGCAGCCGAGGCCGAAGCAGCCGAGGCCGAAGCCTGCTGCAGATGTTCAATGGCCCCGGTGAGCTCCGAGGCGATTAACGCCCGGAGCAAGTCTTGAAACACGGGGATTGACATTCCCTGTGGCAAGACCTGCCGCTGCTCCTCAGAGGGCGACCTCGGTCTCGAGTATTCCCTCGGGGCGGCGGACGCGGGCATCTTGGGCTTAACAGAGGCGGACCCACCCGCCGACGAGCCCGAGGATGGCTTTTTAGATGGAGCTGAGGAGGGAAGCGGAGACTTACCCGAGGCCTTGGAAGAGGCCAGCTGCTTCGAAGGCATCGAGGCCCGAGGCGAAGCCGACGGTCCCGAGGCTGAGGTCGAGGCCGATGTCGAGGCCGAGGTCAAGGCCGGGGCCGAAGCCGAGGCCGAACTCGAGGCCTTCCCCGGAGGGGACTCGACCGAGAAAAGTTCTGCCATGCGGGCTTTGCGGCGTTTAAGTGCCCGCTTCTGGAAAGTGGCACACTTCTCGCAGGACGCTGTCGGGTGATGGGGCCCCAAACACCGCAAGCAGCACCCGTGCGGATCAGTAATTGATAGAAGCCGTTCACAGCGCCCGCACTTTTTAAAGCCCGTTACGGGCCGGGACATGGGCCCAAAAGAGAGCCGGGAACAAGCGAGGTTCCTCGGCCACGGCTACCGGGAGCCCCCGGCAGCTACGAAACGAAAAGTTGTTTTTTTTTTTTGGAAAAGAAAGAAAATAAAGAAAGAAGAAGACAAAAAAACGCAGCGACCGTGCGAAAATCCCTACACAGCCGCGGCGACAGAAGGCACAATTTAGCACAAATTCTCCACAGGGCTTCTGGCTCCGCGGATGAAAATGAACTGAGGACCACGAGGTGGGGATGCGCCCTCTAGTGGGCAAGAAGGCTAGCACATGCGTGGTTTGCTTGAAAAGCTGTCCGCGCTGGGGCTCCGTAGATGACGTCACCCACATGTGAGAATATCATGCCTGCTTGTCCTGGGATAAATGGGTGTTTGCTTGTCGACTATGAAGCCGCATAGAGTTAATTTGCGTTCAAAAACAAGAACATCCATCACATTGATTTATCAATTCTATTCTATCTACTTTAGTTTCACCACTGTTACAGTTGCCCATGCATAGCTTAAAGAGCTTTAAATAAACAACTCTCAAATTAAATTTTTTGTTGGTTTTGCAATTTTATACCTTCGATTATAATGTGCCACGAAAACATTTGCTCCATTTAGGGCTCCTTTTACTAAGCTGCGATAGCGGTTTTAGCGCGTGCTTAGTGCTTAGTGCATTGAGCTGGCGTTAGTTCTAGCCTTGTAGCGCGGGTTTAGCACATGCTAAAATCCTGCGTGCCCTAAAAACGCTATCGCCGCTTAGTAAAAGGAAACTCTTATTGTGCCAGAGCGAAAAAAAAGTTTGAGCGACACTGCCTTAATGTAATGTATCTTGAGCTACTACTGAACTACATTCAAATAAATTAACTTTTGGCACTCCTTTGCTTTCTTTTTTTTTTATGTGTGTCTTAATTTTTTCTCCAGTTTAGGCCTCGTATATACTGTAGTCTCCCCTATCCAATAGGACCCTTTGTATTTGTAAGTGCTCTAATTTGTTGTGTTTTGGGTCTTTTCCTAGTTTGCAGAGGTATGCACCCTTGTATAGATTATTTTTTTGTGTGTGTGCCTTTGAGTAATCAAATCTCATACCTAGAAGCCGGAGCTACAGACCCTTACCAGAAATTTTCAAAGGAAAACTTTCAAGAGGGTTTCCCTGGGAAAATGATTTTGCAGGACTACTGGTACAGCCTGCGTGCACCTTGAGGAGTTGAAAATGGCATCCTGCATTCCTTTGTTGTCTTCCAAATATAGTAGTTATAGTAGCCCTGTCAAGCTGGAGTTCAGGAGGGATGTAAACCACTCAGGTTTTCAGGTTATCCTTAATGAAGATGTATGAACTGGCTCAGTGGGCTTTTTCTACCCTGAAGGGTGGTCTAGCAAATTCTATATAAGTCAAAATAAGATATATTTGAGAGATTCTGAAAACTCGACTGGTTTGCACTTTGCAGCCTTCCAAAGTTGTAATTTGACACCCTCGATCTACAATGAAGGCTGAGCCACAGTGTACAACTATTTATTAAAACAGAAAACACATTGAGCATTGGGGTATAAATGTACTAATAAGAATGCAGGTTTTAGTTCTCGCATGTCTCTGCCCTGAGTAATTTGTCAGAAAATGTTATCGGAACAAGAATACTTTGCATATATCCAGAAAGAATGATGTGTTAAGCAAAACATATCCTAGACTCATACTGTAGATCTCAAGGTGCTGTACATTTGAGATCTGGCACATTTGGACGGCAGTAATGTTTGAGCATCTTTCTCAGGTCCAGGATCGCTTGGATCGCTACTGCTGTGGATTTCATCCAGACCCCAAGGAGTCCTGTGTGGAGGAAAGGTTACATGACAAATGCAGGAATCCAGAAGAGCTCTTCTTGGTTCATATTTTGGTATGTAATACCATGCATTCCGGTACTTGGGGAAAAAAAATCATCTAAACTGAGAGGTTTCTCCTCCTGTCTGCTTTTGAGTTCTGCTGTTGTCTTTATTTGCTCGTTTCTCTGTTGCCAAGAATCCTTTTCTGCAAAGTTGATCACTGCTCCTGCATGCATAACACATGATTCGCACAGACACTTCTTAGGAAGGGATGGCTTTGCAAGAATGTGTCCCTGGAAGCCAGATGCAGAGAGCTGTAGAACAATGATAAACAGCTTCTATATGGAATTCATATGTAGTGAGCCTCATGGTACATTTAAATTTTAAATGGATGAGTCGCTGTCGGTGGTGTACTTGCAAATGGATGGCTCCCAAGCAAAACTGTGCTTAGCTCTTACCCACCTGCTTTAAATTTTCAGAAGGCAAAGCACAGTAAAGTATTTACTTTAAAAAAAATATAGCCCCACTACCTCCTGCTGTCTTTCTTCAAAGCATGCACTTCATTCTCCAGTCCTGACTCCCGGCAGCCAGAGAAACACATAAGCACTTCATCTCCTACTGCTGGTTGAAAGTCTCACAATAGCAACCATGGTGTCGGAGGGGGGAGGGGTTTCGGGGGGGGGGGGGCAAAACTGAAGACTAAATTACTTGCAGTTGAGAAAGTTGGCAGGAGGCAGTACAGCAACTGTTTTGAAAGCGTCGATGGACGCACTCTTCCCCTATCTTGAGTTTTTTTCATTCTCCCACCCCCACACACACTCATTGTGGTGGCTGCCTTTGCAAAATTTATGCTTCTGCACATTGGGCTCCTTTTACAAAGGTGCATTAGGGCCTTAACGCGTGGAATAGCGCGCGCTAAAATGCCACGCACGCTAGCCGCTACCGCCTCCTTAGTAAAAGGAGCCCATTGTGAATATTTTGTAAATGTATTTATTTATTAGGCTTTCTTTACCACCTTTTTGAAGGAATTCTCTCAAGGCGGTGTAAAGCAAGTGGTGGGATATATTTAAATTTGTTTCTTTCAAGATCCCTGTTGCAGCAGCTTTCTGAAATCTTGGTCAACAGCTGACCTGAGAGAAGATAAGGATTTCAATCTTAAGATAAAAATTGCTAATTTGATTATATTTTTGACAAGGATTTATTCACATTCATTTAGTATAAATTAACATGGGAAAATAACCAATGATTTATTAAAAAAAAAAAAAAAAAGGCACAAAGAAATGTATAGAAATATTTTTGTATTATAATATTCTCCTAGGTCTTTTCTTCCCTTTAAAAACACAGGGCTTGATATTTAGCACCAGAAGCTTCCAGCAACATTTTGGGCTCCTTTTACGAAGGTGCGCTAGCATTTTTAGTGCACGCACACGATAAGCGGGCGCTATAGCTTGCGCTAGCTGAAACACTACCACCTGCTTATAAGGAGGCGGCAGTGGCTAGCGTGCGGGGCATTTTATCGCGCACTAAAACCACTAGTGCACCTTCGTAAAAGGAGCCCTTTATTTCATCTGTATATTTAGCAGCAATGCTCCTTCTAAGGTGCGGCCTGATGCATAGAAATTTTTTTGTGTGTATGTGAGCAACAAGGAAACCCCCCCCACCCCCCAACAATTTTTGATCCCAGTATAAGCAATGCTTTTCTGTATATAGCGCAAAAAAAATCACACATATGGTAATTGATTTAGTTTAATTTCTATAGTTTAATTTGTTTGAAAGTCATGTTGGGTCAGTATTTTGTAAGTGACCTTGTAAAATGTATGACTACCGTATTTTCACGCATATAACGCGCGCGTTATACACGATTTTACAAACCGAGCATAACCATGCGCGTTATATGCGTGAGCGCGTTGTACAATTTTTTTTTACATGGTTCCCCCCCGATGTCCGATTCATCCCCCAGCCCTGAAAGCATGATGCCCCACCCCGAAGGACCACTGGCACCCCCACCCTGAAGGACCGCTCGCACCCCCACCCTGAAGGACCGCTCGCACCCCCCCCGGACGTCCGATTCATCCCCCAGCCCCCCCTGCACGGAGAAGCAGCCTACCGTAGGTTCGCGATGCCAGTGAGCCCTGCTGCTTCCTCTGCCAGCGGTCCCGCCCCTTCTCTGAGCCCTGCGCTGCTTCCTCTGCCGCAGTCCCGCCCTTTCTCTGACGTCAGCAAGGTCTCTGTTTGGAAGGAAAGATCTAAGTTATGGTAAAAGCAGATAGCGTTGCTGGTTTTAAAAAGGTTTGGACAAATTCCTGGAGGAAAAGTCCATAGTCTGTTATTAAGACATGGGGGAAGTGTCTGCTTGCCCTGGTTCGATAGCATGGAATGTTGCTATTCTTTGGGTTTTGACCAGGTAGTGACCTGGATAGACTACCATGAGAATGGGCTACTGGGCATGATGGACCATTGGTCTGACCCAGTTAGGCTATTCTTATGTTCTCATCTGTAGGGGCCTTTGTTTTCACTTCTTATTTTAATGTATTTTTTTCTGGGAACTTATCAGTGTTTTTTATAATGGGAACAAAAATGGAAGAGAATTACCGTAATGTGTGTGAAATGGGGGGGGGGGGAGGTTAACTACCGTAATTTCTTCAGCTAAATAATTCAATCCACCTCAACCACCTCAACCAGACATAGGAGAACTCACGCACCATTCACATACCCTCCAACAAAAACGTCAAAAGAAAAAAACTGTTCATTCTTATAAACTACCATATAACTTTTAATCTAGAGTTAGTGGGTATGAATTCAGCAACAAGAACAGAAATCACATGCTCATTCTTATAAACTATAACATTTACCGGTAATCTAGATCAAACGAAGTATCGAGGACAAAATAATCTAAATACAGTTACCGTAATTACGGTAAAGCTGTAAATAAACAAAGTTTACTGGTTTATTCAGTCGTCATCATCACAGTCATCTGAATCGTTGAATCCATCAAAATCCGAATTGTCATCATCATCATTAAATAAAGTGAGCACGGCCTGCAGACAATCCTCGTTTATTTCCGAAGTGATATCGTCATCGTCGTCATCATCATCGCTGATATCCGTGTTGTTGCCTCCTTCCGCTGCATGATTACCGGTAGTAGTATCATTGGTTTCATAAACAATGCCCGCTTTTCTAAATCCGTTTCGAATAGTATCTGGTGTTATTTTATCCCATGCTGAAGCCATCCACATGCAGACTTCTGTGAAAGTTGCCCGCTTCAGCCGCCCCGCGGGTGTGTACTCGTGCGTGCCGCTCTGCATCCACTCCTCCCACTCCTTTCTAACAAAAGTCTTGAATGGATGATTCACTGCGATGTCAAGTGGCTGCAACTTACATGTCAGGCCTCCAGGTATCACAGCGATGTGGGCACCAGTAGAATTAATGTAGGCCTGAACATTTTTTTCTTTGTGGACAGCCATGGCATCAAAAATTAACAAGGATTTTTTTTTGAAAAAAATCCACCCTGTCTTGCCCTAAAGCATTTATCTACCCACAATCTCATTACGTCGCAGTCCATCCATCCCTTCTTGTTGCAGTGCACAACCACACAGGTGGGCAGTTTTTCACAGGGCATAGTGACCCTTTTGAAAATGACCATGGGCTTTAACTTAACCCCGCTAGCTGAGCAACCAAGAACTACTGTAAAACACGTTCTTTCATGCCCAGTTGTGGTGATGGCAACAGATTTAGTACCTGTGGGGGCTACGGTTCTTGTCGCTGGAATGTCGAATGCCATTGGAATTTCATCCATGTTGATGACGTCCTTTGCAGTGATGACAAGTTCAGATATTTCTTTGGCGACAAAGTCACGGAAATCGATCAATTTTTGCTGCCAGTCATCCGGAAGTCGCTGGCCAACAGTTGTTCTCATTCGAACAGATAGTCCGTTCCTTTTCATAAATTTTGAGATCCATGTTGAAGCCAGCTTTGAAGTTGGGTATTCCTCTTCCATTGGCAAGTAGTTTTGTCTTCATTTGAATTGCAACAGTAGAGACTGATTGATTTTGCTCCCTTCTCCCCAGAATCCACTGCTTCAAGTCATCCTCCAGCTGAGGCCATTTTGGTTTGGCCCCACGACGTGCCTGTTTTTGCGGATTGCATTTCTCCAGTTCCTTCTTATCTTTTCTCCATTCATGCACTGATGTTTCTCCAACATCGAACTCTCTCGCTGCGGCCCGGTTGCCTATTTCCTCAGCTTTCGCAACGACTTTAAGCTTAAAGTCCGGTGTATATGACTTTCGTCTCATTCCTGGCATTAAGGCGGTAAATTTAAATTTAATTGATAAACTCTACTAGATAAATGCAGAATACCAATCTGAAGAGATCAAATTAAAATGTGGGCTCTACATGCAGCATTAATGATCTTTTATAGGCTTACCCAAAGGCTGGGATGCTGTTGTATAGGCAAAATCCTATTCAATGGGTCACTGGGCAAATTACAAGGCCAGATAAACAACAGATTGAGATGAAGGGGGACACGGACACAGTGATCAAAAGCGCGCCCCGACAACCCGGCAGCAGAAAACTGAGTACAAGCATGCTCAGAGCATCTTCTTTGGTCTGCGCATGCTTACAGAGCTGGGAGCAGGGTAGCAAGAGGAGAGTCGGGTGGCAAGGCAGGAGCAGGGCAGCGATTCGGGGCAGAGCGGCAAAGGTAGAGTCCGGCGGCAAGGCAGGAGCAGGGCAGGGATTTGGGCCAGAGCGGCAAGAGGAGAGTCGGGCGGCAAGGCAGGAGCAGGGCAGCGATTCGGGCCAGTGCGGCAAGAGGAGAGTTGGGTGGCAAGGCAGGAGCAGGGCAGCGATTCAGGGCAGAGCGGCAAGAGGAGAGTCGGGCGGCAAGGCAGGAGCAGGGCAGCGATTCGGGCCAGAGCGGCAAGAGGAGAGTCGGGCGGCAAGGCAGGAGTAGGGCAACGATTTGGGGCAGAACGGCAAGAGGGGAGTCGGGCGGCAAGGCAGGAGGAGGTTTTACCAGTAATTCAATGCGCGCTATACCCGTGTGTGCGCTATACGGGAATTTTTTTACATAAATGTTGTTTTCCCGCGCGCTATATCCGTGTGCACGTTTTACACGGGTGCGCGTTATATGCGTGAAATACGGTAATTGTTCACATACTCCTCTTAAAGGGAATATAGATTGCAAGCACCGCTGAACGTGCGTTTTGTGTGACAGCTGTGTCATCGCTTCAGTGCAAATGTTAGGTTTGCTTTTTGGCAAGTCAGCTTTATGCATAGTAGTAATCCAGAGAGTGGCTGAATATCTCTGTTGTCCGGATAACTTTTGACCTGGTCCTTGGCACACATCCAGTCCCTTCTCCTTCTACATGCCCACCAGTAGATATTCAGCCCTCTGTAGTCAGTGACTGCCATAGTCAGAATTAGCTCCAGATGTTCAATGCTAGGCCCTGTCCGGTTACTAGCATTGAATATCCAGGACTTTTTTTTTTCTTTTTTAAATAATACAAACAAAAGTAAAACTATAAACTAGGAAAAAAGAAACACGAAGCGGAAAGGCAATACCGACTGAACAGAGTTCAGTCAAAAACAGACTTCTTTGCTCCTTGGAAAATGAAGAACTGAGGTACCACGAGTGGGCGTTGAGCAGAAAAGGCACTCACACATGCGCGGTGTGGACAGTCACAAAGTTTCTTAAAACTTAGTGACAGTACACTTTCATGCTGTCCATACGTCGCCCATATGTGAGAATATGCTGCCTGCTTCTCCTAGGATAACAAAATATATAGGGTAACATCCTAGTGAAAACTCAGATAGGATTAGTAGCTCAGAAATTCAAACCCAGTTCACAAAGCACAGTTTAGGAGTTCAAAAGTAAATCAAGTACTCACAGTCCAGAACATCAAAGAGAAAGTACTCCACATGCATCACAGATTAGAGCTTCTAGATTTGAGGCTATACCATAACATAACATCATATTTCTATACCGCATAACCGTGAGTTCAATGTGGTTTACAAAAATTATATAATCTACAAAAAAGGGTCATAGATAACTACTCAGACAAGTACTTAGGGAAAAGATAAGACTTCAATTGTTTCCTAAAGTGTTCATAAGAGTGAGAGGTGAACGAAAGTCTTTGCCACAAAAAGTTGCTTGAAATGAAAGCAGATGATCATTGTATTTCTTGCCTTTGCAGCCTTTAACAGAGGGAAATACAAACAGAGCATGTGATTTTCTAATATTCTAATGGGATGCAATTGAAAATCTGTAAACCTGGGTGCATACCTGAGGTAAGAGGTACTTTCTTCCCTTGTTAGAGGGACAAATCTACTGTAATCCCAAGGTTTATCACAGGAAAATTCAGGAAATCATACAAACCGCGGTACAGAAAGGTAGACCAGGTCAGAGCCCATGACAGTAATTTAGCTGACTACCCTATGAGCAGTGAAGATGAGACTGAGACAGAACAGGAATGGTTTGCCTTACCTGAGGTAGTATCAAAGCCAAGCAGGAAATCTCTGCCTTGCTATTACCCAGTTACTGTAAGGCCGAAACCAGAAAGAAAGTTTTCCCTCATAGAAACGTCCGCAGGCTGAGGAAGGAAAGCCCTTCCCCCCACTGAAGCTAAGGGTGTGTGGTTTTCCTCAGCTTAAAGCGAGGCTCAGCAGAGAGCAAAGGGAGAGACAGGAAGCTCAGAGGGGGACTGAACTTACCACAGACCAGCCAGCTGAGGTACACAGCACGGATTGGGAGATGACAGAGAAGCAAGCGGAGGGTAACTTGACCTCAGATTTTCTTATCTCAGAGCCGAGTGAGGCTATGGTCTTTGAAGAGAGTGGAGCTGCAGCTGAAACTTGGCCAGAGAGAATGGAAGTGGCTTGAAACAAACGTGAGTTTGTTGGATGTTTTCTTTGCTACATTTTTCCTGGTATGCAGACTGCAAGAGAAGGTATTTTTGGACTGTAAAGTTTCTGCATTTTTTTCCCTCTCTGTGCCTTAAAACTAAGGGACTGTCTCCTTCACTGTACAGAACAGTGATTAAACTAAGTTACCATGGCAGCTCCTTTGATTACACTGAGCCTACATGCTTCTTAGAAACGTATTGAAAATCTCTGAGTTTAAAGCTGGTATGTTTTCTCTGTTAAGCACCATCCCAGTTTTGATTGAGTTCATCTTTAAGAACCAGGATTTGCTATCTACTGCATAAATGCCATAAAGCTGTCTGTATGCCTTGCTAAAGAACCTACTTCACAGAAGTGTAAATTGTGCTCTTTCTCCTGGCTACCAGTATTTCTGGCTTATTAATCACTGCAATATGCTCCCATCCTGAGCTCAGGAACAGAGAGCTACTTATTTTGGGCTGCTGTAAAATAGTGAAGCAGTTAATCGAAATGATTGTATTTTTTTTTCCTTGCAAAAGCATTCCTAACATTAGATTCTGGTGAAGAGGACTGTGTATGATCTATCTACTAAAGTCCAGAGCTTGCAACAAAGTTAAAGTTTGTTTTGGAGGAATCTTTTCGTTTGGTTATGTTATGCTTTCATTGAAACCTGTTATGGACTATGATTTTGAGGCCATTGACCAAATAAAGTTTACATTTTTTTTCTTATGGCCATTCTAAGTGGGGTTCATTAAAAGACCATTTGCAACAGCAGTTCTAGGCTGCTGCCTAGAGATAAATGTCCTGGGAGGCTCCTCTAGTTCCAGGGGGACCACACTAGGTTTAAGCAGTGTGTCACTACCTGGTTGCCCACCACGCTCTTTGGGGGCATAGGTGTGACAATACGCCTCCAAGATAATTGTATATAATGTCTCTCCCATGAGAGGTTATAAAATGGTTTACAACCTAATACTTTCAATCAATATATACTTCAGTGAACAGATTAATAATCAGGCTTTACAGTTCTTAAAAATTATCTTCTGCCATCCATTAATCTTAGAGCATATGGGGTAGAGAGTCTAAGTTATGAACCTGCATACAGAAATGTGCATTTTTTAGTCTCCATCAATAACACAAAACAGTAGTCATGTCTCATAGGAGATTAAAAGTGTCACACGCAATCACTTTTCGATCCTTTCTATTCTCAGCAAACCTCACAGGATCCCAAGAAATCTCCCCGACCCAGAGGGACTGGGCACCACAGCCTTAGACCTCAGCCTCCTACCCAGGACAGGAGATAAACAAGAAGGATGAGAACTATGAGCATTTATAAGGGGTTTTTTTATTCCTAGCTCTGAGTCAGAGATCTCTTCTACCTGAGAGAGTTTCTATGAATCACTAACCTCCTACTCTCTGCTAGATCATCAGATTTGATTATTGGGAGCAAGAAAGGACTCTATTGGGATGCCAGCGAGTTTTTTTTCTAAAAGAGGCAAGACTCGGGGGGGGGGGGGCAATTATTTTGGACGGACGCACCAAAAGGTGCACACTAGGGAGGTAGGGAGAGAGAGAGAGCTTCAATCAGAGAGGAGGGCTGGGAAGGCAGGGACTCATTGTTCCCTTATCTGTAAACACTATGAGATCTTCAGGAAGCAGAACATGAGAACATAAGAAGCGCCATCTCCGGGACAGACCCTAGGTCCATCAAATCCGGCGATCCGCACACGCGGAGGCCCCGCCAGGTGTACCCTGGCATAGTTTTGGTCCCCATATCGCTTCAAGCTTCTCGTAAAGAGAAGTGCATCTAGCCTACCCCTACCCATGTCACTTCATGCCACTCATAAGGAGATGTACATCTAGCTTACCCTTAAATCGTAGAATGGTGGATTCCGCAATTACTTCTTCTGGGAGAGCATTCCAGGTGTCCACCACTCGTTGTGTGAAGCAGAACTTCCTGATATTTGTCTTGAACTTGTCCCCCCTTAGCTTCAGCCCATGTCCTCTTGTCCGTGCCACATTGGACATTGTAAATAACGTTTTTTCCTGCTCTATTTTGTCGATTCCTTTCAGTATTTTGAATGTCTCGATCATATCCCCTCGTAGTCTCCTTTTCTCAAGGGAGAACAACCCCAGTCTCTTAAGTCTTTCCTCGTAATCCAGGTTCTCCATACCTTTCACCAGCTTTGTTGCTCGTCTCTGCACCCTCTCTAGCAGTATGACTACTTTAGGTATGGAGACCAATGCTGGACGCAGTATTCCAAGTGTGGTCTGACCATCGCTCTATAAAGCGGCATTATGACTTTCTCCGATCTACTCGTGATTCCCTTCTTTATCATGCCTAGCATTCTATTGGCGTTCTTCGCTGCCGCCGCACATTGCACCGACGGCTTCAGTGTCCTATCGATTAATACTCCCAGGTCCTTTTCCTGTTCAGATTTTCCCAGAGTTGCACCTGACATACTATACTTGTGTTCCTTATTTTTTCTGCCTAAGTGCATCACTTTGCATTTTTCTACATTAAACTTCATCTGCCATTTATCTGCCCAATTCTCCAATCGGCTCAAGTCTTAGATTTATATACCAAATCATCTCTTAAAATTAAGGGCTTGATTCGGCTCAAGAACAATTCATATGTATAAGCTCTCTTTCCTTTCTATAAAAGGAATAAAGTTCATCGGCAAAATCTCTCGTTCCTTTTCGTACTTATTAACTGCGATATGGAATGAACTACCTCTTCACTTAAGATCTTGTCTATCTCTTCAGATTTTTCATAAAACCTTAAAAAACTACATTTATTTAAAAAATTTATGAATCGCTTAAAACTAAGCAATTTACAAGAACATGACGTACAGTTTTAAACATTGTTTCATTGCTTTTTAGGTAATGGTTCCAAGTGTTAATGGATTCTTTTTTGTAATCTAATTATGTAAACCGAATCAAGCCCTTAATTTTAAGAGATGATTTGGTATATAAATCTAAGATTTAGATTTAGATTAGATTAAAGAGAGATAGCAGATAGACAGAGAGATCAAGAGGCAAATAGAAAAGAGGTTATCCGCGGGGACGGGAACGGAGATGAATTTTGTTACCGTGTCATTCTCTATTTCACATCTTCTTTCATTCCAAGGAACTTTTTCCTTCTTGTTTGTGTTGTTTTTGAAACATCTGGGAACATAGAAATTTTCCTTTCCAAGAAGGAAGTTTCTCCATGCCTAAAAAAAAGACGGAGAGCTTCCCCATTTTGTTGGAACACAAATGTCACAAGAAGTGTAGCACATGTAATAACTTCCTCTTGACAACTTTCTAATATGTTTGAAAGGTCCATAGGACTCGGAGTTCTTGCCTGAGGTTGAGTCTCAGGGTCAGAAAAGGAAGGGTTGTTTTTTTTTTTTTTTGAACGCCGACAAGAAGTATATTTTATGTAAAGGTGGAAGTCTTTCAGGCTGCTGTTTTTTAATTGTCTTAATTTTTTTTAAAAAGTGTGAGGTGTGATCTGAAAATACAGTGAATGCTGTTGCCGAGCGTTATCCAGCGAAAAGACAGCGATCTTCAATATGGGAAACGGTGCATCGAACCTTAGTAACCATGCGTCAAAAGTTTAAACTTCTTTCTGTGCAGTAGGTCGGTTGTGAGCTACAGTTGAGAGAAGGTGTGTTTTAAAGGGTGCCGTAAATCATGGATCACGAACAATGCATTAACATGAAATTTTGTTTCAAACTGCAAAAAAGTGCAGAAGAAATACATGATCCCCGTCAACATGGATTTACTAAGGGGAGATCATGCCAATCCAACCTGATCAGCTTCTTTGACTGGGTGATGGGGAAGCTGGATGTTGGGGAATCCCTGGACATCGTGTACTTGGACTTTAGCAAAGCATTCGATAGCGTACCACACCGCAGGTTGCTGAGCAAGATGAGTTCTATAGGATTAGGTGACACATTGACGAAATGGGTTGGGACTGGCTTGGAGGTAGGCTTCAAAGGGTAGTGGTGAACGGCACCCCCTCTAAAATGACGGAGGTGATCAGCAGTGTTCCCGCTAAGCTGCGCTGGCGTGCGCTGGCGCACAAAATATACATCGCAGCGCACACGTTTCTCATCACAGCGCACGGCGTACGGCAGATGGCAGGGCGGCGAGAGGAGAATCGGGCGAGTTGGCTCATAACTTGCTGGCGCTAGCTCACAGCGAAAAAAGGTTTGCTCACAACACCCGCCCGCTTAGAGGGAGCACTGGTGATCAGTGGAGTGCCATAGCGCTCGGTCTTGGGCCCGATCCTATTCAACATCTTTATAAGAGACTTGGCTGAAGGGCTTCGAGGTAAAATAACATTATTTGCCAATGACGCCAAACTAAATAATGTAGTGGGCAAATGCACAATGGACGAAGATTCAATGCCCGACAACATGATGCAAGACCTATTCCTACTGGAGCGCTGGTCTAGGACCTGGCAACTCAGCTTCAATGCCAAAAAATGCAAAGTTATGTACCTGGGCAGCCAAAATCCATGCAAGACTTATACCCTTAATGGCGAGATCCTAACAAGAATGGTAGCAGAACGAGACTTAGGGGTGATCGTCAGTGAGGACATGAAGGCTGCCAATCAAGTGAAGCAAGCTTCATCCAAGGCAAGACAAATCATAGATTGTACACGCAGGGGTTTCGTCAGCCGTAAGCCTTAAGTCATTATGTCATTGTATAGATCCATGGTAAGGCCCCACCTGGAATACTGTGTGCAATTTTGGAGGCCGCATTATCGCAAGGATGTGCTGAGACTGGAGTCGGTTCAGAGAATGGCCACCCGGATGGTCTCGGGACTCAAGGATCTCCCGTACAAAGAACGGCTAGACAAATTACAGCTATACTTGCTCGAGGAGCGCAGAGAGAGGGGGGACATGATCGAGACGTTCAAGTATCTCACAGGCCGCATCGAGGCGGAGGAAGATATCTTCTTTTTCAAGGGTCCCACAGCAACGAGGGCATCTGTGGAAAATCAGGGGCGGGAAACTACGAGGTGACACCAGGAAATTCTTTTTCACTGAAAGGGTGGTTGATCGCTGGAATAGTCTTCCACTGCAGGAGATTGAGGCCAGCAGCGTGCCTGATTTTAAGGCCAAATGGGATCGACACATGGGATCTATTCACAGGGCAAAGATAGGGGAGGGTCTTTCGGGTGGGCAGACTGGATGGGCCGTGGCCCTTATCTGCTGTCTATTTCTATGTTTCTATGAAATATTAAAATTAGTTTATGGTGAAGCTGCAGTGGCCATGAAGGCGGTTTACAAATGGTTCAAGCAATTTTGTAATGGTTGTGAATCAGTTGAAGATGAGGAGAGATCAAGACGTCCTTCAACATCAAAAACCCAAGAGAATGTTGAAAGAGTAAGCGAAATGATTTGATCAAACAGGCCATTGACTATTAGGGAGATTTCTGAGGATCTGAACATCTTTTATAAGGGCTTACTGATGTGCGTAGAAAATGACAATGCTCCATGTCACACATCGCTTCTGGTACGGCAATTGTGGTCTGCAGTGGCGTACCAAGGGGGGGCAGGGGGGAAGTCTGCCCCGGGTGCAGTCTTAGGGGGAGTGCACAGCCGGCCAGGTCCGGAAAATTCCTAGGCTGCAACGGCGACAGCACTCAGCGGCATTGGCGACGGCACTCAGTGGCATTGGTGCCCTCCCCCCAGCGACGGCACTCAGTGGCATCAGCGCCCCCCGCAACAGCACTCAAGTTCGGCCTCCTTCTCCTGGCATCAACAGAACTTCAGATCGGCAACAGGTGCTCAGCTTCCTGTTTCCGCCCAGGCAGTTCAGTCAGAGGGAAGCTTTTGACTGAGCACCTGTTGCCGATCTGAAGTTCTGTTGATGCCGGGAGAAGGAGGCCGAACTTGAGTGCTGACACGGGGGGGGGGGGCACCGATGCCGCTGAGTGCCGTCACGGAGGGGAGGGGGCCCTTGCTGATCTTGTTGCCAAAATTGGAAAGGTGAGGAAGGGAGAAAGATGGGCCTGTGGTGGATGGAGAGATTGAGAGAATGGGCCAGATGATGGAAGTGGGGGAAAGAGAGAGAAGGGGCAGAAGATGGAAGTGGAGAGAAGGGGGAGAGAGAAGAGGGCAGATGATGGAAGTGGGGGGAAAGAGAGAGAAGGGGCAGATGATGGAAGTGGGGGAAAGAGAGAGAAGGGGCAGAAGATGGAAGTGGAGAGAAGGGGGAGAGAGAAGAGGGCAGATGATCGAAGTAGGGGGAAAGAGAGAGAAGAGGGCAGATGATGGAAGTGGGGTGAAGGGGAAGAGAGAAGGGGGCAGATGATGGAAGGGGGGAAAGAGAGAGAAGGGGCAGATGATGGAAGTGGGGAGAAGGGGCAGATGATGGAAGTGGGGAGAAGGGGCAGATGATGGAAGTGGGGAGAAGGGGCATATGATGGAAGTGGGGAGAGAGAAGAGGGCAGATGATGGAAGTGGGGGAAGAGAGAGAAGGGGCAGATGATAGAAGTGGAGAGAAGGGGAGAGAGAAGAGGGCAGATGATGAAAGTGGGGGGAAGAGAGAGAAGAGGGCAGATGATGGAAGTGGGGGGAAAGAGAGAGAAGGGGCAGATGATGAAAGTGGAGAGAAGGGGAGAGAGAAGAGGGCAGATGATGGAAGTGGGGAGAAGAGAGAGAAGGGGCAGATGATGGAAGTGGGGAGAGAGAAGAGGGCAGATGATGGAAGTGGGTAGAAGGGAGAGCAATGGAAGTGGAGAAAGAGAACACATACTGGATGGAAGGAGGGATAAAGAAAAAGGACATATGCTGGATGGGGAAGAAGATAGAGATAGTGGAGGGGTGAAGGAAAGGGGTGGCATGCTGTGGGTAGACATACTGAAAAGAGGGATTTTGAGGACTGCATAGTAAGAACAAATTTAGACGGACGCAGAAAATAAAGAAGGAAGATCAGAGAAGGAGAGAGATGCCAGAGAACGGGGAAGGAGACAGAGATATCAGATCTGAGCAGAGGAAATGAGAAGAGAGAGATGCTAAAAACCACAGGGGGGCGGGAAAGAGAGATGAAAGGAGAAAGATGCCAGACCATGAGGGAACAGAGGGAAGATGATAGATGCCAGACCAAAGGGGGTGGGGGTCTAGAGGAGAGATGGCAGGGGGAGACAGACAGTTTCTGGAAGGGGCAGACAATGGATGGAACGGGCAGATGCTGGATTGAAGAGATAGGGCAGACGCTGGAAGGAAAAGAGTGAAAAGAAGATAAAAGCAGAAACCAGAGACAACAAAAGGTAGAAAAAAAAATCATTTTATTTCTATTTTGTCATTAGAATATATCAGATTTGAAATATGTATCCTGCTAGAGACATAACTGGGGACTGCAAAGCCCAGGCAGTGCTTCTTTAGCTTCCAGCTGGCTTAGGGCTCTCTCGGACCAGGGGGCATTCCCCTAACACTATTCCTGTCATGTGTGACTGCAATATTCTGTTAGCATGATATTTCTGTGTAGCATTCTATAATAATTTGGCTTGTTCAGTTTTCTTGATAGTAGAGGGGATATATGTGAAGGGGAGGGGAGACAGGGGTTTTGTTGGTCCTTGCTCTGTATATTTATATTCATAAAATGACAATTGTACAGAATATTGTTTCTTTTTATACTTTAATAAAATATGTTCAATATAAAATCATAACTGAGACTTATATGGATGGGATCAGATGGTTTGCGGGGACTGAGCTTGCGGAGATGGGGCAGAAATGTGTTTTTTAAATTTCAGTCTTAGTAGTTTGGTCCACAAAATAATTCTTTTATTTCTGCCGGTCCACGGGTATAAAAAGGTTGAGAAACACTGCTCTAGAGCAGAGTCAGCAGCTGCGCTGAGGTGCAGGAAGGTCCCTGATGACTCGTCTGCCAGCTTTGCTTCGGAAGAAGTAAGTTATGTTGGAGGGGGTGGACCCGGCAGACGCAGTCATTGTGGATCCTTGCCGCAACTCCCTGCATCTGCCAGGTCAACCCCCTCCGACATAACTTACTTCTTCCGGAGCAAAGCCTGGAGTCATCGTGGGACCTTCCAGCACGCAGCTGCCGACTCTGCTCCAGAGCTAGTACGTCAAAGTGGGGTGGACCGGCAGCCGGCAGCTATAGTCATCGTGAGAAAGGAGCAGGACTGCTGGAATGATAGAGTAGTGCAGGGAGAGAAAGGGGGCAGGGTGAAATGGAAGGGTGGTGCTGATGGACCCACAAAATTCACAAGACTTGAACTTTTTATAAGGCTTGGTGTTACATATATGGTTGATGTGTTCATTCTATAAAAGATCAGTCACCTTTTTTTCCAAGCTTAATATAGTTTTTATTAATTTTATGAGCATACAACAACAACATACAACAAGTGCAAAATATAATACAATAATACATAGAAGCACTTGTATTCTAAGCATAAAACCCAAAATGTTAAAATCCCTCCCCCCTCCCTACTTTCCCCCCACCCTCCCCCTATCCCCTAATCAGGAAACTACAATAGAATAAATGAAAGCAGACAGGAACTAAGTAAAACCTTATTAGAGATCTTTAATACAAGTCTCCAATGGTCCCCAAATCTCATTAAATTTCTTGGAGTCCCCTGATTCTTTTGCCAGAATTTGCTCATAACAGGAGTATAAACAAAGAGACTCCCACCAAAAGGTTAAATTTAATCGATCCCAACACCCATCATTATTAGAAGGAGATTATCCCTATGTTTTTTAAATGGGTAATTAGTCATGAATGAGGTACCAAACAAGACCGTTCTATAAGATAACGGTATGGGTACCTGAAGAATGTATATTATCTTACTCCAAATAAACTTCCAAAATGAAAACATTAAGGCACAAAAAAATAAAAGATGATCCAAGGTACCCACTTACAAGATACAATGCCAACACCTATTAGATCTTGTTTTGTCAATTTTATGCAAATTATGCAATCGGTATAACAAAAAATACAAGGACTGCAATTTCTGGTGGGAATCTTTATGCCAAGTTTATAAATTTGAACGTACACATGCAACACAATTGGGACACTACAGTAATTTAAAAACAATTTGGGACCCATTAACAAAATTTTGTTTGACTTGATGATTAGTATTACCCTTTAGTTTCTCTATGAGTGTTGAACACATCCAGGAAGGGGGGAGGGGAGGAGGGAGGTGGGGGAGGTGGTGGTGGTGGTGGTAATATATACTTATTATTATATTTGAATGAAATGAATGCTGTTCATTGAAATATTTGTTCATTATCTGTTGCACTTTATGTTGGCTTTAAAAGGAATAAAAAATATTTTTTTAAAAATACAAAGACTGTCTCATTGAAGCTGTCACCCATTTTTTTAATTTTTTATATCCTCAGGTTCGTGAAAGTAATCCATCTCACTTGGTTTACATTGATAACGCTGGAAGACCTGATCACCCTGAAGAAAAACTGAATTTCAGGCTGTTGGAAGGAATTGATCGGTAAGAAGGGTTATAGCTCAGTCATGTACCTTAACCATGTCACTTGTTTGGCTTCATGCAAGATCGACAGTTCTTGGTCTCCCAGATTTAAGAATTTTGACCTGAATCCAATTTGTCAGTCTGATGTGTATTGTGAAGTACACCAGAGGCAAAATAAGTCATTCAAAGGTCTACAATACAAAGATAGTGTAGAAAGGTCACAGATGGAGTAACGAATGAAAGAAACATGAAACGAGAAGCAACACTTCTGATTCACGGTTGTGATTATATGAAATTCCTCTCTGTGGATTTGTGAATTTATTTACAAGGTTATGACATCTTACGTAGGTATTTGCTGAAATAAGAGCCGTGTGGGGGGTCTTAAAATAAAGGTTACATTACATTTATTGACTTCTATTCCGCCTTAATCTTAAACTTTCAGTTCTAGGCAAATTACAATAAGAAATATCTGGCCATTTCCAGCGAATTACCTTTTCAATCTATGAAAGTGTCTCCTGCTTCATTGCTCCATCTGTGGCCTTTCTACACTCACTATCTTTGTATTGAAGTCTGATGTGTGTAGTCAGGACAGAGCAAGCTGGGCAATAAGAACCACTAAAGCAATTTAACCAAGTAGAAGAGGCTCCTACTGGTTAAATCACCTGTATGGGGCTATCCATTGAAATTCAGCAGCACCTAATTGGATATTGCCACTGAATATCAGCACTAAGCTGAAACTGGCTATTCATTGAGTGATCTGGAGGTGGACTCAGGGCAGAGTCAGCACTTAACTGGTTAAGTGCTAATATTCAGTCCTAAACTGGTTAAGGACTAGATTCACCAAGTCCACCGATCAAATCCCAACCACTTAGTGACCCCTTTGTGACCCGATTTTCCTCCGACCCAATTCACAAACTTCTGCCCTGATCATCCTCCGATCTGCGCATGCAAATGAGGGGGAATGGCATTCAAATGGAGGCAGGTAGGCTAAAAAAAATGAGGGACACCGACTGGGCTAACCGATCAAGACTGGGCTGCTGAGGAACAGTCGCTCAAGTCCTTTCCGACTGCCCTGCTCTCTGCCCCAACTCTCCTGCCCTTTCCCGCAGTGCAAGCCAGTGGTTTTAACCTGCAGGACTCGAAAGTGAAGTTAAAAGAAAAAAAAAAAATATTGCTGCTGTAAGCATGCGCAGACCAGCTACAGGCAAAGAAGATGGTCTGCGCATGCTTCAGGATCGCTCACTAGCGATCCGTGTGGTCGGAGGGGGGCGTTCCTCCGATCGCCCCCATTTAAATACTGTTATGGATCAGTCGGCCTGCCGCAGATCGGGCACGATCGGCAGGTTAGTGAATCTAGTCCTAAGTTAGCCCTAAGTTATCTTTGGCTGGTTTGACTGAACTAGTCAAGGCTGAATACTGGCATTTAACCAGTTACGTTCTGGTTGTTCACCCATACTTGTATATTCAATGCTGGTGCCCGGATGTTGCATGGCTTTGCAAATCCTGGCATTCGGCCAGCAGTGGCGAAAAAAGTCACTGATCACCACCAGCTGAATATTAATGTTGAATTTACCGATCTGTTTGACCACTCTCTTGCACACTCTCTGCATCTAGCATTACATTATGGAGGGAATTCTACAAATGGTGCTGAAATTATGGCGTCGGAAACAGTTGGCACTAAGCGCCATTCTGTGAAGGGTGTGTGCCTTTTGTAGAATCACAGTGCCGATTTCTGTGTCTGACGACTGCTGAAACCTGGTGTAAATGCCGGCATCCAAATTAGGCAGGCTGAGGCTGTAGTTTAGAACTCTGCATGTAATATTTTGGAGCCCCCTGGCCACGCCCCCTTTTGAGTTACACACTAGTAGAGTTAGGCATCATGCCTCATAGAATAGTGCGCCCACAAATTTTAATGTGCGCCAATTAATGTTAGTAATTGGTTGTTAGCACCCAATTTGATAGCTAAGGATTTGTTACTCCATTAATTTGTGTACACATTTGAGGTGTGCAAATCTTTGCACCTTATATAGAATCCAATGCTATGTGCATATATTCGAGACAAAAAGCACCAGCTTTGCAAATCGTAGCACTGGCTGTTCAAATATATCAAGGGGGGCCTCTGTAATGGACCGAATTGACTGGGGGGGGAGGGTGTCCCAGCCTGGCACATTTAATTAGTAAGCACTGTGCATCCAACTAGTAGTGTGGTGACCAGAATAACATCCCTTCAACCCCGCCCTAATATTCTGACACATCTTACTCGGTTTCAGAGAATCACAAGTTGAATTAAGGCTCTGTTCTGAGATATTTCTCCCAGTTTAATCACTTAATATCATATTTTTAATACCAGCCTACAAAATCATTACTCCTAGGGAGTGAAGAACATTATGTACGTATTATGTTGCAATATATCCAATTTCTAGCAAATGGATTCTTTATTAATCCCCTTCTCCTTTTTACTAAGCAGCAATAGAGGTTTCTATGAGCGTTGGAGCATTTAGTGCCACGGGCTGTGGTAGAAACCTGTACTATAGCTTAGTAAAAGAGGTCCTAAATGAGTAGAAACAGAAACAGAAAGATGACGGCAGAAAAGGGCTACAGCCCATCAAGTCTGCCCACTCTACTGACCCACCCCATTAAGTCTGAGTGCTGATGACTTAGTTCCTTAGCTCGACCTTCGTAGGGATCCCACGTGGATGGCCCATTTATTCTTAAAGTCGAGCACGCTGGTGGCCTTGATCACCTGCACCGGAAGTTTGTTCCAATGATCCACCACCCTTTCTGTGAAGAAGTACTTCCTGGTGTCACCACTAAATTTCCCTCCTCTGAGTTTAAGCGGGTGCCCCCTTGTGACCGAGGGTCCCTTGGGAACGAATATGTCGTCTTCCAGCTCGACACGACCTGTGACGTATTTAAATGTCTCAATCATATCACCCCTTTCCCTGCGTTCCTCTAGAGTATAGAGCTGCAATTTGCCCAGTCTTTCTTCGTATGAGAGACCCTTGAGTTCGGAGACCATCCTAGTGGCCATCCGCTGGACCGACTCGGCTCGAAGCACATCTTTACGGTAATGTGGCCTCCAGAATTGCACACAGTATTCCAGATGAGGTCTCACCATGGCTCTGTAAAGTGGCATTATAACTTCAGGTTTGCGACTGACGAAGCTTCTCTTGATACATCCCATCATTTGCCTTGCCTTGGATGAGGCCTTCTCTACTTGTTTGGCAGCAAGACAGAGTATGCAAGACAGAATCTATAAAACACAGAAGATATTTGTCAATGAGAACTACAACGTTTAAGAAACTCAGGCACTATTTATTATTTCATGCAACACTGAAAGTAATCTGTACCCTCTATGGTATTACCTATATTAATGAATCCATGCATTTTCTTTGCAGTTCTGAGTTTGGTCATTTCCCTGTACCTTCTTCCTCCAGGTTTCCCGAGACTGCGGTGGCCGTGCTTCGGTCGGGTTGCTTACAGAACATGCTCAGGAAATCGCTCTTCACAGATCAAGAATTCTGGGAAAGCCAGGGCGGGCAGCAGGGACTCAAAGCATTGCTGCAGACCATTGAGCGAAGGGCACAAATCCTGCTACAGTACATCCAGGATCGCAGTTTACAATAGCAGGAAAACTGCACCAGGCCCAGACTTTTCTCCGGAGAGATTATTTTGTTTGCTCACATTGAGGATGGTTTGCTAAGTCTCACTGCATAAACTAGGCCCGGTGCGAAAATAGCCCAAGTTAATACTAAAATGATCCTAATGGAGACCATATTGATAGCTTCTCCACTTAGAAGGTGATTTTATAACAGAATATCTGGTTTAAGAGGGCAAGTAGGCAGGTGCTTAGTTGGTGTTTTATGAAGACATATAGGTGCTCACGTCTTGAACCCGTCCTCCATCCATCGGTATGGAGGAGTAGCCTAATGGTTAGTGTAGCAGCCTAATCTGAGGAACGGGGTCCAATTTCCACTATAGTGCCTTGTGTTTCTAGGCTGGACAAGTCACTTAACCCTCCATTGCCTCAGCTATAAAATAAATACCTGAAAATAATATGTAAACTGCTTTGATTGTAACCACAGAAAAGCAGTATCCCCTCTGAGGGGATAAGCTAGGCTGAGAGAACTAGTCTATGTCATTTCATTACTCGGGGATATGGTGCTGAACTGGATGGACTATTAAACTAGGGGAACCAGGCTGGACTGAGGGGCTCAGAAGTGCCAGTTCGGCACTCAAAGGTCCTTTAAACTGGAGAGGGGTGGCAGGGAGGAATTAAGGAAGCATAAATACAAAGAAAAGGAACACCAAAAAATAAAAGGAAAGTCCACAACCAAACAAGTAACAAGTCACACATAAATCCAATTGTGTCATCTAATTCTAATCAGTTTTCCTAAAGAGAACAGTTAAAAGCCATTAAAAAAAAATATATGTTTTTAAAAGAGACTTAAATTAAAAAAGGATTGTTCTACTCGAGTAAAAGGAGGTAAATTATTCCATATAAAAGGGGAAATATAAAAATATGCTGATTTTCGAGTGGATTCATAATGAGCCAATTTGGGAGAGGGGAGAACAAGTCTATTAGCATCAATCGACCTCAAAGCATGGGACGGAGTATGCAGTATGGAAACAGATACTAGGTAAACCAGCTGGGAAAAGTGAAGTGCCTTAAATGTTAAGCACATGATTTTAAACAACTTGGGCCAATCAGCGACATGCCCCTCCCCGGTGTATCCCAGGATGCCCACCATTTTGAAGAGGCAGGCCTGCTGGCCAGAGGGAGTAGGCATCCCTCCAACCAGCCATTGTTAATGAGGTAAGGGAGAGGGGCGGGGGTTGTTGGAGACATGGGGGGTTGAGGGGTTACGTGGTGGGAGGGAGTGGGCATTTCTCCCATTGCTGGGAGGTGTTGGGGGGTATTGCTTGGTGGCAGGAGGGAGGGGGCTTCTCTTCCGCTGTGGGGGGGGTAGCAATGTTGTGTGATTGTGCGAGGTGACAGGAGAGAGTGAGCATCTCTCCTGTCGATCTTCAATTTGGTTGTTTTTTTTTTCATTTGCGTGTATGTGTGTGTGGGTGGGTCAGCTGTCAAACCTTACTTTCCTGTCAGTGCCTGAACCAACTATATCCTGACCTGGAGGCAGTGGCGTACCTAGGGTATGTGGCACCCGGGGCCCATCATTTTTTGACACCCCCCCATGTAAAAAAATATTTTTTGTAATGACCATGAAATGGAATAAATGGTCAGAATAGAAACAGGCAGTGAAAATTTTCTTATATTCCAAACATAACATAACATAAATTATGTCTGAATTGTCATGACATCAGAAGTACATATGGAGTAGTTGCAGGTGATGCTTGGGACAGTTCTGATTGTGTTAGTTCGGTTTTATGTGTTTTTTGAATAGAAGGTTTTTTATTTCTTTTTGAAGGTTTTGCAGTATGTGGTCGATGTCAATTGGTTGTAGGATTGGGGGTCGAGTGTTGCAGCTCGAATGGCTAGGAGGTTGTCGAACAGTTTTTTTCTTTTAACGTTTTTGGTTGGAGGGTGTGTGAATGGTGCGTGAGTTCTCCTATGTCTGTTTGAAGTGGATTGAATTATTTAGCTGAAGAAATTAGTTACCCCCTCATCCCACACGCATTAATTCTCTTCCATTTTTGTTCCCATTATAAAAAACACTGATAAGTTCCCAGAAAAAAAATACATTAAAATAAGAAGTGAAAACAAAGGCCCTTACAGATGAGAACATAACATAAGAATAGCCTAACTGGGTCAGACCAATGGTCCATCATGCCCAGTAGCCCATTCTCATGGTAGCCAATCCAGGACACTAATACCTGGTCAAAACCCAAAGAGTAGCAACATTCCATGCTACCGATCCAGGGCAAGCAGACACTTCCCCCATGTCTTAATAACAGATTATGGACTTTTCCTCCAGGAATTTGTCCAAATCTTTCTTAAAACCAGCTACACTATCTGCTTTTACCATAACTTCTGGCCACTTCATTTTTAAGTTTAGATCTTTCCTTTCAAACAGAGACCTTGCTAGATGTCAAATACAGCACAAGGTAACTTCACATGGACTTAGCTGTGCAGGAAATGTGAATCTCCTCATACACCCACCATATAGTGCAAAAATGTGCAAAGGTCTGTTTTTTTCTTTCGATCACTACATAGCCTAATGCCACACAAGCAGCGCTGTTACAAACATATTCTGTAGGTCAATGCTAAGGATAACAAAGTTTCCTTCCTTAGACCAGAAGGAGATACTGATAAACCACTGGAAGAGATCCCAACACAACACCCAAAGACCCACTCAGTGTGTGAACCAATTGAGTGGAGTGGACTAACTGGGGGGTGGAAATGGGCCCGGAGTTTGCTCAGCAGAATTTCCCAGACCACCTCTTCCTCTCAACACATTGACACGCTGCCACCACCACCACTAGAAACACCTCACTGGGTAGGCCAGCTATGCTATAAACTTTATAAAACACATTATTATATTTTCTTATAAAGCACATATTTTAACTGAACTCTCTGACATCCTCAGCCTTTCCATTCACAAAAATAGAAGGAAGAAAAGTTCCCATTTCCTGCTGTTTCATGTCCCCGGCCTATACAATATTTTTTTTCTGCAGACCTTTCAAAAGTCTGACCAAATCCTCGTTTCACTTGCATTATAAAGTACTGAGGATGCCATCTCTCCCCAATCCCAGGTCCTAAAGTCTAAGACAGTAGCGCAAACTAATGCTGCCAGATTCAGGAAAAAAAATTTCGATTCGATTCAGCCTATTGAATTGGTTTTTCAATTCGATTTTCCTGCCCAGTTGGTTGATTTTTTTCAAAACTCCTGGTGGGTTTTATAGCTTTTTCACCCCCTTTGGTTTCTCCTAACCACACTGGCGCTGTGGTGTAAATAAAATAAAGAAACAAAAAGGACTTTTCCTCTCTCTGTTAAATCCTAGCTCACGTTTGCAGTCCAACACCAGCTCTGTCAGGATACACATTTCAAATCTGACATATTATAATCACAAAACAGAAAATAAAATTAATTTTTCTACCTTTTGTTGTCTGGTTATATTTCAAATCTTGTTGGTCCAAGGCTCTGGTTTTCTTCTGATAACTTGCTTGCCAGGGTCTCCTTCTTTCTGCATGCTAACCATCCATCTGCCAACTCTGTCCTCCCTTTCCATTTCCCTTCCCTCCCCAGGAAGTCTGGTATCTTTCCTTTTTTTCATCTCCCTCCACAGATCCACCTTTTCTTAACTACCCTTTCATCCGGCATCTCTCCCTCCTTCCCTACCACCCCAGAGTCCACCATCTCTTCCTTTCTTTTCCCAATTACCCTCCTAACCAGTATCTCTATCCCTCCTCCACACCATCCCTTGTGTCCAATTTCTCTCCCTTTCAGTTCCTTCCCTCCCTAAATCTCATGGTCCATCATTTCTCTCCCTCTCCTCTATTTTCAGACCCATTATTTCTTCATCCCCCCCCCAAAGTTTGGCATATGCACGTCTCTTTGAACACCCCCTTCCCTCCGTGTACTTCTAAACCAGGGTCCCCCCCAAAGGCCTGTCCCTCCTTAAAGGTCTGCCTGTCCCCCCTTGAAGGCCTGCACCCCCCTTGAAGGCCTGTCCCACCCCCTTGTAGGCCTGTCCCACCCCCTTGTAGGCCTGTCCCTCCCCCTTGTAGGCCTGTCCCCCCACCTTGAAGACCTGCCTGCCTGTCCCCCCCTTGAAGGCCTGTCCCCCCCCCCTTGAAGGTCTGCACCCCCCCCAAAGGCCTGCACCCCCCTGAAGGCCTGTCCCCCCTTGAAGGCCTGTCCCACCCCCTTGTAGGCCTGTCCCCCCCCTTGTAGGCCTGCCTGCCTGTCCCCCCCTTGAAGGCCTGCACCCCCCCTGAAGTCCTGCACCCCCCTGAAGGCCTGCACCCCCCCTGAAGGCCTGTCCCACCCCCTTGTAGGCCTGCCCACCCCCTTGTAGACCTGTCCCCCCTTGTAGACCTGTCCCCCTTGAAGGCCTGCCTGCCCCCCCCCTTGAAGGCCTGTCCCTTCCCCTTGAAGGTCTGCACACCCCCCGAAGGCCTGTCCCCTCCCCTTGAAGGCCTGCCTGCCTGTCACCCCCCTCCCCCTTGAATGCCTGCCTGCCTGCCCACCCGCCCCACCCTGAAGGACCGCTCGCCCCCCTGGCCTCCCCGCACCACCTATGAAGCAGCACTACCTATGCTCCCGGCCTTGCCGTTCAGTCCCCACCCCCCCCGAAGGACCGCTCGCCCCACTGACCTTCCTGCACCACCTATGAAGCAGCCGCAGCAGGATCGCGACGTCAGCTATCCCTGCGCTGCTTAGGCACTGCTTCCTGCGCCGCGTTCCCGCCCGTCCTCTGACGTCAGAGGAGGGGCGGGACCGCGGCGCAGGAAGCAGCGCCCAAGCAGCTCAGGGATAGCTGACCTCGTGATCCTGCTGCTTGCTGCTTCACAGGTGGTGCAGGAAGGTCAGTGGGGCGAGTGGTCCTTCAGGGGTGTGGGGGGACTGAACGGCAAGGCCGGGAGCACCCCTTCAGGGCTGGCACCCGGGGCGGACCGCCCCTCCCGCCCCCCCCCCCTTGGTACGCCACTGCCTGGAGGCGTCATTTTTTAATTTCTAAATTTTATCTAAAATGGGGCTCAAAGTCTGCTACAGTCAAAAAGAAAGCATTTGTCTAAAAAAAGGAGATAGGAATTGATTTATTTCCATTTATAAATAAACCTAGTCATGGTCTTCTATTGAGCATCGGCTTCAGAACTGCTGCTGATGTGATCTAGCCATCTGCCTTGCTGAAAACCTTCTGACAGTGTTCTGTGGAAAACCATCTGCTACATTTATATTCATTTAGAATTATGATTTCATATTATGTGATGCAAGCGCCCAGCCCCATCTCCATTCAGTGAGGTGCTGGTGGGCAGCTCAAGCACACAGCTTCACATCAGTGATCAGGTAGATACTGCTACTATTTGGGCTTTTGCCAGGTACGTGTGACTTAGATTGGCTTCCATGAAGACGGGAATATTGGGCTAGATGGACCATTGGTCTGATCCAGTAAGGTTATTCTTATGTTCTTATGATGGCTTAATGAATGTATAGGGGTTGATGTTCAGGCACAATCCAACAACGAATAAAGGAAAAAACTGCAGGACTGGTGTACAAGATGCCAAGTCTTTAATCAACAAACATAGATGTGAACATAAAACAGTTTGTATCCAAAATATGGTCCAAGAAGGTTGATGAACGTCCGTGTTTCGAAGAAACACTCCTTCCTCAAGGTCCTAAAAATGTATGAAAATCACATACCAGGGTGTTATATGATTTATAACTGGATAAAAGGTGATTTTGTGGGCTACTAAACAAACTGGGTTAGCTCCTTCGCAGTGCAGATACAAAAGGCACAATCCAAACCATGCCGGGACAGAGCTGTAAAATGTGTGGACACCAGCAGTATTCAGTGCTGGTACCTACCTACTTAACCTAACTGCTTTTTATGCAGCTTTCTCTATGCCCAGTTAGGTATGTGGGTGCCAGCACTCAATATCAGTTGGCATCTGCTGATGACCCAGGTATTCAATGCTAGAGCATGGATATGGTCTACCATTGACTATTTCTGTCTCTATTTATTTATTTATTGGGATTTATTAACCGCCTTTATGAAGAGCTGTGTATAGCAGGTATCCAGGGGCTGCTATTTACCTGGATACAGGTTCAGGAGAAGTTCCACAGGACGAAAATTCCTCTCTTAGGCAGTAAGAGAAGAGCTTCCTGTCCTGATATGTAAAAATTGGACACAAAACACTGAAGACTTTAAGAACAAAATCTTTGAGATTTATTATAATAAATGCAAAGTAAATATCAAATTATAAAGAAGTTACGTGTTCAATTGGAAGGAATAAGAAACTCGCATTACATTCTCCTGTTCAAATTCCTTCAATGAAATCTTGCCAAGCTATACATTTTATCTTTTCTCTGACATTAGCATACAGTAGTCTGACGTGTACGTTTCCTAAACACATATATCCTGTGGAGCCTAGTTCATTTACAAAAATGTATTTTCTCTATATCAGGGGTGTCCAATGTCGGTCCTCGAGGGCCGCAGTCCAGTCGGGTTTTCAGGATTTCCCCAATGAATATACATGAGGTCTATTTGCATGCACTGCTTTCATTGTATGCTAATAGATCTCATGCATATTCATTGGGGAAATCCTGAAAACCCGACTGGATTGCGGCCCTCGAGGACCGACATTGGACATCCCTGCTCTATATAATTGTCCCAGTTAACCCTTTATAGCCTGAACCAAAGATAAAATTTAAATGGAAATGATAAACCATCACTTGCTCATCAAGTCCAACAGATGTCAGTATTACTCTTTTTCTCTATATAACAACTGACATTTGTAACCTGTCAAATGTCGCAACCCAGGCTCCTGAACCGTGCAGCGAGCCGGGTTCACAGCGACCACTACTGCCAGCGTGTTCCCTCCAACTAGGGAATCCTTCAGGCCACCTAGGCATGGCCTAGGGTGAAAACCAACAGGTAAAATGTCCACAGTGAACGCAGGCAAGGAAACCACACACACTCAAAAAGGTTCAAAAATAAAGATATACTTTTATTTCTGACCCTGGGTCAGACGGTTTTGGTATTATCAGTAGGTTGTAACATTTTTCAGTACATTTTGTTCAGAAACCAAAGTATGCAAAAACACGGCCAACCTGGCCACACTGACTTCCCAAGCACTAGAATGAATGTTCTACCAAAATTAAA
The DNA here is from genome assembly GCF_902459505.1 of Geotrypetes seraphini. Classification (NCBI taxonomy): domain Eukaryota; kingdom Metazoa; phylum Chordata; class Amphibia; order Gymnophiona; family Dermophiidae; genus Geotrypetes; species Geotrypetes seraphini. The sequence continues at coordinate 315,746,132 of NC_047085.1, forward strand.
AAAAACACATAACCAGAATTATGGCTGGACTTCAGTCTCAGTAACTCAGTCCTCTTCACCAGCCTTTCAAGGATAGTGGTAAGTTTAGCAATGTTCTTTTTCTATGGAGGAGCAGTAAAGAACAAAACACAAGGTTCTGGTTTACATGACCAAAAGACTTTTCCAAAAACACAAAGTATACTGCCCAAAGCTGACACTCTGGTACAGGCTGACTGCAGCTAGGGAATTATGCCAAACAGAGCTCCTCAGTGGCTGAGGTTCCCTGCAGCAGCTTATCAGTATTTAATTAACTTCCAGCTGTGAGAAGAGGAGAGCAGTTTGCAAATGTCCCAGTAATACAAAGCAACAAGCAGTGAGAGAGCCTAGCTCTGGAAAGTTAGACAATTCTGCTCACAAAATAAACTTAGTCACAAAACAGGTAAGCATAAAAAAAAAATAGCATAATACTTCCAACCTCTCACTAGGTATACTTGGCATATCAGTGTCCATGGGTTCCCAGCTTTGTGACTGTCTCTCTCTGGTGGGTTCAGACCCTTCTGACATATCCACCATTTCCCAGTATCGTCCCAGTTCTTCAGCATTCAACTGGGGAACTGAGTTGTGCTGCCTTGCAGGCTCATGTTCCCAGTTTCTCTGCCCCTCCCCCTCCTTGGGTCTCAAAGGCCTTGTTTTTAACAGGTTCCAAATCACTCCTCCCTTCTCTGAAGAGGGGGAAGGGAGAAAGCTTCCTCTGCAGCTGTGATGGGTCACGTGACAGCTTCCTACTAGTTCTCTGCTTTTCTGGGAGATGCAGTTTCCTAGCCCCTGAGGTCTTATGAGATCTAATAGCAGGCTTGGGAGAGTAACCTGCAACTGGCCTGAACTCTTCCTGGCAATCTCTGTCTGTCTCATCAATATTGGTGCAAGGGAGGTCAGCGCTATCACACTCCACAGAGCCAACCTGGTCAGCTCTCCTGCATAGGGGCTTACTGCTCTTTCTAGTTACTCCTGTGATAAAGCTAGGAGGAGAGCTAGGTTTGTCACACAAGACATGCATCATGTCATTAAAGACCTACATCCTGGCATCTGTGTGAACTCCTAATTAGCCTTGTATTTGATAATCTATAAGAAACAGAGTCAATCACATGATTGTGTGTGAGTCTATATACAAGGACAGTTTTTCCTGTTTCCTCTGAAAACCTTATCTGTAAATTCCATGACTGCATTTAAACAATAGTAAATAAATTTATCTATGTCTTAAAAAGTCACAAGCCAAACTAAACTTTTGAACTTCCTTAGCATAACTAAAATGTAGAATCAGCAATTTAGATTTTTTTCCCAATCTGTAAGTACACTCTCTCAGACTTTTCCTTTATAGATCTCTCATCTGAGTTCCCAATTTTAATGTATAGGCTCTTTGTTTTAATTTATTCACAAATTCAGTTTTCATCTCATTTATGACACCTTATGACACCTGCAAATTCCAGGAAATCTTCAATACAGGTATAATTCAACATAAAACTTACCATTTTGTTAACAGCATAACAGTTATAAAAACACCAAATACTCGGGCATAAATACAATGAATGAGGTAAAATTAAAATCAGTAAATTGAAACTTAACAATAGGTTTACCATGAAACAGTTTCAGAAATATACTTATTAACAGCACTGAAATTCAAATGACAGAGATATAATACGTATAAAAAGGGATACATAATACTTATGCAGCATCTAATAAGCACAAATCAGAACATTCAAATAACATAGATATGACACCAATGTTCTTCTATAATACAGCTTATCCTATAGCTGAGGGGATAAATACAGATATTAGATGGGGACAAGATAGGTGGTACAGAGTGCTTTGGAATAAACAGATGGGAGGCTAAACTCAAGGCAAGTTGTTTATACAGTTAAACAAAGTATAAGGAATTGATTTAGCTGGTGTGTGTGGCAAGCTAGTCCTGGTGTAGAATAAGTATATAGTCAATCACCCTTTGTATTAAAGGCTTGGGTGAAGGCTTTCACCTTTTTCCTGAAGTAGAGTCAGCAGTGCCAGCTCAGCTGACTGTGGCTCCAGAGCTCGATCAGATGAGCCAGCAGGCGAGAGCAGTGCTGTTACCTCAACTGCAGCATGGTTTTGGGTTGTTTTTTTTTTTTTGCTGCTGTTATGCGTGTCCCATGTCTATTTTAGGCACAGGAAATACACTCATATAATACATGCACAACAGCTAGCAGTAGCTCCAGACCTGCCATAAAAATTATTCAGTAAGAGGTGGGTGTTCCCTTCTCTTCCCTTTTTGAGCATTAAAAGGAGGGCTCATTTAAATACTAATGAGCTCCTTGTGATGCATTTTAATAATGTTCTCGAGGGCTGCTACCAATATCGCTAGAAGCCTTGAAGCTTCCGTGCAAGTAACATTGGTTGCACAGAAATGTTTTGAGCATCTGGGTCGTGGGGACATATTTTGTACTGTAAATAACTCCAAAATATCAAAAATTGTTTTGTTTGGGTTTTTTTTTTTTTTTTTTTTTTACTTTTAGGAGTGTCTTGAGTAGGTGGCTCAGAAACAGTCCATAATTGCAAAAAATACTTCCTTGCTACAAGACATATCTTAGATTAAAAGGGTGCCTCCCATATCCTTCCTACTAAGGCACCTGATCTATCCAACAGCAATTGTTCTGGACATTGGGTATTGCTTAAATGTGTATTTTTTGTATATATTTTGATTTGTATTGTATTTGGCATTTTCGATGAATTGGAATAAAATTTTATGTGCTTGTTAATTTCACAAACTGGTTTTCTTTTATACTTGAGACTGAGATTTGTACCCTTGTGTATTGCTTCTCTTTTTTTAATCTTACTGTTTTTACACTTCTACATTGTTGAACAGAAAACTATTGCCACACTTTAGGTTCTGTGTCTCTTTATTTTAAGGGGGTGACGGTTGATGTCTATACACAGACACAGGCATATACAGTGGCATAGCGAGGTGAGAGGCGCCTGGGGCGGTGGCGCCCTTTCCCTGCCCTCATCTCCAGCCCCGCACCCCGCTTCTTCCCTGATCCCGCCTGCTGCATGTGCCCCCCCCTTCCCTTGTACCTCTAGTTGAAATTGTTGCTCACAGCATTCAACAACATGCTCATTGCGATCCCATCGGCTCTCCCTCTGATGTCACTTCCTGTGTGCAGCACCCAGAAGTGACATCAACGGGAGAGCCGCTGGGGTCGCAAAGAGCATGTTGTTGACCGCCACGAACAACAACTTCACCTAGAGGTATGGGGGAAGAGAAGGGGGACGTGTGGAGGGTAAGAATGGGAAGAGGCGGGGGGGATGGAGAGGAGGAGGGATGCTGACACCCCCACCAACATGACGCTCAAGACGGACCACCCCCTCACCCCCCCTTACTATGCCACTGGGCATATATTCTAAGTATACTGTACATGTACAGTATGTGCAAATATCCACCAGCCCACTTGCAGATCTCTCTCTGTCATCTCCCTTATTACATGTTAATGTACAGGCAGTCCCCGGGTTAAAAATGAGTTACTTTTTATAGCTGTTCTTAAGTTGGATTTATACGTAACTCACAACTTGTAAGATTTTAAGATTCCTGCTGCTTACCTCTGCTCCCAGCTGACAAAAGGACTAACTGTCCCTGCCAGTGTCCCCTCTAAGATACAGCATGCACAACCACACACTGTTCTTAATATGGCCATGCATCGTTCCTGAATCTGCTACAGGAGAAGTGTAGGAGTCTATGCCACTGGAAATACTGCTCAGCAAAATCAAATGAAGCCACAACCACGTTCTTAAGTACGAGTCGTACTTAAATCGGGTGTCTGTTACTTGGAGACTGCCTGTAATATTTGTGGCCAGTTGCAAAGTGACTCACCAGTGGGTGATTCAGTCATCATCTCTGTGACTCTGCAACCAAGTACAAATATCAAGTCCTCCTGCCCCCTTCCCCCTTTTAAAGATTTTTGTTATAGTTCCTCATAACTGGAAATATATCTATGCTCGACTGAATCAACACTTGTCAGACATCCAAAGGACACAAACATTTGGCAGCAAGATAATGTTATCCTTTGGTTTAATAACATAGTTATGTAATGTGGAACACATACTTGCAATATTTTAAAATGTTCTTTTGGGCACATTAATTTTCTGACATTTTAAAATGTTCTTTTGGGCACATTAATTTTCTGACATATTCCTTGAGAATTTATAGCAGCGAACTTGTTCTGGCAGTTTCTATTTCCAGTACAGCTCACAGAGATTTATAATTTCCTCTGCTGAACTTTCCACAGGGACCTTTGCACAGTCGACACAACCTGAGAGTATCTGGAAAACTAATAGCCCTTTATCCAGACCAATCTCTCATTTTGAAAATGTTGGGCGAACTTATGCTCCAGCTACAAATATGAAAAAATGAATGCTGAAATCTTGGGGCATACTAATGTATTTAACTTGGTGTGGGGCCCATTGGCATCTTTTATTGCTTCTATATAGTTGGCATTTCTCTTTAATTTTTTTTCTGATTTCCTTACACATCCAGGGTGGGAATGTATTACTACTTTAAATAAGAGTGGGTTATTGGAAGGATACTTGCATTTATATTATTGATTAAGTAAAGGTGGTGGGGGGAAAAGATTACTTTCAAATATTTGTTAGTTCAAAGTGCTTTTCTTGATTTGTTATACGTTCAGATTCATATGGATTGCACTGTTACTACTTGAAAATCAATAAAGATTTTTTTTTTTTAAAAAGAAAATGTCAAGCACCAGCTGAATCGCTGAGTCTTGGTGCTCCTACTATTGGCTGACGTCTAAGGAAGAGGGCTGTGTGGCCTCCAAGGCTCTTGTACAGCATCATCTCTGGATAATTCTTTTGCTGATTCAAGAAAAGATAATCCATTTTTTTTCTCTAGGACCACTACACCTACTTCTGCTCTGCCTATCCAGACAGAAATCCTTCACCATGTAGGGTGTGTTGTGTTTCATGAGTGAAACCTTCAGGTCAGACAGTCTGACTAACGGGATTAGGGGTTTGCAAAGACTGCGCGCCTGGAGAATTCTGGTTTTATTAGGTTCAAGGGCTCAGTTGAAACAAAATAGCACAAACCGATCAAGATGACTGAACGTTCAGTCCCTAATGTTATGTTAGATGGGCTTTTTCTAAATGATACACCGCTAGACAGTGTCAAATTTTATGTAATCTCCCCCCCCCAAATTCTGTATATTGTGACTTAAGTTGTGCGTGCAAATCAGTGAGCATAGCAGATTTCTGTGTACAGCTTACCGTAATTGTTTAACAGGCCTAATCAGCACCGATAATTAGCAATGAACACCTCATAATTGACACTAAAGCACAGTTACTTACCGTAACAGGTGTTATCCAGGGACAGCAGGCAGATATTCTCACATGTGGGTGACGTCATCCACGGAGCCCCGACGCGGACAGCTTTTCAAGCAAACTTGATTGAAGCTTTCAAGTTTGCTAGTGCTGCACCACGCATGTGTGTGCCTTCCTGATCCACTAGAGGGCGCATACCCTCCTCATGGTCCTCAGTTCAGATAGCTAGCAAAGAAGCCAACCTCGGGGAGGCGGGCGGGTTGTGAGAATATCTGCCTGCTGTCCCTGGATAACACCTGTTACGGTAAGTAACTGTGCTTTATCCCAGGACAAGCAGGCAGCATATTCTCACATGTGGGTGACCTCCAAGCTAACCAAAAAGGGACGGAGGGAAGTTGGCAATCCAAGAAAACAGATTATACAAAACCGACTGGCCAAACCGGCCGTCGCTCCTGGACAGAGTATCCAGGCAGTAGTGGAAGGTGAAAGTATGAACCGAAGACCAAGTGGCAGCCTCGCCAAACTCCTCGACAGGCGTCGACCTGAGGAAAGCTACAGAAGCCGCCATCGCTCGGACTCTATGTCCTGTGACTCGACCATACAGTGCGAGACCAGCCCGAGCATCTGAAAAGGAAAAACAAGCAGCCAACCAGTTGGACAAGGTGCGCTTGGAAACTGGGCGTCCCGATCAATTAGGACGAAGGACAAAAAGAATAGAGGAACCGTCCAAGGAGACTGATGTGCGTTGAAGACAAAAAACCAACGCCCTCTTACAGTCAAGTGTGCGAAGCGCCACCTCGCCAGGAGACGAGTGGGGCTTCGGAAAAAAGACCGAAAGAACAATGGAAAGATTGAAAGGAAAGTCCGAAACCACCCAGGACAATAACTGGGGTGGAGCACGCATGACCACCGTGTCATGAAGAAAGACAGGAAAAGACGGGTCCGCAATCAGAGCTAGCAGCTCACTGATTCTGCGAGCAGACGTGAGAGCAACCAGGAATACCACCTGCCAGGTGAAGGAATTCAAAAGAGCTCCATCAAATGGAGATACCACCAATTGAGCCAGGAACACACAAAGATCCCAACCACCAGAGGGGCTTTGAGCGGAGGATGTACAATGAAGAGATACCTCATAAAGCGGGAAACCGTCGGAAGGACGAAGTCCCATTCATCGGCCGATGAAAGTCAGCAAATGCACAGAGGTGGACTCGAATAGATGTAGATGAGAGACCAGACTGAGACCAGGGCAACAAATAATCCAGCACCAAAGGCAAGGATGGCAGAGAACGAATCCATGAGGTGCTCAGCCCACCACTCAGAAATTCAGGCCCATATCTGGGAAAAGCATTGCCGAGTGGAGATCCTTCGAGAGGCCTCGAGAACACCCCCACCGACTGAGAGAAATAGAAGGAGGGAGGCATGTTGCGAGGAACCAAGCTGAGAAGTGTAGAGACTGGAGATTGGAATGCAACAGAACCCGTAACACTGAGACAGCAGAGACGGGAACATCGGTAGAAGCTGAGTCTCCCTGACACGCTGGAGGAACAGGGAGAACCATGGCCGCGAAGGCCACAGAGGAGCCATCAAGATCCTGGTGGCGCAGACCCACAGGAGGTGTATCAAAGACCCGAGAATTAGAGTCAAGGGAGGGAATGCATAGAACCCGCCCATTCCATCGAGAAGGAAGCATCCACCTCGATGCGAACTCGGTAGACATCCTCGAGCAAAAGCGAGGCAACCAGTGAGTGAGGGGTCAAGCGACAGCACTACCAGTTGGGTTCCCCATCGAACAACCACCTGCCGCAGAGTCTGAGAATGGAACAACCATTCATGCGGCTTAAAAAGGTGACTCAACGCGTCCAGCAGACAATGCTGCACGCCCCGGAAATACACCGCCCCAAGAAAGAAGCAGTGATGTAACGCCCACTGCCATTGACAAAGGGCTTCCCTGCAAAGTAACAGGGAACCTCTACACCCTGGCTAGGTCACCGAATACATCGCCACCGAGATGTCGGGACGCACCAGGACCCCACTATCTTGCAACCAATACCCCGATATTGCAAATGGCCTGGAGCACCAGCAGATTGATGTGGCTGCGACAGTCCGCACCCGGCCAAGGACCCTGAGTCCGAAGGCCGTCGCCCATGCTGAGGAGTCCATCGGCAGAACCTTCTGATGCGGGAATACAAAGAGGTGGCCCACCAACGAAACAAGCGTGTCAAGGAGGGAGGCACCTCAATGTGCTGGGAAGCGGGATCCCGATCCTGCCATCACTAAGATGCTCGGGTCCAGCGGGGAACACGAAGATGAAACCAGGCGAACCTCGGGACATCCACCGTGGAGACCCCTGATCCCAAAAGGATCAGCATCAGCTCGGCCGAGGCCGAAGACCGCTGAGACACCAGCCGACACAGGCGCCGACAGGCAGCCTGCCGAGGCAGAGGCAGAAAAGACCGGAGGCGGACCGATGACAGAGGGCCTACCCTCCGGCATAAACAAACAAGGGCCTCCTGTGAGGCCGAGACAAAGATCCAGGTCCGCCCCGACGGATTCCCGAGACTGGGGCGGGCTGAGTCAGACCCACTCCCGTACTAGAACTAGTGCAGGCCTCGAAGGGCCAGGACCAGACGCCGATGGAGGAAGGGAATGCCCGACCGACAGCAGGGAGGCTATACTCCCGGTGCGTAGACACGGAGACACCCCTCCCGAAGGGAGGGGAGGAATCCCCAGAAGGAGAGCAGCCCAGAGGCTATGCGAGAATAGACAAAAGACGACCAGGAGTCGCCGAAGCCGGCGGCTAACCCCAACCCCGGCGCTGCAGCAGCTATTGCGGCTGCTGCGAAGGAGGCCGAGGTAACACAAGAAAGTCTGGAGGCCCCCTCCGGAGGAGTCCAAACCCCCAGGACAGACGGGATTCAGCTGAAGGCGTCCCGATAGGTCGCGATCTGAGAGGCGGTTAGTGGCCACCGCAAGAGAGGCCTCAATAAGCGCTGAACTCACGTAAGTAAAAACGGCGAGACGAGCCTGGAGGCTCGGAACCTCAGCCACACTCGGCGCCCAGCGAGAGGCTGCATGGCGGGAGCAATAGAACCGGAGCAGGGAGAGAGTCTGAACCCTCTCGAACCGGAGCTGGAGACGCCCAGGTGCAAACCCGCAGTCGACACCGAGGTCCAAAACCCAGCCGCTGCCGCGGGAGAAAGCCCCCAGCGACGTTGCTGCACCAAGCCACAGTTGACTTCGAAACACAAGGCCATAGTCAACCACAGGGCACAAAGCCCAAAGCGACGTCAAGTCACAAAGCCCCCGTCGACGGTACGAAGCCTCGGCAACGACGAGGCACAGAGCTCCAGCCGACGATGAGGCTCCTAGCCTCAGTCGACGTCGAGGCACAAGCCTCAGGCGACGTCGAAGCACAAGCGTCAAGGGACGCGGAGCACACGGCCGCAGCCGACGGCGAAGGTACAAAGCATCCGCCGAGACACCCAGCCTCCGTCGACGGCGAGACCTCAAGCCCCAGTCGACATTGAGGCAGAAAATCCAAGCACAAAGCCTTAGACGACGTCGAGGCACCCAGCCGCCTTCTACATCGAGGCGCAAGGCCTCAGGCGGCGAAGAGGCACAAGCCTCAGGCGACGTCGAAGCACAAGCGTCAAGGGGCGCGGAGCACACGGTCGCAGCCAGCCTCCGTCGACATCGAGACCTCAAGCCCCAGTCGACATTGAGGCAGAAAATCCCGCACAAAGCTATAGACGCCGTCAAGGCACGAGGCCCCAGGCGGCGGCGAGGCACCAAGCCCCACGCGACGGCGAGGCACCAAGTCCCAGTCGACTGCGAGGCACGAAGCCCGGTCGACGTGGAGGCACGAAACCCCCATTCTACGTCGAGGCATGAAGCCTCCGTCGACGTCGAGGCACGAAGCCTCCGTCGACTTTGAGGCACGAAGCTTCAGTCGACGTCGAGGAACGAAGCTCCTCGAGGCACATCGAGGGTCAGAAGGCAGCACCGTACCAATTCATCTTTTCAGTTACAGCACCACAAATATGGAATTCCTTGCCAATCTATTTAAGAAAAGAACATGATATCGATAAATTTAAGATCAACCTAAAAACGTTCCTTTACAAAGACGCTTTCGATTAAGTACTCATAAATAGGAACACAATGATGCATTAATTTTAATTCCCAACCTCATGTTTTGACCCTACCTCTCTTTTTATTGAATTTTGTATTTCTTATCCCTTTTCCCTTTTATTCATGTCTTGTCAAGTATGTATATAGTATATGTTTACTGATTATGGATAATTAATGTTTTAGATTATACGTAATTTTTATTTTTATTTTTTTAATAAGGTAATTTTGTATCCACTCCTATTACTTTGTATTTATGTTCATCGCTTTGAAAATATGACAAAGTGATTAATCAAAAATTTAATAAACTTGAAACTTGAAACTGGTAAGAAAGGAGCAGCAGTGTGCTCCATAAGGGCACCCTCGATCTGAGTATTCCCATGGAAGGAGGCACGCTTAGAAGGTCTCGTAGAGGCGGGCACGACTGCCCTCGATGCCTCAGTCGACGTCGAGGCACGAAGCCTCAGTCGACGTCGAGGCACGAAGCCTCAGTCGACGTCGAGGCACGAAGCCGCAGTCAAGGTCGAGGCACGAAGCCGCAGTCAAGGTCGAGGCACGAAGCCCCAGTTGACGCCGAGGCACGAAGCCCGGTCGACGCCGAGGCACGAAGCCCCAGTCGACCCCGAGGCACGAAGCCCCAGTCGACGTCGAGGCACGAAGCCGCAGTCGACGTCGAGGCACGAAGCCTCAGTCGATGTCGAGGCATCAGTCAAGGTCGAGGCACTAAGCCTCAGTTGACGCCGAGGCCCGAAGCCCGGTCGACGCCGAGGCACGAAGCCCCAGTCGACGCCGAGGCCCGAAGCCTCAGTCGACGTACGAAGCCTCAGTCGACGTCGAGGCACGAAGCCTCAGTCGACATCGAGGCGCGAAGCCTCAGTCGATGTCGAGGCACGAAGCCTCAGCCGACGTCGAGGCACGAAGCCTCAGCCGACGTCGAGGCACAAAGCCAGCCTCAGCCGACGTCGAGGCACGCAGCCTCAGCCGACGTCGAGGCACGCAGCCTCAGACGACGTCGAGGCACGAAGTCACAGTCAACGTCGAGGCACGAAGCCTCAGTCAACGTCGAGGCACGAAGCCTCAGTCGACGTCGAGGTACGAAGCCTCAGTCGACGTCGAGGCACGAAGCCTCGATCGACGTCGAGGCACGAAGCCTCAGTCGACACTGATGTACGAAGCCTCAGTCGACGCCGAGGCACGAAGCCTCAGTCGACGTCGAGGCAGGAAGCCCTCGTCGACGTCGAGGCACGAAGCTCCAGCCGACGTCGAGGCACATCGAGGTTCAGAAGTCAGCACCGTACCCATGAACAGGTAAGAAAGGTGCAGCAGTGCGCTCCATAAGGGCAACCTCGATATGAGTATTCCCATGGGAGGAGGCACGCTTTGAAGGTCTCGTAGAGGCGGGCACGACTGCACTCGATGCCTGGAATGCCCGAGACTCAGCCGATGGCATTACCGAGGTAATGCAGCTAGAAGACAAAAAGAAAGAAAGAAGACTTACCAAGGATCGAAGCTACTCAGTCCGATTCCCACGAAGGAACAAGGGTCCCGGCCATCCTGCTCACACGAGGTGAGCCCAGAGAGAGGCCCGGGAAGAAGAAATACAGCTGCAGCCAGAAGAGGCCTAGCCGCATGGCTGAGGCCCAAGAAGGGCCTGCCGGATAGAAACACAATAAAAAGTCCTTTTTTTTTTTTTTTTTTTTTTTTGAAAACAAAGAAATACACGATCAAGTAACAGCGCACAGCGACTCCCTAACAAAATAAAGAAGCCGCGGTGCTAGAAAGGCACTTAAACGAACGGAGAGAAGAGAGACAGGGCTTTCTGGCTCCGCGGAAAACTAAGAACTGAGGACCATGAGGAGGGTATGCGCCCTCTAGTGGATCAGGAAGGCACACACATGCGTGGTGCAGCACTAGCAAACTTGAAAGCTTCAATCAAGTTTGCTTGAAAAGCTGTCCGCGTCGGGGCTCCGTGGATGACGTCACCCACATGTGAGAATATGCTGCCTGCTTGTCCTGGGATAATTAGAAATTACTCACCCAGCTTATTAGGCGCATTTTATAAAGTGCTGCACGTCTGTTCTAGTGCACGAATCTGAAAAGGGGGCATGGTGTATTCTTGAAGGTCACGAATGCTTTACAGAAAAGAAGCTATTGCTTAGTCCCATGGCTGCAATATCAAGGAAATGGTAGCTCCCCTCTGTTTTTCCAGATCAGGCATCCACTAATTTGGAACAAGTAGGCCATTCCCCTTGTGGATCTTATTCCATCTGCTCATCATCACTTACCAGCAAGGAATTTGTTCATCCATTTAATGGGAAAAGAATATGACATACTGCAATACAGAAAGTGTGGTCTATCATCACTTGCTCATGTTACTACTACTACTAATCATTTTTTTAATATATAAATCTTTATTAATTTTCAAAACTAATACAAAGTGCCAGGAATTATACAGACATTAATAATCAAAACAAGTACTTATATTCAATCAATAACAATGCAAAAGAAAAATATCCCTCCCCTCCCATTCAATACATTTAATCAAAGAATAAACCAACAAGATATCCCCCCCACCCTGTTCTGGATGTATATGGAAATAAACAAAAATTAAAAACAAAAGATACCTATAACGAAGTTACAAAGGATGTCAACGGGCCGCAAACCAGTTTGAATAAATTGCTATGCCCCAACATATCAGCATTCATCTTTTCATATTTGTAAGCTCAACATAAACAGGCCCACCAAAAAGGAAAGTTGAGGCGGTCGCAATTCTTCCAATTGTGGGTTATCATTTGTATGGCTATCCCTGTCATAATTAGGAAAAGCCGGGATGGGGTGGGGAGGTCATTGAGAATTTGATATTAATTCTTCATATCAATGTAATAAATAAAGTTGTCTTGTATTATTAATAATTGATAAATGGGGGGGGGGAGTAAAGTTATGGTTCTATATATTAATTGTATAAAATGGTGTAATCTCTGTAATATTTTTCTGTATTCAATCAAATGTACTACACTGTTGTAGTTTTTAAAATAATAGAATTTTTACAAAAAAAAAAAGAAAAGGAAAAGCCTGCATACTACTACCGTATTTTTACGCAAATAATGCGTATAATCTTGTAACCAGATATTTTAGAGAAAGGATCTATTAGGGACAGCATGTGAAGGACTGATGGAGTAGAGGTGTATCATTTTATACTCAGCCCTGTGTTAGATTTTGAATTATTAATAATTATTTTAAACACATTCTTTTGGCTCCTCGGTCTGGTGACTCCTACCTCTTTGTTGTTTTGCTTTCTCATGGGTTGTTTTCTTTATTCAATTTTTTGGGCACAGATTCGTGGCCAAAGTTAGGTCTAATAGTTTCAAAGTTATGAGGAGGACACACAGACACACAATCCACTTATATTTCTTATGAAGAAACATGCAAAAAGTTTTCACATTCCCCCCCCCAACCACCACACACACACACACACATACACACACACACACACACACACCAGCAATTTACTCTACAAAATGAAAAAGTCTGATGTTCTCAGAGAATTTACCTCTGCTCAGAGTTTGGTACAGTGAACTTAACCATTCCAGAGTTCTAAGGGTAGAGGTGAGGCAAAATAGGGCATGCCTTGGGCATGGAGATAGGAAGCTTTTTTGGTGCTGTGCCTTTCTCTACACTAAACAGATTCCATTCCAGATATTTATTTATTTTGACATTCATTTTCTTTTTCCATGAAATTTTATTATATTTTCAAAGGTTAATACAAACAAGAAAGAAGAAATCAGATAAAGCACATTAGAAGCCATGATACAGCATATTATATAGTAAATAGGCTTACATCACAGTGAATTACAAAAATGTATGATATATTGCTCCTCTTATATGTTTTGTTCTATTTCTATCATTTAAATTTCTCCAGAATTCTACTGTTCAACGGCTCCCCCTTCTGCTTCTATTCCTTTCTCTCCTCTCTTCTACCTTCCAAAGTATTTAGATCAATGCTGTCTTGTTAAAATGTTTATTTTATTTTTATTTTTCCTCTAACTCTACTTTTCACTTCTCTATTACCCTCCAGGTACTTTAGTTAGATTGTGAGCCTTCGGGACAGTAAGGGAATTTTTCAAGTACCTTTCTTATTTCTAATCTTAATGTATATTTTCTGTAAACCGCTTAGAACCTAACGGATGTAGCGGTATATAAGAAATAAATTACAAATTACAAAAATTACAAATTAAGCAACAGAAATAAAGGATTGTAAGTATGTACGTAAAGGAGACCAGGATTTGTTCGTTGAGTGCAGAGATCCCATACGTTCTGCTAAGGCTAACTCACATTTTTGGTGCTGTAAAACTAAGTTCCACCAGAGCATGAAGTATATTACACAGATTGTTAAGATGGGAATTGAGAGGTCCAGGTCGGAACGTTCCCCCACTCTGCCAAAGGCGGAATCTTCTTTAAAATATTACAAGGATGTATAAGGGTGCATCGCAGGCTGATAGTAAATGATCCCTACTAAGTTTCAGGAGCAAACCCTAAGGTGCATTTATATCTGTGTATATCCAAAAAGGCAGAATGAACTAGAGACACCCAGCAGAGTATTGTGTTAAAATCTGAAAGCCAAAATTGCTTCTAATTTGAAATACAAACTGCAGGTACTGTATTTAGGAGCTGAGACTATTAGGGAAAGGTACATGGTGCTTGGTATATTTGAGACATCTGGCTTGAATTTGGCCTTGATATACAAGCACAACTGCCTTTCATGGTTAGCAGTGCTATTTCTGTAATGATTCAAATCAACACACCTGTGATATTCAGCTGCTGGCTCCGACTTGACTATCGTCCCCTGCAGGCTAGCACAAGTTTAATCCTTCATCTTTCTGTGCCTCTTGGGTGTTGAAAGGAAAGGAGGAATTTACTGCCAAAGGGAAAAAAGATTCCACTCTTCAGAGATTTGTTCTACCACAAGGCAACCAGATGACTCGGTGCTTTAAAGGATGAGCACAGCTGGTCCTTGGAACTTTTAATTTCTCCAAGAAGAACCAGGGTGAGATCCAGAACTGATTCACGGTGTGGGGACCTGGAGCTACCTGATTACTTTACTGTATTTTAGGACAGATATTTGGATTGGTAAAAACTTTGCAGAACCCGCCATTGTGTAAGTGTACCCTTAGATGTGAAGGTGCCTAGCCTAGCACGGTTGTGTAATGGTGCATCTAGCTTACATAGCATGTACACATGCACGAGCAGAGCATGGATGGAGTGCCCAGTTATGACCATAACTCAGTGGCGTACCTAGCATATGTGACACCCGGGGCCCATCATTTTTGGCACTCCCCCCCCCCATCTGTACGAAAACATGATTTTTAGTAACAAGCCACACGTCACACATGAGTACCTAGGAAAAGGCAGCATCTTACATATGCAGTGAGCAATACAACATCAATACACCCATTGTAAAACTAAACAAGCCAGACTAGTACAGATCAATCCTACACCGTCAATCCTATCAGAAAACCATGTCTTTTGAACACACAGAACACAGAAAATACCTTCGCTTAGTATGGAATATGTCATCACAAACTAACCTCTCCCTCTTTTACAAAACTGTAGTGTGGATTTTAGCCATGGTGGTAACAGCTTTGACGCTCATAGAATTCTGAGCATCAGAGCTACTACCACGATGGCTAGCACTAAAAAATGCTCCACAGTTTTGAAAAAGAGGGGATAAAATAGAAATACATAGACAAAGGTTAAATTGAACCAGCAAGAAGCTGGACTCTGCATACAATGCAACACCACAGAAACAGTGACACATGTCTCCTACAGCAACAAATAAATAGAAAATTTTTGTTCTACCTTTGTCTTCTCTGGTTTCTGCTTCCCTCATCTTCTTGTTACTCTCTTTCTTCCATCCACTGTCTGCCATCTCTCTGCCCCTATATGGCATCTCCTCTCCTTCTATGCCCCTTCCAGAAACTGTATGCCTCCCCCTTCCATCTCTCCTTTCACCTCCATTGGTCTGGCATCTCTCTCCTCACCTTCCCTCTCCCATACCTCTCTTCTGCAATCCCTTTCTTCCCTCATTTTCCTTTTCAATTTATTTTCTGCATCCATTTAGATCAGGGGTGCCCAACGCGTCGATCGCGATCGACCAGTAGCTCAGGAAGGCAACTCGAGTCGATCGCACTCGTGTTGCCGTCCTGATCTACGGGCCGATCAGCCTTCCTCTCCAGTATTCTCCCTAGGGCCTTTTAGCTGGGTGGTCCACCCAGCTGTCATCTGCCGCTGCTGAACATTTTAAAAAAATACCCAAAAAACCGGCTTGGAGATTTCAGCCCGTAGCGAACTTATGCTCCGTGGCTCTAACGTGTGCGTTCCGGCTTACCTTCTCTTCCCTCCGAAACCGGAAGTTATGTCCGGGGGGGGGGGAGAGAAGGGAAGCCGGCACGCACATGTTGAGAGCCCTGAAGCAAGCGTTCGCTACGGGCTAAGGCGGGAGACAAGTAAATGAAGCATTTCCTCTTCTTGCTGCCGGGTCCTGCCTACTTTCTGTTTCCGCGAAGGCAGGACCCGGCAGCATTTCCCCCAACAGTTCCTCGCGATGCTGGTCGGCCGAAGCAGGGAGAGGTTGGGGCGTCGTCGGCTTTTGGGCGTGTTATTGGCGTCGGCTTTCGGGCCTGTTATTGGTGGCGGTTTGGGTCCTGGTCCCCGATGGCAGTTTGGGTCCCCGATGGCAGTGGCAGTGTCTTGGGGGAGGGCAGGGAGAAAGAAAGAAAGAAAAAGGGCAGGCAGGGAGACAGAAGGAAAGAAGAGAAACAGAAAAAAAGGAAAGGGAGGCAGAGAGAAAGAAAGGGCAGGGGAGAGGAAGGAAAAGTTGGGGGAGGGAATGAGGTGTGGAGGAGAAGAAGCATACAGACTAAAAGAAGGGAAGAAAGATTGTATGCACAGTCAGAAGAAGAAAGTGCAACCAGAGACTCATGAAATCACCAGACAAGGTAGGAAAAATGATTTTATTTTAAATTTAGTGATCGAAATGTGTCTCAATTTATATCTGCTGTCTATATTTTACACTAAGGTCCCCTTTTACTAAACCGCAATAGAGTTTTTTAGCGCAGGGAGCCTATGAGCGTCGAGAGCAGCGCTGGGCATTCAGCGCAGCTCCCTGCGCTCTAAAAACTGCTATTGTGGTTTAGTAAAAAGGGAGGGGGGTATATTTGTCTATTTTTGTATGGTTGTTACTGAGGTGATAGTGCTTAGAGTCATCTGCTTTGACCTCTTTGAAAAACCCTGGAATATAAATGTTAATTAACATTTTCTATGCGTACAGTGTGCGTTGTGTTTTTTTAAAATTTTATTGTTGGTAGATCATTTTGACTTGGTCATTTTAAAAGTAGCTCGCAAGCCCAAAAAGTGTGGGCACCCCTGATCTACACCATTGTTTTGGGGCTCGCTGAGATGAATACTCAGCATAACTCCGAAACGCATGGAGAGATTTCAACCAAACTTGGTATAATCTAATCTAATCTAATCTAATCCTTAGGTTTGTATACTGCATCATCTCCACGTATACATATGATTTACTATCTGGGTAAAAATACTGTGGGGGTGGGAAAGAGGTGACATGTAAAAATTATTGAAAACGACAGATGATTGGGATAAATAAATATCCGGGCATCGCCAGGTAATCAGCTAGTATTAAATATATTGAACTTGATCCCTAATTTGTAGGTGTGCCAATAGAGTAATATAATTCAGTCACTGATGTAACGAGGGTGGGAGGTGCCCGAGGCCCTGGTGCCTCCCCTTCGCCCTGTTCTCCGCCCCTCCCCCCACTCCATCCCCACCCTGTGCTGCATGCACGCCCCTTCCCTTCCCCCACTCCATACCTGTTTAGCATCTCCAACTTGCTGCCCGTGCCAGTATTGGCTCTCCCTCTGACGTCACTTCCTAGCTGTGGGACCCAGAAGTAACATACTGGCAACAAGTTAGAGACATGGTGGAGGGGAAGTGAAGGCATGCGCATGGCGGGGAGGAGTGGGAAGGAGTTTGGAGGAAGAGAAATGCCGGCGCCCCCCCTTCCCCACTCACTATGCCACTGATTACAATTAAAAACTCATTTGTTCTTCAAATTTTTGTGTAATTAACCGCAAACTTTCAAGTCCCTTCATCTATTTGTAGCTTTATTATTTAATCTTTTGTTAACCACATACAACTTAATGTATATGCGGTCTAGAAATTGCTTTTATGTTATCTTACAGTAGTATTCTATAATGGAACCTAGGCACCCAGATTCTGTTAAAGATTAAGCTCCTGCTGCAATATCCCTGGAGCACAGAAATGGAGGTGCCCAGTTGTAGAATTGCCACCTGAGATATGCACGTACCCCCCTCCCCCCACCCACACACCTGATTCTATATATGATGCTCAAGTTTGTGCGCATCATATCAAGTTTGTGCGCATCATATTGGTGCGAATCAATTAGCACCAATAACTTAGCACTAACATTCAAAATAGTAGTAGTAGAGTAGTAATTATTGGCGCTAATAATAATAATAACAGTTTATATACCGCAGGACCGTGACGTTCTATGCGGTTTACAAAGATTAAAAGATGGTACAAACTGATTGAACTTAACAGGGTGGAAGCTAGTGATTTACAGCTCTAGGGATCAGTTACTGAGAAGAAAGAGTTGTACGGGTCAGCTGCCCAGATACTTGGCAATTGGATTTAAGCACACATCGTGCTAGGTGCTAGTCCATAAAAAAATGTGCTTGCGAATCCTTTTGTGCGCAACTGAAAAGGGGGCGTGGCCATGGGAGGAGCATGGGTGTTCACTAAAGATGAGCGCAATATTATAGAATTTGGGGGATCTGTGCCTAATTTATGCATGAGGAGTCGCTCGATGTAAATTCCAGTGCTCTGAGCTATCCTGTAAACCAGTGCATAGAAAAGTGTGCTGCAGGAAGATTCTGGCGAGATGCCAGCAAGGAAGAGAAGCGCCAGCTGACCACTTACAGGACGTGACTCTCATGGCAAGAGGCACATCGTGTACGCAGTCAGCCGGTGCCTCTCCTCCTCTCCATACCTCTCCTCTTCCAGCATGGTGATTGCACCACGTAATTTTTTATCCCGCAGTAACAAGATATTACAGCGGTGGAGTGGTGGGGCTGAGGCTTTTTCATTTATCAACTCATAAGTCTGCAAGGTTAAGATTCTTATCCAGTATACACTTTTTATAATAGTTCTGGACTTATACTGGAATAAGGACTACTGAAACTAGTGCCATAGTTCTAGTGGGATTCTATAATGCTTGGCACCCAAATCCCACAGTGTGCAACCCAAGAAGGGGCATGGAGGGTCAGCGGTGCTCCCAAAAATTAGGCACAGTGTTCTAGAAAATGGAGGATCCATACCCAACTTGCATGCCAGAATTTGCACCGGGTTTCAACTGGCATAAGTCAGGCACTCCGAGTTGGTTGCAGGAGCCTGCTTTCAATGCTATTCTGTAAAGGGTGTGTGCCCTTCAGAGAATGGCACTTAGTGCTGATTTATTCTGGCACCAAATTTCACACATTCTTTACAGAATTCCCCCCCCCCCTAAAGGTATACAAAATCATTCTCTATCTGCTTTTATATGGGACACACTGTTTCCATCAGGGGTTCACTTCATAAAAAGATCAGATTGCTAAAGAAGGCCGATCATTCTAGGCTTCAACCCTGTACCACATGTTCATCTTCTGGCACTTTGCTCTGAAATACTTTTTGGAACATCGTATTGCCAACATTTATACCTTCCATAGGAAACCATAATGCATGACTGGAAAAGAAAACACAGGCTAGTTAGAAGCCAGGCACCCTCCTTATGTTAGTTTGCAGTGGCGTACCTAGGGTATGTGGCACCCGGGGCCCATCATTTTTTGACACCCCCCCCATCTATATGAAAAATATGATTTTTAGTACCAATCTACATATCGCACCACAAGAGTGTACCTAGGAAAAGGCTGCATCTTAAACACTGCAGTGAGCACTAGAACACCAACACATACATTGTAAAACTAAACAAGCCAGATCACGCACAGTCAATTGGTCCTGTAGTCAATGCCAACTGAAAACTATGTCTTTTTCAGAACACACAGAACAGAGATACACCCTCGCCCAAAATGGAATAATCACAAACTAAAAATAGAAATATGTAGACAAAAGTTAAACTGATCCGCCAAGAAACCAGACCCTGGATACAATGCAACACCACAAAAAACAGTAACACATGTCCTCTAATACAGTGCAAAATATAAAGACAGTAGATGTAAATTTGAAAAAACTGATACATAACAATCACCACTTTATAAATTAACAAATAAAAATAAAACAAATAATGAGAAATAAAAAAATACCATTTTATTGGACTAATCCCCGTAAGCTCGGTCCCCATCCCCGCAAACCACCTGATTCCATCCACACAAGCCTTGAATTGTTTATATTAAAGTATAAAAAGAAACAATATTCTGTACAATTGTCAATTTATAAATCAGCGTCTTCTCCCCACTCTCTTCCCCATTTCCCTTCAGCATCCTCAGCCCACTCTCTCTCCACTTTCCTTCAGCGCACGCACATAAAAACAAGCAAGTAATTTTATATCATTTTCATTCTATTCATTCATAGAAATTAAAGTCTAGATAATGCCAGTCACATAACAAAACATGATTTTACAAAAATAATTCCCTGCAGTCAAGCCTGCAAGGATAACTAGATGTCTTTCAGCAGTTCCCCTCCCTCCCTCCCCCTTACCTTTGTGGCCAAGTCAAAATGATCTACCAACAATAAAATTTTAAAAACACAAAGCACGCTGTACGCAGAGAAAATGTTAATTATCATTTATATTCCGCGGGTTTTCAAAGAGGTCAAGGCAGATGACTTTATGCAATGTCACCTCAGTAACAACTATACAAAAATAGACAAATATTCCCCCTCCCTTTTTACTAAACTGCGATAGCGGTTTTTAGCGTAGGGAGCTGCGCTGAATGCCCCACGCTGCTCTCGACGCTCATAGGTTCCCTGCGCTAAAAAACTCTATTGCGGTTTAGTAAAAGGGGGGCCATAGTGCAAAATATAGACAGCAGATATAAATTTTCAAAACGGACACATTTTGATCACTAAGTTGAAAATAAAATCATTTTTCCTACTTTTTTGTCTGGTGATTTCATGAGTCTCTGGTCCTTCTTCTGGTCCTTCTTCTTTCTCTCTCCCCCTGGCTCCCCTCTTTATTTCTGCCTTTCTTTCTCTCTCCTCCTGGCCCCCCTCTTTCTTTCTGCCTTTCTTTCTCTCCCCCTTGACCCCCCTCTTTATTTCTGCCTTTCTTTCTCTCCCCTTTGTCCCCCTCTTTATTTCTGCCTTTCTTTCTCTCCCCTTGGTCCCCCTCTTTCTTTCTGCCTTTCTTTCTCTCTTCCCCTGACCCCTCTTTATTTCTGCCTTTCTTTCTCTCTCCCCCTGGCCCCCCCTCTTTATTTTTTCCTTTCTTTCTCTCTCCCCCTAGCCCGCACAAAGCCATCGTGCCGATTTCTCCACTTCCACGATTCTTTCCCTACCCTCACCCCCAAGCCAGAAGCCGATTTCTCCCTGCTCCTTCCCCGATGTCCTGATGTCCTGAACTTCATCGGGCAGCAGCAGCATTCACAATTCACTGCTGTTGCCCGCTTCAGGCCTTCCTCTCTGTCGGGTCCTGTCTTCATGAAAACTGGAAGTAGGCAGGACCCGGCAGAGAACAAGGCCTGAAGCCGGCAACAGCAGCGAATTGTAAACGCTGCTGCTGCCCGAAGAAGGTAATGGAGCACCGAGGCAGTCCGCTTCTCCCCCCTCCCAGCCGAACCCCCGCTGACCCTCCTATCTCCCCCCCCCCCCCGTGAACCTTTCCGACCTTCCCAGCGAGAGCAGCAAACCTCCTTCGCGGCTTTCTCCTCTCTCTGCCGCGTTACTGATGACGTCATCAGTGATGCGGCAGAGGGAGGAGAAAGCCGCGAAGGAGGTTTGCTGCTCTCGCTGGGAGGGTCGGAAAGGTTCACTTGGGGGGGAGAGATAAGATGGTCAGCGGGGTTTCGGCTGGGAGGGGGGAGAAGCGGTCTGCCTTGGTGCTCCAAGGCCTGGCGCCATTACCTTTTTCGATAATGGCGCCGATGCTGCTTTCGCTGGGAGGGTAGGAGCGCGATAGGGACCGGGCCAGCTGTGCACCCCCCCTAAGGCGGCACCCGGGATGGACCTCCCCCTCGACCCCCTTGGTACGCTACTGCCCTGGGGAAACAGCCTGCAACAAGATCGCGCGATGCCAGAGATCTTTGCCTGCTTCGGCTGTTTCCTCCGCCGCGGTCCCGCCCCTCCTCTGACATCAGAGGAGGGGCAGGACCGTGGCGGAGGAAACAGTCGAAGCAGGCAAAGATCTCTGGCATCGCGATCTTGCTGCAGGCTGTTTCCAGACGCGACACCCGGCGCAGGGGGGGGGAAAACTGGACCGGACCGGGAGCACCCCCTCAGGGCTTGGTACCCGGGGCGGACCGCCCCTCCCGCCCCCCCCCCCCCCCCTTGGTACGCCACTGTTAGTTTGTACTCCAAAATAGCAGGTGTCACCTTCAAAGGTTTGTTATTGAAACCAGCTGGACTATTACCACTTCATATAAAATAAAGATTATGAAACACAAAGTCTAATAAAAAGGTATCCTTTTATATACTAATATCTTTTCTGACTAGCTATCAGGAGCTAAATCCCCCTTCCTCAGCTCAGGACAGTATATTTTATAGAAATTATTTAATATGGCTAATGAAGAGGATGTGATGGTCTACATCATGCCAGTTTGAGATTTTATTGTTTATTTTGGGTATGTGTAACCTCTGCTCCACTTCTTCCTCAGGAACAAAGGCAAGCTTCAGTTCCCTTCAAGATCTGGATTTCACAAGTACCAGGTGCATAGACCACACAACCACACTAGTTTTTCTTCCCCTTAGCAGACCCTCTCTCAACACCTCTTCAGGTTATTTCACTGTCCTCTTTTTTAGTTCAGTACGCTGCTTTTACAGCAAAGTCAGTTTAGGCAATAGTGGAGCCTTTAGAACAGGGGTGTCCAACCTGCGGCTTGAGGGCCGCATGCGGCCCAGTGAAGTATTTTGTGCGGCCCCGGTCAAGGGCGATGCAGTGTTTTCCTTTGCTGCCCCTGGGTATTTACCGTCTTGCCGGCTCCTTCCTCTGTCTTGCTGCAGCGTTTGCGTGGCTCCAGAAACATTTTTTTTGGCCAATGCGGCCCAGTGAAGCCAAAAGGTTGGACACCCCTGCTTTAGAGTCTCTGTTAGGGTTTTTATATAAAAAGTGTTTTAGTCTAGATTAGTATTTTAGGTTGCATTTCAGAGTATACAATCAGATTAGGGCATAGATAGCAGTTGAGGAAAGTCTTGTTTAGTAGTGGTCATCCTATCTCCAGTCTTTCCTGCCCATACCAGGTCTGCTGAAAAAAAAAAATGGCTTCCAGGACCTCCAACAAGGGGCAGATGTAACTGGAGATTGATCCTTCCCCTCTAGATCACCAATACAGTAGAACTGGGGGGATGAGTGGGTGACCTACATGTGGTTCCTGGAAGGGGAGTTCCTTGTGTTGGGAGGGGGCTCAAGAAGGAGAGGAGAGAGATGAGGTTTCTCATGTATGAAATTATTTTAGGGATTCCGCTGTAAAAAAAAGTTTGAGAATCAGTACTCTACCAGATTCACCCATTCAACCTTAAATATCTTCCACTGTAGAAAACATTATGACTGTGTGTTTATAGAGACACAGGCATAACTAACTAATAAGGGTCAGCTTTATAACCTTTGACAGATGCTTTGTATAATACAATACAGTAAATGCTGCTGCTTTGTCTTGTACTTAAAGGCAGAAATTGAGCCTTACTGTGCTAACGAAGTAAGACGTGCTAATGCAAAATGGATTCAACCATTACAAAAGCCCATTTTGAGTAGCTTTGGGATCAGGTCCACCCAAATTTGGCTATCTTGCTATGCCACTGGCTCCAACACTCCCAGTGCCTCAAATTTTGCAAAGGTTGATCTAGCTGCAAGAAATAAAAATTATTTCTTTTTTTTATTGGCCTGTCTCAATTTTCTTATCAGCCATTTCTTCCAGTTTAGAAATGTGTAAAAATTTTCACCTCAAAAGGGAACATGCAAGGAAAGGAATATTTACAACTTGGGAACATTTGCCTGAAATATCTGTCATTATCTACAACAATTTTCACTTCACTTTCACAGAAGCAACAGTATAATGAAGACACTGGGCTTATCATAAGCACATAAGCATGGCCTCTGCCGAGTCAGACCATAGGTCCATCACGCCCAGCAGTCCGCTCCCGCGGCGGCCCCCCAGGTCAATGACCTGTAGTGATCTATTACTCAAGAGCATTTTGTCTTGTATAGTAACCCTCTAATTGTACCCCTGGATTCCCTTACCCCTCAGGAATTCGTCCAATCCCTTTTTGAAACCTAAAACCGTACTCTGCTCAACCACCCCCTCTGGAAGCGCATTCCAGGTGTCCACCACCCTCTGGGTAAAGAAGAACTTCCTAGCATTTGTTCTAAAACTATCTCCCTTCAATTTTTTTGAGTGTCCTCTAGTTCTTGTTGCTCCCGCCAGTCTGAAAAATCTGTCTCTCTCTACCTTCACTATACCCTTCATGATCTTATAAGTTTCTATCATATCCCCTCTAAGTCTCCTCTTTTCTAGGGAAAAGAGCCCCAACTTCTCCAGCCTCTCAGCATACGAGAGGTTTTCCATGCCCTTTATCATTTTTGTCGCTCTTCTCTGGACCCTCTCGAGTATCGCCATATCTTTCTTTAGGTACGGCGACAATAACGGGAGATAAACAAGCAATGGTTTCCTGTTACTTAACTGTGTCTCTATCCAATTAAGTAATTCATTTGTTCATCAATTCTGGTTATATAAGGTTGCCTGCCATTTCATATGTAAGGAGATTCTTGCACGATATAGGATGAATGCATAAGAAAACAAGTGATTCGGCAGAATCTTTACACTCCTTACTCTATAACATATAGGGACCTCACAATGTCTACTTTTAGACTTATCTGTGCAGATTTACATACATTCACCCATACGTGTAGCTCAACTGTTGATTTATAATGCATAGATTTAGGGCATCTGAATAAATGAAGCAACATGAGTTCTTTTTCCTTGAACATAAGAATAGCTTTACTGGGTCAGACCAATGGTCCATCTAGACCAGCATCCTGTCTTCACATAGGCCAATCCAAGTCACAAGTACCTGGCATAAGCCCAAATAGTAGCAGCATTCCATGCCACCGATCCTGGGCAAGCAGTGGCCATGTCTGAGTCAACAGCAGTTTATGGACTTGTCCTCCAGGAACTTGTACAATTTTTTTTTTAAACCAGCAACATTAAATGCTTTTACCACATCCTCTGGCAACGCATTTCCATATTCTAAAATATGGCATAAAATTCTGCAAGAAACTGAATGCTTTTATTAGCCTATGATAGGGCTGTGTTTTCTATACATGCCCATAGATTAATTGCATGCACAGAGCACATGTGTACTGTCCTACAAAGTAGGCTCCTTCACTCTGGGCAGAATGTCTCATTTGTATGTAGGTAGGGAATGAAAAAGTAACTTTCCATCCTGCCAAATACTCTATGCCAGCACTGCTGATTTCACCTGTGTGTGTTATGTCTGTGGTAGGGTTACCAGTTGGTTCCAGAAAAAGGACAGTTTGAGACATCCAGGTTTTACTTCCATTCGATCTATCCTCCTTTTTCTGGAGC
Source organism: Geotrypetes seraphini (assembly GCF_902459505.1). Lineage (NCBI taxonomy): Eukaryota > Metazoa > Chordata > Amphibia > Gymnophiona > Dermophiidae > Geotrypetes > Geotrypetes seraphini. Next base: position 315,771,418 of record NC_047085.1, read on the forward strand.
CATATGGTAACCCTAGTCTGTGGGAATATCTGCATATAGATGTGAATTTACATATTTGTGATTATGTACTTGTGTATCTGTAATGACTTTGTATGTGTTTGTGACCAGGAGAGGAGAACAGGCAGGAGGCAGTCTAAAACAGCGGTCTCAAACTCAAACCCTTTGCAGGGCCACATTTTGGATTTCTAGGTACTTGGAGGGCTGCAGAAAAAAATAGTTTATGTCTTATTAAAGAAATGATAACTTTGCATGAGGTAAGTACCTAGAAATCCAAAATGTGGATTATCTGAAATTATCAGAAGCAATTAAGGAAAGATTTATAAATCTTTCCTTAATTGCTTCTGATAATTTCAGCTATACACAGCTGAAAGCAACATGCAGAAAGTGAAAAACTATCAAAGTATCAACTGCAAGAGACATGATTTTGGACCAACTATTTTGAGGCCCTTGGTATTATAAAGAACTAGTGTTTAAGCCCATTACATTAATGGGTGCTAGTAAAGCCTCCTTCCCTCACATGTCCCCTATTTTCAGCCCCAGCTCCAAACCCATTCCCCCCCCCCCCAGCCCCCTTCTTCATCTTTTTCCTTTCAGCCCCAGCCCCCCACGAAGCAGGCATCGTCCCCATAGCACATGCCGTCCGCGGAAGAGGAGCAGAGCGCGGGGAAGAGGGAGGGTGAGACTGTTAGAGTTGGTTCCTGTGCATCTGCCATGAGGTGAGCCAACCCACTGCCATCTTCCACTTTCGATGTCGTGTTCTGGACGCAGTAGCCAGGGAGCCAGGCCCCCTATGTCTACGCTCCATTACTATTCAGATGCGATCATCTCTCTGTCTCGCAGCGGGCTTGCCGGCTCCGGCCAGACAAAGTTCATTTTTTAGTTCAAAGCCAACGCTGCGTCTCCTCTCTCGATCCTCGGCAGAGTAGGAAGTCTTCTCCGACTCTGGTGAGGTTCGATAGAGGAGCCGCGGCGGGGGCTTTGAACAAAAAAATGAACTTTGTGTGGCCGGAGCCGGCAAGCCCGCTGCGAGACAGAGAGATGCGTGGTAAGCGCGCATGCGCACTCTGCCGGCCACGGAACTACAGATCAGGCAACACGGCATTAAGAGTGCGCATGCACGCTTAGCGTTTTATTATTATAGATGAAGAAATCTGGTCAATAAGAACTCAACACCAATAGAGTTGGTACTTATGAGTCTGAAGGTTGCAGAGTTCAGCCTTTCTCTCCATAACAATATCCTCTAACGATCTGCAACGAAGAGAACGTGCTCAACTCATTACTGAAGATTCTCAAATCTGAGCAACGCTGTCCCTTAAGTTTTTATATCTAGCTAGAACATTCCCATCAGACAGCACTCCAAGATTACCAGTTGCCACAATAAATAGAGGAGTTTTCAATTTAGCTCTAAACTTTTATACAATGATTCTGACCGTAAGTCAGGAGGTAAATTGCTCCAAAGACTGGGGACTAAAAAGAAAAAATGCACTCTATTCCCACCGGGTACAAAAAACAATCTGTGATCATTAATAGACCACAGTAAACGAGGGGGAACATAGGTAACTGTTAAACTTGAAAGGTGTTATGACTTCAGATGAGACGGTCCGTAGAAGAGCGTCTTTAAACCTGGAAGTGAGCTGATGAATGTTTCGGCGCCTCATGAGCGCTGTAGTGCTGGTGGGAGGTTTGGGCTCGTGAGAAAGATGAGGGTTCGCGGGTCGCTGGGGGTGACTTGCTGCGTGCTATTGCAGGCAGTTGCTGTGGCGCTGTTCCTTCGCGGATTTTTCCCTGCGCCACAGAGAGATGCGTGGTAAGTGCGCATGCGCACTCTGCCGGCCACGGAACTACAGTTCAGGTAACACGGCACTAAGAGTGCGCATGCACGCTTAGCGTTTTATTATTATAGATGATTCTTTATGGAAAACTTGTGCCTTAAAAGTCCGGTGGTCACATCCGCAACCGCCTTCAACTCTCACCTCCTCCAGCACCGGACACACGCACAAGGTGCACTGCCTCCAATGGTTACCTTACATTCTGGAACGTTGCCCGCCTCACTGCTGTAACCTCACACAAACGCTATCCTGCGTCTGTATGCGATTGTGAGGTGGAGTGGAGAGGACAATCGCATACAGATGCAGGAAAGCGCTTGCGTGAGGTTACAGCAGTGAGGCGGGCAATGTTCCAGAACGCGACTGCCGGACACTTAAGGCACAAATTTTCCATAAAGAATCATTCTTTATAATACCGAGCTCCTGGGCTGCAGGTTTGAGACTACTGGTCTAAAGGGAACAATTTTTGTATTCTATTCTATCAGGAGCAAATTCTCAAAACTGAAATCTGCCTTTAATGTGCTCGCTAAACCAGTTCCAGCCGATTTAGCGTGCATGTATTTTAGCAGCAGAATATCAAAACAGCTTAGTGAGGTAAACCGCCTAGAACTTTACGGGTATGGCGGTATACAAGAATAAAATTATTATTATTATTATTATTTTCCCAGTTTTCTAGAAGTCTCCAATACTGCTAGGCAAATGTAGTAAAATGAGGTCATTAATATTGAAATGATCACTCTACAATCGCCGAGTGATTCTCTAACCTATTGTGCCACATTTGCAACCAAAATATACCGACAGGTCTGAGCTGTCGTTGCCTTGCTTTCTGATCAGACTGATCAAACCCACCTTTTTGATATAGCCTTCAATCCTTAACCCTATTCCTCTGCGCTCCAACCCAGCCCGCTGATTAACCGTTCCCCTTAACTGTATCCATGACATCCTGTTTGTCTGTTTTGGCTGTTTAGATTGTAAGCTCTTTTAAGCAGGGACTGTCTTCTTTGTGACTCTGTACAGCGCTGCGTGCGTCTGGCAATGCTATAGAAATAATTCATAGTAGTAGTGTGGAGAGCTTCAGTCTTTGGGAAGCAGAGCTGAGATTGTGATGTCATAATGCCTCATTCCACCAATAAGAGCCAACCTAATGAGTGATATCACAATGGCTTGATTGTCCTGTGCTCCCCTCTGCCCTCCAACCCAGCCAGCTGATTAACCGTTCCCCTTAACTATATCCATGACATCCTATTTGCCTGTCTTGCCTGTTTAGATTGTTATAAGCTCTTTTGAGCAGGGACTGTCTTCTTTGTGACTGTGCAGCGCTGCGTGCGTCTGGTAGCACTATAGAAATAATTAATAGTAGGAGTAGTAGTAGTAGTAGTAGTAGACAGTAGAGCTAAAAGACAAGGATGAATAGAGTTATCATAGGGACACTGGGACACTATTTATTTTACTTCCAGCAGAGATGAAAGCTCAAGGACCCAGAGGCATGCAGTTTAGAGAACATCTTTTTAAATGTTAATGAAGAAATACTGTTTCCTGAAATCCAGAAAGTACATTAGCAGAAGCCTTCAGTAGGCAAACCTTCCAAATGGTCAAATGTATGACTCTATAAACAAAACTAGATTTTCGGCAGGTTCACCAGATTCACCAGATATTTTTGTCAAACCCTATCCCCAAAGAGCTCAGAATGGGTTACAGGTTTAACATACATAGTATATAATTAACAGGTTACAATTTACATAGATTGGCCATAATTTCAGTTTATGTTTCCAATACAAGTTTTTTCTAGCTAGACACATATTTAGGGTCTAATACTAATACCGTATACAGTTTACTGGTTATAATTTACCCTGGTTATTCTACAGTGCAAGTTTTCAAGTACAAGTTTTATCCTAATTGACAAACAGACAGTTTATAGGTTGGATTTGCCTTCCTTAGGTGACACATAATGGGTTCTGGTACCAATGAATAATGGACTTCATCAATAATGTTATCACTCCTTGATGATGCCATAGAATCATTATAAGACATCCTGACAGTTCATTCAAAGCAAAGGAAGCATTAACTGGAGAGGTAAGCATCGGAAAACCTCTTATCCTGAAGTGGCCAATAATCTCCTGCATTCAACATCCTGTTTCCCTTCCAACAGCAGCCTGTATTTTTCAGCGCTGGCTATGACTACAGCCAGGGCCAGCCAAGGGTAAACGTCAACACAATCCTAACAATTTTGAGTCCATGTAACACTAACCCCCCCTCCTTTACTAACGCGTAACGCGGGTTTTAGCACTGGCAGCGGCGGTAACTGCTCCGACACTCATAGGAATTCTATGTTCACAACGAAGAAGCTTCAATCCAAGGCATATGACAGTCAACTGAACACAGATAGGCAAGATGCTAAAGAATCAAAAATCAAATCAAGACAGTTTTTTGTTTTTTTTTAGTTCAAAGAATTTTATTGATTTTGTAAGAAATACAATATAATACCAACAATGAAAGTGTTCCCTAAAAGGGGGGGGGGGGGGGGGGGGGGGGCGGGGCGCTGTGGAGCGCGACTAAGATGGTCGCTTGATAGATCAGCTCCAGCAACCCTTTTTACTATTTTCCTCTTCTGCACTACTTTCTGCATATTACTATTTCCATCTATAGCAGAATTTGTTTCCTTTATTATGGCTTCTATGAAAGTGAGCAAACGGCACAAGCCAGAGCCTCAATCGCCTGCAAAATCCTCTTCAGACAAATCTGAGAAACCAGAGGCTCCCTCCATGATGGACTTATGGGAGGCGATTAAGTCTCTTCAGGATATAATGGCTGACACGAAGGACGCAATGACTGAAATCAAAGATGAACCTACCACTGATCGTTCTGCTTTTAAAGTTAAAGTCGCTGACCTCGAAATCAAATCAGCCGCTGCAGATGCTAATATCAAAACACTTCAAACACATGTAAAGCGCACTCTGGCCATTGAGCGGGAACTCGAAGACACGAGTAACTGCTCGCGTCGGAACAATATGCGTCTTCATGGGGTCCCGGAGGGACGGGAAGGAAACAACAAGCTCGCCTTTCTTGAATCTTTTATTCCCTCCTTGCTGAATCTACAATTTGTGAAGGACTTCGAGATCAAGCGTGCCCATCGAACACCATCTTCTCGCCAGCCACGTGACCAGCGTCCAAGACCCTTCGTCTTCAAAATATTTCGCTATCCGCAGGTTTTAGAGATCATGCAAAAGGCATGTTCACTATCACCTCTAACCTCCGAGGGCAGCAAGATCTTGTTTCTACCCAACCTTCACAAGAACACCGTACAATCCAGACAGCAGCTCCTGGCTTTCCGACCTCAACTTAAGAAGATGGACACCCGCTTCGGCATCTTTTACCCCGCGCGAATGCGAGTCACCTTCCTCAATCAAACCCGAGATTTTACAGACCCGGACCTCCTTGCTTCCTTCATTGAAGAAAAATCTCCCACCTCAATTGACAATATCTGACTTTGTTGCAAGTTTCTGATTGCTCCTGGTTTCAACACTCACAGCGTTGCTCTTTTTTACCTCCATGTTTGTTTGGGGTTGTTTTTTTTCTTCCAAGACAGTTTTAATATAATGAAAATGTTAGTAGAAGGATATGCTGCTGTCATTGCTGCTCTATAATACAATGCTCGATGCTTCTAATTGCTGAGCAACATAGGCTCTGCATGTCTCTTGACCTGCTGGGAGCACAGGCATCTCAACCTCGGGGTGCCTCCTGCTTCAGGAAGCACACTGAACAGAGTTTCTGCAAGCTGCTGGACCAGGAAAGGCAACAGATAACAGGAGGGGAGCCTGTAACGCCACAAACCTCGCTACTGTTAGCAAAGGATAGCTGAACAAGGGACTACTAGGAAGAAAGCACTCCTGTTGAGATGTCATGTCACCAGTGTCTGGCGTAATCAAAGGTACAAGCAATAAGTACACGTGGGTTTGCTGTGTTAGGCCATTTACATTTGAAGAAATCATGGATCTAGAACTAGGGTTACCAGATTTTCCTGACGGAAAATCCGGACCCATGGCCATGGCCCAGGCCCACCCAGCCCTGCCCAGTTCTACCTGCACCTCGCCCACAATAGAGAATGACACGGGGGCCAAATTTGTCCCCGTCCTCACAGGAACTCAATTTTCCTGTCCCATTCCTGCAAGCTCTGCCTTAACCGCACAAGCCTTGAACACTTATGATTTTAAAGTGTTTGAGGCTTGTGCAGATGAGGACGGAGCTTAGGCATTGGGGGAATGAGGCATTATGACATCACAATCTGAGCTCTAGAATGTTGCTACTTATGATTTTAAAGTGTTTGAGGCTTGTGCAGATGAGGATGGAGCTTAGGCATTGGGGGAATGAGGCATTATGACATCACAATCTGAGCTCTAGAATGTTGCTACTTAGGATTTTAAAGTGTTTGAGGCTTGTGTAGATGAGGACGGAGCTTAGGCATTGGGGGAATGAGGCATTATGACATCACAATCTGAGCTCTAGAATGTTGCTACTTAGGATTTTAAAGTGTTTGAGGCTTGTGCAGATGAGGACAGAGCGTGCTGGAATGGGGCAGGGGCAGGGACAGGAAAAGAACTCGCTGGGACAGGACGGGAAAATGAGTTCCTGTGGGGGACGGGGGAAAATGTGTCCCCGTGTCATTCTCTACTCCACGACCTGTACTAGAGGAATTCTAGGACTACACTCTGTGAAGCAGAAGACTGCTGTCCTAACCTGTCAAGGGGCAGGCCGTAGGAGGAAAGACTCAGTTCAAGGTCCTGCATTGATATGATCTAAAACTACGCTAAACTAAAACTTAAGTTTATAGACCGTGTCATCTCCATGGAAAATGGAGCTCGACTCGGTTAACAATCAGAAACTAATAATAACAATAATGATTAAAGATTAAATAAACCAAGAAAATAAACTGAAGAACATAGAAAAAATGATAAAGAAAGTTAAGAGCAGCGAGATGTTAGATATTTAGAGAATAACAGTCTGCCCCTCCCTAACTCTTTTTTCCAAGCACTCCTCAAGCTCCAAAAGAAGGTCACATCCCATTCAGTTTTTAGCATATATCAAAATGAACACTTTACTACAATTAAAAATCACATTAAAAAATTATCTTCACAGGCAACAAATTAAAGAGTATTAAGCAGAAAACCTAAGTTGCCTTCCATTTTTCCTCTTTTCTCTGGGAAATCCTCACCCTTCCGGGATCTTCCAGCTGTTGAGAAAACGCTTCCTCCTTCACTTCGTTACTCCCTGTTCACAGTCAAGATCTCACTTTTCTGACCTACACTTCAACAGCTTCTTTTCTCTCCTCCTACATCCAGAATTTACCAGTCTGGCATGACCTCTTCAACAAGATTCTTTGAACCCAAATAGAAACTCTTCCCGACAACCCCTTTCTCTCTGGATATGGCTCCTTGAGCCTCTGGAGCAAATGATTCTCCCAAAATGGGTCTGGATCATCTAGCTTCTACAATCTTACAGATGATACAGCCATTCTGATTCCAAATGCTGAATCTGCAAATGCTGATTTTCAGAACAAGGAATTCTTCCAGATCCTGGGACTTCTTCCCTCTGAACCGTCCTGCCTTGAATTAAGGAATTTTCTCTACTTCCAGCTTCTGAGGCATCTTCCCTCTGCACCTCCCTGCCTCAGATTAAGGAATTATTCCCTAACCCAGTGATTCCCAACCCTGTCCTGGAGGAACACCAGGCCAATCGGGTTTTCAGGCTAGCCCTAATGAATATGCATGAGAGAGATTTGCATATGATGGAAGTGATAGGCATGCAAATTTGCTTCATGCATATTCATTAGGGCTAGCCTGAAAACCCAATTGGCCTGGTGTTCCTCCAGGACAGGGTTGGGAACCACTGCCCTAACCAGTGTAGTAAACAGGGCTCAGCCCCTCAAGGTTGGCTGAGGATAGCAGAAAAAAAGATTAAAGACCATTTTCCTCCCAAAGTAGGGCTTTTATGCTCTTCCTTGACATCAGCACATTTCCATAACTCTTCACATGACCATTCCTGGTAGGGAAACCATCTGCCGTAACATTTCCATAATTACTGTTCCCTCTAAACTAAGCTGGAGTCCTCCAACTGCATTACTGCCAATAGGGGTGGTACTTCAATATTTATTTATTTTTATAGCCCGTCCTCCCCAGGAGTCCAGAATGAGTTACAAAGATACTCATCAGGATCCAAAACACAAATGTTACAGAGAATTTAAGACATGTTAGGAGAAACTAAAAACTAAGCCCTTGTTATGGCCTACAAGATATTCCACCTCATCACCCCTGCCTACATCATTTCCAAACTCCTTCAATACACTCCCACCTGCCCACTCTGCTCTGAAGCTGATAAACGACTATACATCCTGAACGAAGATCCCTCCAAATGGAAGCAGCTCATTAATGCTCATACAGCCAGAGCAGGATTAATTCATTGAGGGCCCCTAGGCACACAAGTACACTGGGCCCCACTGCCCTGCCCCATCCCACCATGCACCCAGGCGGAAATAGGAAGCTGCGTCAGAGGGAAGCTTTGGGCAAGCAGCACCACTTGCACAATTACAGTTCCCGTTGCCTTTCTTATCCGCGTTGCTTGCTTGTCTTACTTTCCGTCAATGGGGGGGCTGCGTTGCCGATTGGGGTGGGGCCCGCATTGCCAATCAGGGGAAACCCGCATTGCCGATCGATGCTAGAGGGGCCCATCGCCGTTTGGAAAAAACAATGTTGATGCCCTCCTTCATCAGGCCCCCCTGACCATTTCGGGCCCTAGGCACGTGCCTACTTGGCCTATTGGTTAATCCTGCCCTGCATACAGCCACTTCATCCCCCGTTTTTGGAACCAATTGCCTGCCCAGATAAGATCACAAGACTCGCTGATGACCTTCCAGAAAACGCTGAAGACCCATTTCTTCAATTGAACAGTGCTAATGGACAACCTCCTCCTAGCTCCCCTTCCTTATCTCTTTCTCTCCTCCTTCTCTCCTCCCACTCTCCTGTTCCCTGCTCCCCTTCCTTTAACTCCTTACTCCCCTCCCACTCCTCCATCTCTACCCTCCTCTTCCTTCTTCCCTTACCCGTGCTCCCCTTGCTTCCCTCCCCTTCTCTCTCTATGTCTTCTCACCTGTCTCTTCTTTGAATGCCTATAATTTTATTGTCCTATAACTTTATTGTGAATGTCAATTGGAACCCCTTGAAGAACATGATAGAAATCTAAACAAATAAATAAATAAACATGCTATAGTGAATCTAAGAACACACATGATATATAGAATCTACGAATGGCACCAGCATGGCTGCGGTAGATGAGAGAACAAGTAATGGTTAACAGAAAATCTCAGGTGCCCTGTGTTACAGGTGCACTGGGTCTTGGTTGGTTAAAGTTTAAAACCAGGAGCGTGCTGGGTCGTAAATAGTAGTGTCTTCACTACCTTCCGGAATGGCAATAGATTGTCAGTTGCCCTGATGGCAGGAGGGAATTGGTTCCATAGTTTAGGCATGCTGTAGGAGTATGATTGCTTCCAGGCCATTTCCAGGTGTAGGTGATTTGCAGGAGGATTGCACAGTCTGAGTTCAAGTTGAGATCGGAGAGGCCGCTGAGGGTAGTAGATTGGAAGCTTCCTCACTATGAGTCGGGGGCCATGCCGTGGAGGCACTTAAAGGCTAACGTTAGTTGTTTGAAGATGGTGCACATGCGTATTGGAAGCCAATGGGCCTGATTCATGCGGGGAAGATGCGGTCGAAAGGGCTGAGGTTCTCTAGTTGTCTCACCATCGCATTTTGGACTCTCTGTAGCCAGTATTGCTCCTTGGTTGGTAGACTGGTGTATAGACCATTGCAGTAGTCCAAGTGGGACAGTACAAAGGCACACAACAACTGGGTAAAGTCAGTGTTAGAGAAGTAGCAGCAGATGGGTTTTTGTTTTCATTCACATTGCTTTTGATCTATGCAGCGCGTTCTCTGCGGAGTTCCACGCATTTGTACTTTTGGACTGTTTATTCCACGTATCTACTACCTTAGGACTATCAGGGACCCCTGAAGAAGACTATCTTGTCGAAACACGGACCGTGTTGGGTCCCATGCTCTCGGCGAATTAGGTCCTCAAGGTTTTTATGTGGATCGTTTTATTTCTATGTGGATTGATTACATTGATTTATGGAACTTTAACATTTTCAATCAAGTCCATTTCAGGAACATCGCCATTCCACAGTGTTTTTTGGTTTTCCTTTTAGTTTTCATTCACCAGGGACAAGCAGATTACCTGGAGTCCTGCAAAACTTGCCTGTTCCTCACCATTGAAAATGTGATAGTAAAACAGCACCCCCTAGTCCTAGTGGGTCTGTAGATAGAGAACTCCCTCTCAGAGGGAACAGTGCACACAATATACATTGCATAGCTACTCGGGCCAATTCAGCACATTAATACATTTAGCGATCAGCTTTTGAGCTCAGGACTAAGGCACACATTTTCAAATCACAAGGGCATTTTAATGACCTTGTTGAATATGTAATGTGGAGCATGGTAAAATTAATAACGAATGCAGGATGAAAATTCAGTGAGCATGTCATAGGAAAATTATAATATCTGCTTTTCCATTGTGCAATATTTCTTAATTTCATTCCACCCCACATCTTTCTTAATGGATGAGACCCTTTCTGTTGTATCAAGGGATAAGGTATCCTAATGGTGTTTTTATATGCAACCTAACCTCAAAGCAAAATCAATAGCTGAAACAGGCTTTTAAAGGTAGTATTGATGCCACCATCATTGGCAAGGGAATTAACAGACAGTGCTTGTCTTGCTGGGATGCAGAGAAATAAAGCAGATCTTAAAATATGCAGAAAAGAAAAGAGTACATCATCCTTTCGTTTAGTGTTCTTGTTCTAAATAGCCCTGCAGGCAGCTGCACTTTTCAAACCATACTTTTCAGTATTCTGTTTTTTTATTTTTTATAGGTGTGCAATGCAGCAAATGTTAGATCTGTACTGGACGATAAAATAGTTAAGATAAATGATTCATCTTGTGCTTTTTAGAGTATCAGGGCCTACGTGCCTACTTTTGATGATCTGCGTGGAAGAATTCTTGCATGTGCATTAGGGTTGTCCAAAAAACCCTAAAATTGGAAAAACTGTGCGAATTGAAGTTTTCCCACAAATTTGATTGTGCTTGAAAAGAGGAGACTGAGAGGGAACATGATCGAAACATTCAAGATAATGAAGGGAATAGACTTAGTAGATAAAGATAGGTTGTTCACCCTCTCCAAGGTAGGGAGAACGAGAGGGAACTCCCTAAAGTTAAAAGGGGATCGATTCCGTATAAACGTAAGGAAGTTCTTCATCACCCAGAGAGTGGTAGAAATCTGGAACACTCTTCTGGAGGCTGTTATAGGGGAAAATACCCTCCAGGGATTCAAGACAAAGATAGACAAGTAACTGCTGAACCAGAACGTATGTAAGGCTAGACTCAGTCAGGGCATTGATCTTTGACCAAAGGGCCGCAGCGGAAGCGGACTGCTGGGCACGATGACCCAGCAGCGGCAATTTTTATGTTCTTAAAAATTTTTTCAAGCCCATCCTAGGGTTGCACAAAGCTACTGATTAGATAAAACTCTATTTTTCTTAAAATTTGCTTTTTTTTTGCTTAATGGAACAAATTTTATGGTATTAAAGCTATAACTTTTATGTTTTTACACTCAGCAATGATACATTGATAAAAAGATATTTCATGCAAAAAAAAAATATCTAACAGTATTTTATTAAATGAACATCATATATTACTTCACTATAGTAGGTCTTTGATTATGAGTCAGTTTTTGTTTATTTTTGTACACATCTAGGCCTTTGAATATTTACATTTGGGGAGGATGGAAGGGCATTATTAATTTGTGTAGGGTAATGCTATTGGGAAAATCTATGTTTCTGTGTTGTATTGAATAATCATCGGGTGGGTGGGAGAAAATGATTTGGTTATATATATTTGTAAGTTGAATGTGCTTTTGTTGATATATTGCTTTGTACAATTTTGTTTAGTCATTATTGACTAAGATCTCCTTTTACTAAGCTGCGCTAACGGTTTTAGTGCGTGCTTAATGCTAATGCCACCATTGAGCTGGCATTAGTTTTTACGCATAGCGGGTGCAATTCTCCCTTTCTATGCTCCCCCCCTCTCAAGTTAGTGCCCCCTTCCTGCCTCCCTTGTGTTCCAAGTTCATTCCCCCTCCCTTCCTTCTGTGTCCCAAGTTTGTGCACCCCTCTCTGCCTTCCAGCCTTTGTTCCAAAATCATGTCCCTCCCATGTCCCAATGTGTTCCTCCCCCCCTTTCTCCCAGATCATGTCCTCTCTCTCCCTACTTGCTCGCTCCAGGGCTACACTCGCTTCCTTCAGGGCCGTCCAGCTGGGAAGCTCCTTCAGCAGCACTTGTTGGGAGAAGCCACTGCTTGCCCTGGATCGCTAGTATGAAATATTGCTGCTCTTTGGGTTTTGGCCAGGTACTAGTAACCTGGATTGGCCTTGAGAACGGGCTACTGGGCTTGATGGACCTTTGGTCTGACCCAATAAGGCTATTCTTATGCTGAAACAAAACTGAAACCTGACACCTATATGTGTATTTACCACCAATTATATATGCTACTCTTATCCTGGACATGTAGATTTCTGAAATCAACTTTACACTGTACATGACGGCAAATACACATATATTTTGACATCTTTATATGCATTCTACAAAAGGTTCTGCAAAGCCCTGTGCAAAATGGAGCTTCAAACCCATTTATTAATGCTGGGCTTTCTGTCTACTGTCCTGTATAATAAATATTGAAAAATTAATACGTTTCAGAGTCCTGGATGACTTATGATCATTACTTGGTGGATGGTTCTCTGGACTTGAGCTCCCTTTCTTAATCTTTCTAGCTTTCTTGAGTGATGATATTGTTATTCCCTCTCTCACCATTTCAGAGGCCACCCTCCAGTGTTCAAACACTGGAATCCATATAAGCCAGTGCTGGGCAGACTTCTATGGTCTGTGCCCTGATCATGGCTGGATGGATTTGGATGTGTTGGGCTTCAATGACAGCTTCAGTGGTTAGAGAACAAGACTAGTGCAGGGCAGACTTCTACTGTCTATGCCCTGAAAATGACAAGGTCAAATCAAGGTCAAGTATGCATTTATATAGTAGTATCACATCATACCATATGCTATGAGTTTATCTTATTGAGCAAACTGGATGGACTATACAGGTTTTTATATGCCGTCATCTACTATGTATGTTATGTTACTACAGGAGTGGAGCTAGGGATTATACATTAGAGGTGAGGAATTTGAGATATATATTGAGCTTGATATATGTCTTGGTGAGGGTTCGATTGGTGATCATCAAAAGAACATTTATATATAAAAATTGAGTGTCGTTTGGATAAATAAGTTACTACAGGAGTGGAGGCATGTATGCATGCATGCATGTTTCAGATGTTCTACAACTGAAGCCACATTTGAATAACATAGAAGAAGTTATTACAAAACGTTTTTTTTTCAAATTAGGAAAATGGGAAGGTAGAACTCTGATTAGTTCACTTCCTTGAAAAGATTTTGTTTCCTCTTGGTCAGGTCATTTGTCTTTTCCTGTTACATAACCAAACTGCTTGCTGTTTGTACGCTTGGCATTCCTAGCATGCAACCTCAGTATTAAAAGAGTATCTGTACTCAGACAGAAATGGGAAAGTCACAGAATTAATGTGGTTTAGGCACAGCTGGAGCAACATGTCGCACAGATCACATTTTCAGAATTAATCAAGTAGAAAATGGTTCACAGTTCAAGCATTCAGGAACCAGAAGACTCCAGCAGACTTTGGAGCCATCTCAGGTTAGGGATGATTAACCAAGATTGTGTTGGTGCCCCTCTCTCTCTCTCTTTTTATACCACTTCATATTCCTAAAACCTTGTGACTAGTCACAAAATGACAAAATGTTTATATCTAAGATTATGAATATAAAGTTGTTGTTTTTTTAATCTCCATTTCACATGGCAAACCAATTAGTTGTTCTCAAACTATGCTTGTGATCGTATAAATTCTGCAGCTCACAAATTTTACCTGTCCAATAGCCAGGGCCAGTGTTAGATATGCTGGAGCCCCCCCTTCTCCTCCTTGCCCCCTCCTTTGATTTCCACACCTACCAAATGAAAACCAAAGATTCATTAACATTAGATGTTTTGGTATTGGGCCATCTTGGGCTTAGGCAACCAATATCTGAGGATCAATCAAAATTATTAAGAATATTGTTTAATTTGGCCATTAAAATTATCTTAAAACACTGGAAGGATGTATCGCTGGTAGAATATATAACCTGGTGGAATACTGTGTGTATAACTGCTAAATTTGAGCTTGTTGCTGCTGAAAGATTAAATGTGTTAATTAAAATTAATAATATTTGGGAGCCTTTGGATTATTATAGTTATGCACCTGTTATAATATGAGGATTTATTTTGTGAGGTATACATCCACACAGTCTTTACTGTTGTATCTATGATAGCATTAATGAGTATTTTTAGTTGTTGTATTGAAATGTTTCTTCATTATCTTTTATATATACATTTGATTCAAGTTTTATTGCATTTTTAAATAAAAATTATTGAACAACAAAAAAAAAGCCCTCATACCCAGCCTCTCTCCCTTTATTTAACAATCAGCTGCTCCAGGGGCCCCCCGTGAACCAAGATGTTGTCCTTCCCTTCTTCACACCCCTTTTCTGAAGCCTCCACCTTTTAAAATGTAAAGAGGTCACTAGCGTGGCAGCGATTCTCTGATGCTGCTCGTGCCTTCCTTGGCACTGTTCCTCTGCCACGGTCCACCTGTCCTCTGATGCAACTTCTGTTTCTGCTTGCTGCGAACTTCACAAAAAGGGTGCCACATAAACATCTCACTACAACCCCCTCATAGGTCATGGTGAGCCCCCCAAAACCTACTATATCCATATGTCTACCACCCCAATAGCCCTTATGGCTGCAGGTGTCACCTATATGGCAGTACAATAGGATTTGGGGAGGTTTTGGGGCGTACACATGTTTTACCATGAATGCAGTGGTTAGAGTGACTTATGGGGTGGAAGGAGACGTACATAAATGGATTAGAAACTGGTTGGCGGGTAGGAAACAGAGGGTGGGAGTAAAGGGCCACTACTCGGATTGGAGGAGGGTCACGAGTGGTGTTCCGCAGGGCTCAGTTCTTGGGCCATTGCTATTTAATAAATTCATAAATGATCTAGAAACAGGGACGAAGTGTGAGATAATAAAATTTGCGGATGACACCAAACTATTTAGTGGAGCTCGGACTAAAGAGGACTGCGAAGAATTGCAAAGAAACTTAAACAAACTAGGGGAATGGGCGATGAGATGGCAGATGAAGTTCAACGTTGAGAAATGTAAAGTATTACATGTGGGAAGCAGAAACCCGAGGTGCAGCTATACGATGGGAGGGATATTATTGAAGGAGAGTACCCAAGAAAGGGACTTGGGGGTGGACATGACAATGAAGCCGACGGCACACTGCGCAGCGGCTGCTAAGAAGGCAAATAGAATGCTAGGCATAATCAAGAAGGGTATTACAACCAGAACGAAAGAAGTTATCCTGCTGTTGTATTGGGCGATGGTGCGTCCGCATCTGGAGTACTGCGTCCAATATTGGTCGCCGTACCTTAAGAAGGATATGGCGTTACTCGAGAGGGTTCAGAGGAGAGCGACACGTCTGATAAAAGGGATGGAAAACCTTTCATAAGCTGAGAGATTGGAGAAACTGGGTTTCTTTTCCCTGGAGAAGAGGAGACTTAGAGGGGATATGATAGAGACTTACAAGATCATGAAGGGCATAGAGAGAGTAGAGAGGGACAGATTCTTCAAACTTTCGAAAAATAAAAGAACAAGAGGGCATTCGGAAAAGTTGTAAGGGGACAGATTCAAAACGAATGCTAGGAAGTTCTTCTTTACCCAACGTGTGGTGGACACCTGGAATGCGCTTCCAGAGGACGTAATAGGGCAGAGTACAGTACTGGGTTTCAAGAAAGGATTGGACAATTTCCTGCTGGAAAAGGGGATAGAGGGGTATAGATAGAGGATTACAGTTCAGGTCCTGGACCTGTTGGCCCACCGCGTGTGCGGACTGCTGGGCACAATGGACCTCTAGTCTGACCCAGTGGAAGCGCTGCTTATGTTCTTATGGGCATGGGTCCTCCTTTCTATGGTTCACTAGCCCCCCCCCACCCCCCGACTACTTAAGCCACTTCCAATTTTTATGGTATGTTTTTATTCTGATTTTTATGGTATGGGGGGGGGGGGTCAGTGATCACTGGGGGAGTGTATGGAGGTCTGTACTTTGTATCTGCAGTAGTTATCTGATCACTTTGGATATCTTCTGGGCACTTTGACCTGTTTTTAGATCACCTAAGTCACCACGTACAAGTTCCGTCTAGGCAGTCTCATTAAACTTTCGGTTATACTTGCAGTACGACTAAGTCTAAGTCAGCCCAAGTCCCGCCCTCACCACTCCTCCTAAAACGTCCCTTTCAGCTCTGGGCGTACAGCAGCACTGAAAAGGCCTAAGTTTTTAGATACATTTAAAACCCGTTTCGATTATCGGTGCTTGGGCGACCTGTCTTTTTGATCGTCCAAGTGCTGATATAGGCGGGATTTTAGGCGTATTTACATTTCAATTATGAGCCCCATAGAGTTTTAAAATAATTTTTGCAGGGATGCGAGCAGCCACTGCACGTAACTGACCCAGAAACCTTCTCTCCAACGTTCCTGGAACAAGTGCTGCTGAAGGCAGGAAGGAGCAGCAGCCCACCTGGAAGGAGGTAACTGGGATCCCCAACTGACCCGAAAGGCTTCCCTCTAATGTCAGCTCTGACTTTAGAGGGAAGCCTTCCAGGTCCGCTTTTGCAGAAGGGAGCGGGCAGGAAGGAGGGCATGGGATCTCCAGTGGCGGCTTTGGCGGAGGCTGGCAGGCAGGAAAGAGGGCATGGGATCCCTGGCAGCCATTAAGCTGGAAGGGGGGGGGGGGGAGCACAAGAGACTCGTGCAGTGTGTACTCCCAACAAGTGGCTCATGTGCCCCTAAGTGTACGCGTACCGCATGTTGATAACCTCTGTGCTACACAATGCAGGCCCCAGCAATTCATTAACTCTTTGCTGCTAGTTAATTTTCACTTTCAGGAATTCATGATGTAGATTGGAAGGAAAAGCTTGTGTGACCACATATGTTCTCTGAGAGTAGATACAATTTTCTTTTCACCTAATACCTAATTTTCCTCTCCAACACATATTTTTACTAAGCAGCAGTAGAGGTTTCTACCATGGCCCAGAGCGCTAAATGCTCCAACACTCATAGGAATTTTATGAGCGTCAGACTATGTCATTTTTTTAAGGAGAGAGGGAAGAATCAGAGTATGAATGGGCACAACAAGTTTCAAGTTTCAAGTTTATTAGTTTTAATATACCGACCATCAAACAAATATCTGACCGGTTAACAGTAAAATTTAAAAGATAGGAAGACTAAAAAATTAAAGATAAAATAAATTGGTGTATTAAATATATAGTGTGAACATAAATATTATTAACAAGACAAACTTGAGAGTGAGGGTAGATGGGAGAGGAGGGGAAAAGTTACATATTTAAGAAGAAAAAGGAGATAGTGGGGTTGGGATAAAACATACAGGGTGGGATCGTTTTATTAAAGCGGTTGGTTGCTGGAATGAAAAGGAAAGATGATGAGTCTAAGCACTAGGAAATGCGTCACGGAATAAGAAGGTTTTTAGGCCTGTCTTAAATTTATCTAAACGTTGTTCATCGCGAAGTTGTTGTGGTAGGAGGTTCCATAAGGTTGGAGCTGTTACTGCAAAATTTACTTTTCGTGTATAATAAAAATCTTTTATGGAAGGAATAAAAAGAAGGTTTTGATCAGTTGATCTTAGGGTGCGTGGGAAGCATTGGGATATGAGAAGTTTATCAAGGAAAGTAGGCTGGTGAGAGAGTTTTATTTTGAAGGAAAGTAAAATGATTTTATAAGTAATACGGTGAGAGATGGGGAGCCAGTGAGCTTTTTTTAGGAGAGGAGTGACATGGTCGTATTTGCCTATTTTATAAATAAGTTTTATTGCAGTGTTTTGTATCAGTTGTAGACGTTGAATTTCTTTTTGAGGGAGACCATTGAGAAGTGAGTTGCAATAATCTAGATGGGAGATAACTAAAGAATGTGTCAGAATAGTGATTGAATCGGTCTCTAGGACAGAAATTAAGGACCGGATGATACGTAGTTTGAAAAAACAGATTTTTGCGACTGTACTTATATGATCGTGGAAAGTAAGATCCCTATCAATGGTAACGTCTAATAGTTTTATTTTTGTGTCCATTTGAATTGGGGTAGATTTGATTGAGATATTATCCAATAAGGATTCTGAGGTTTTAATTGGAAGTAGGAGGCCTCGGGATTTATCTAAGTTGAGGGAAAGTTTATTTGTGAACAGCCAATCGTTTATGATGTCCAATTTGTTATTTATGTCTTTTATGTCAGATATATTTGATGTATTGACTGGGTGAAGCAGTTGGATGTCGTCTGCGTATGCGAAAATTGTAAATCCGATAGATTGGGCTAATGTAAGAAGAGGAGAAAGAAAGATATTAAATAGTAGTGGGGAAAGGATCGAACCTTGAGGGACACCATATGGTTGTGTCGTAGCAGAGGAGGTGACATTATTTGCATGAACTATACTGTAGCGTTCGTTAAAGAAGGATGTGAACCATGAAAGAGCTGCACCTGTGATACCACAGTCTTTGAGTCTGTTAATGAGAAGAGAATGATCGATGGTATCAAAGGCTGCAGCTAGGTCAAGGGAAATAAGAACGACAGATTTTTGATGGTCATAGTAATATTGAATAGTTGTAATAAGGCCTAATAGTGACAGTTCTGTTGAATGCGAAGAGCGGAATCCAGTTTGGCATGGGTGTAATGCGTGGGTTTTTTCAATAAACTCTGTAAGTTGGGAATGGATGATTTTTTCAGTTAATTTTGAAATCATAGGTAAATTAGCGATAGGGCGGTAATTTCTAGGTAGAGAGGGATCTAAGTTGTGTTGTTTGAGTTTTGGAAAAATAAGGGCAGTTTTCCAGGCAGTAGGTACGATACAATCGGAGAGAGATTTAGATATCATTTCTGAGATGAATGGGCCGAAGAAGGAGAAAAATTTTTTGAGAATGGAAGGGGGAATACTTTCCAAGAGATTATTGGAAGTGTTTAGGGATTGTAAAATAAGATGGAGATTTGTTAGAGAGGGCATTTTAAAGTTGGAGAGAGTGCTGAATGAAAGATGTAAAGAGTCATTGGGGTTTTGAGAAGAGGAGGAATCTAGGTGTAATGGTCCAAGTTGTGATCTGATGTTCTTGATTTTAGTATCAAAGAAAAATGAAAGTTCACTGACCCTCAAGCCTTGCATTGAAGAATGTTGGTGTAGGACTGAGGTAGAGATAGACACTAAAGAATGACAGTGTCTAGAATCCAGAGCAGATATTGTGATGTCATAATACCTCATTCAACCAATGCCTCAGAGCCAACCTCATCAGTGATGTCACAATGAGTTCATTATCCTATAGTTGTCTCAGATAATAATCAGTATGAATGGGTACAGTCAGTGACCTCAAGCCTTGCATTGAAGAATGCTGGTGTAGAAGGACTGGCAGTTGAGATAGACACTAAAGAATGACATAGGATGGTTTCCCACGGTTATCCAAGGGGACAGGAGTGGTAACAAATTCTGTCACCATGTCATTCTCTATATCACAGAAGTGTTGGAGCATTTAGTGCTCTGGGCCATGGTAGAAACCTCTACTGTGGCTTAGTAAAAAGGGGGATTTATGTATGCACTAAATCAAATTTAAATACATAAAATTTAAAAACGAATTTCATTTACACATGTTAAAATATTTTTTTTGGATTGGCTTATTACATTTGGTATACCTCTAGTACGTGAGTATTAAGCGATTTACAATACAGTGCTCCCCCGCGAATTCGTGGTTGGCGGTTCATGGTCCCGGTCATTCACGGTATTTTCCGACCGCGAATGACCAGGTAGGGGAAGCAGGAGAGGGCAGCTGGAGAGGCAGGAGAGGGCAGCTGGAGTACCAGCGAGTGAAGGAAATTGCTCGCTGTGTGCTCCAACCACCTCTTCCTGTACTAAAGTCGGGCCTTACCAATCAGGAACTGTACTACTACAATAGAAGTGGAGGTTACATTAAAAAAACCTAAAATACATTAGGGATAGGCGTTACATGTTTACAAACCATCAGAGGATAGAAGAAAGGTGAAAGGGTCGAAAGAGAGCATGAAAGCACTGGAGATGAGAAAAAGGGCGGAGGTAAGGAAGATATGAGAATCAGAGACACAAAGATCAGTAAGAATTAAGACAGGGAGATATTGGAGGTTTTTCAAAAGATAAAGCCAACAATGTTTTTCGGATCCAGTGTGCCTTGAAAGGCATAAAGAAGGTGGAGAGGGACAGATTCTTTAGACTAGTGGGGACAACAAAAACAAGAAGTCATTCAGAAAAACTGAGAGGAGACAGATTTAAAACGAATGCAAGGAAGTTCTTCTTCACTCAGTGGGTGGTGGACACCTGTAACGCGCTTCCAGGAGAGGTGATAGGACAGAGTACAATACTGGGGTTGAAAAAGGGACTGGATGACTTCCTGGAGGTGAAGGGGATTGCATGGTACAGATAGAGGGTTACTTACAGGACATTAGGCGAATAGGGTATGAACGTTTTAGGTTAGAAGCATTACAGGCCATGGACCTGGGGGGCCGCCGCGGGAGCGGAAGCGGACTGCCGGGCACAATGGACCCCTGGTCTGACCCAGCAGGGGCAATGCTTATATTCTTATGTTCTTATGTTGTCTATAGTGAAGATTGGCTATTGTGGAAGAAGCCTATTTTAAATGTTGAAAAAGAAAGTAATTATACCCCAGTCTCTAACTTACCATTATTAGGGAAGGTAATTAAAATTTTGAAAAAATACATGTCAAACAATATACAAAAGAAATGATGTTTTTTACAAAAAGAAAGAAATCATATTATACAAGGTAAAACATTCTCCACAACCCATTTCAAGAAAAGAAAGGAAACTACCAATCCAAGCAAATTAACCAAAGGAAATAATAGGGAGAGAGAGAAAAAAAAAAATCCAACTAAAATACTGGCAGTCATCCAACTACTTAACCGCTCAGCTACTTATTAAAGGAAATCATTTTTCAATTCTTCTTTTCAAAAAGAACCTTCTCCAGTTATGCTGGATTCAAAAAGTTATAAGCAGCTCCCTGAACAAAAACCAGTGCCGGATTTACCTATAAGCTAAATAAGCTACAGCTTAGGACCTCACAGAAGTTCAGAAAGTGATCCAAGTTACTAATTGTCTCAGCATCATACATATATATATATATATTTTATATATCAATGTTTGCTAAAATTATTTTAAAAATTCCATTTATGAATTGTTTCTAGGGTATACAATATGGTGTTCTGATTATTTACAGTTTAGATAGATGTTGAAGACACAACTATATGTGGAGGCTTTCCTCTGAAACTTTGCTAGTAAGCATATTTGATGAGAAATCTGAATTCCACTTATTGCACATTATTAAGTGGGGATGGATAATACATACTGTCCTTGGACTATTCTGAATGTTTTAACTAACTGCTTAGTTATAGGCGGTCTAGAAATTTTAGAAATAAATAATAAATAACTTATTAACAAGGAACCACCAAGCTTTATATAGCATAGGACTTCACCAAGGGCTCCTTTTATGAAGGTGCGCTAAGTATTTTAGCGCACGCACTGTATTAGCGTGCGCTATAGCACGCGCTAGCCGAAAATCTACCGCCCGCTCAAAAGGAGGCGGTAGCGGCTAGCGTGCATGACAATTTAGCAAGCGCTATTCCGCGCATTAGGGCCTTAGTGTGACTTTGTAAAAGGAGCCCCAAGTCTAAATAAGGCACCAACAAAAACCAAATATTAACATGCAAATCTAAAAAAAAGTTGTGCCCAAGGCCTGAAAGTGAGGCTCCAGGCATAGGAACACCCTTTTCAATAACTGGGCACTGTATGTCCTATCTGGAAAAAAACAGCACCTTCTGTTCTTTTTACAGAAAGAGTTCAAAACCATAAGCTTGTCTTTCTCAGTGGAGGAAGAAAAGAGGAGGCAGCATATGTAAAAATCATATCCTGCAAATTCGTCAGATTAAATTCACTTGAGGTTTCCAATCTGTCTAGCACAACCTTGATCTGAGACACACTGGGTCTCATTTTCAAAAAAAAGAAAAACATCCAAAATGTGGCATAAAGGGACAGATGGAAGTGTTTCTCGCCAAACTCTTCCAATTCACTATTTTTGAAACATATGTTCATGGATTTCTATGGGGATTATCTGCTGTGCATCCAAATCTCAAAGGGGCGTGTTAGAAGCGTGGTTTGGGCAGGACTAAGGTTTGTCATGTTTAACAATGAATAAGTGCTAGAAAGGTACCCAAACTGATCAGATGACCTCTGGAAGGATGAAGACTGAGCCTAAGGAAGTCCCTGATTGGTCAAAGTAATAGCTGTGAAGTGAGTTTTGAGTGGTGGGGGATGGTATAACTGAGGCCTTCTAGAGACTAAACTATTTCTGTGCATTGAAATAAATTGATGTAATGAATATATAAACTTGGAGTGGACAAATATCGATGCTTATGTCAATCAAAGTTAGGCACATTTGTAGAATCGTTCCTAGCGATGCTTAAATCAACTTAGATGCCAGTAGGCACCAAAATCTTAGGCATCGGTATATTAAGCCAGGATTTTCTTGGCTATAATATCGACACCTAAGCCAACCCAAGCCCAAACTCCACCCCAAATCCACTAGATGGTAAATTGGATTTTAATGGCACTTTCAACTTGTAGCGCCAATAAGCCAATTAAAAAAATTACCCCCCTTTTACAAAACCGTAGCATGGTTTTTAGTGCAGACCGTGGCAGTAAGAGCTCTCCAAAAGAAAGGGACTGTGTGCTTCCATCACCATAGGACTTACTGGCTCCAGAGCCTTAAATTACCTTCCTTTTATCTACCATGGCCAGTACCATGGAAAAATTAAAAAAACTCAAACTCATCAAACCCAAAAAGCCTTAGATCAGAACAATCTTTATTAACTCCCCAGTTGCTCTAAAGCAGTCGTCTCAAACTCAAACCCTTTGCAGGGCCACATTTTGGATTTGTAGGTACTTGGAGGGCCTCGGAAAATATAATTAATGTCTTATTAACGAAATGACAATTTTGCATGAGGTAAAAACTTTATAGTTTATAAATCTTTCCTTTTGGCCAAGTCTTAATAATAATATTGTAATTTATAGCTAAAGAGACATATTATAAAGAAACTGTTTTAATTTACTTTTGTGATTATGATAAACATACTGAAGGCCTCAAAATAGCACCTGGCGGGCCGCATGTGGCCCCCGGACCGCAAGTTTGGGACCACTGCTCTAAAGGGTCTCCTGAGGGTGTACCTGTTTGATAACATACATTTCAGCATGGTAAGATTTCATAGGCTCTAGGCACTTACCCCCTCTTTTATGAAACTGCAATAGCAGTTTCTAGTGCAGGGAGCTGCGCTGAATGGACCGCGCTGCTCTTGACGCTCATAGGAACTCAATGAGTGAATGAGTGTTGGGAGCCGCACGGGCCATTCGGCACGGCTCCCCACGCTAGAAACTGCTATCGCAGTTTTGTAAAAGGAGGCCTTAGTGATGATATCACAGATGAGTGATAGAATGCCTTAGAGGAATTCCAACACAGTCTTCATCAACCGCACAGCTAGTTCCTCACTGTGGAAGCTGGTTTTGATCAGTTAAGTGATTCAAAAACTCATGGGGTATTAAGTGACTTTCAGTCTATTTTTTTTCTTGCAGATATACTGTAATATGGAAACTTTGTTCTTTGCTGAAGTGCATTAACTGACTGAGCAAAATCTACTGTTCTTAAGGTAGAGATAAAGCCACCAGAAGAATGTTGAAATTTAGGGACACGTTATCACGATTTGGGCTCACTGAGAAATTTGGGAGCCTGGTTAGATTCATCATTGTCAATTGATGTTCACATTGCTAAATTTTTTCAAGCACTATTCTACCAAATAAGACTTATTAAACAGGTGAGAGCTGATCAGAAAGTAAGGCAATGACAGCTCAGACCTGTCGGTAAATTATGGCTGCAAATGTGGCACAACCAGGTTAGAGATCACTCGGCAATTATAGAGAATCGCTCGGAGTGATCATGTTAATATTAATGACTTCATTATACTACATTCGCACTGCAGTATTGGAGACTGCTAGAAAATTTGGAAAAGACCTCGCTAAGCCGTTTTGATAAACCGCCGCTAAAATGCATGCATGCTACATCGGATGGAACTGGTTTAGCGAGCACATTGAAGGCAGATTTTAGTTTTGAGAATCTGCCCCTAAGTACTTTAATAACATTAATCCAAGGATCTCAAAGTCCCTCCTTGAGGGCCGCAATCCAGTTGGGTTTTCAGGATTTCCCCAATGAATATGCATTGAAAGCAGTGCATGCACATAGATCTCATGCATATTCATTGGGGAAATCCTGAAAACCCAACTGGATTGCGGCCCTCAAGGAGGGACTTTGAGATCCCTGCATTAATCCATCATATCCAAGATATTGTCTTGGAGACAGCACTTATCTCAAATCCTGATCCTAAGAATTACAATTGAACATATTTGAGTTTAAGGAGGGATTTTTTTTTTTTTTTTTACCACGGATTAGATTAACCCCATATTAGAGGCAACACATGATTTTGTGCCACTAAGGGATGTCTGGGATCTTTTTACCTCCTTTTTAGTAAGTTGTCAACAACTTCTAAAATCATTTATGCAGTAGCTGATTATTTGAATTTTCCCTTCATTTGAGTGGTTGCTTTCCTGAAGGGTGTTTTCCTGTCTTTTTTGTTTCATGCTTTGCAGTCTGCCTGGGAGCAATTTATTGGTCCTCCCTGAGATTGGTTTCCCAGTTCTCTAGGTGCGGGGCATTATCAATAGTGGCTTCTATTTTGTGGACCCAACTTCCTTGAAATTATGCTGCAGTGAAGACCTGGTTATGGAAGCAAGTGCATGGTTAGAGGGGGGTCATAGGATAACTTTTGTGGATTAGTGATTGTAGACATTGCTTTTGTGTTTTGTACCTTTTCAGTGTGGCACATGGACCTTACAAGGCTGTTCGCTTTTTGAATGGGGTTGGATGTACGATCTTAGCAATGCCAGGTTTGATTGATTGATTTGTCTTTTTTTCTTTCTGGTCTTTCTTTCCTATATATTACTTGTATTGTAGTTCCTTTATTTTCTTTGATATTATTTGTTGTAAACCACTTTAACGGGTTTAATACGTATATTAAGGGCTCCTTTAACAAAGGTGCGCGTTTTTAGCGCACACACCAGATTAGCTACCTGAAAAACTACCGCCTGCTCAAGAGGAGGCGGTAGCGGTTATCGGCACAGCATTTTAGCGCGTGCTAAAACCGCTAGAGTGCCTTTGCAAAAGGAGCCCTAAGTCTTAAATAAACAAACTTACTGTCTTCAACTTAAATTTGTTTTAATGTGGTTCATCAACCTGCATCTGATGCTAAGGACAATCAATGTAAATAAATAATTATATTTCTGATAAAACTTGAAAAATGTCCGAAAAATGCCCCCAAACCTGACAACAATCCAAAAATGAACTGTACATCCCTAGTTTTCTTTTTTTGGAACCACCCTTGCCAGCTGCTTCTGTTATTTTCCTCTGTCTGCCTGTTTGCTTTGGCAAAGTGCTAGAAGGGTATGAGGGCTATTTTTGGAATGGCATTTTAGCAGTCTTTATAACGTCTAACAGTTTTCCACAGAAAGGAATGAGGATTGTTTCCAGAAGCTCAGTTCTCTGAAAACACTGATCGGATAGTTCTGGTTTTCAATTTTGTTTAGATTCACATTTTCTTTCTGCATGGCAGATTTGGTGGATTTCCATCCCTTTCCTGGAGAGTTATTGAGCCTATGAACAAACATCATTCCCTTTTAGGCATCTACAATTCCTTCCAAAATTCTATCAAAGCAACAGTTTTGCACTTTTGTGATGAGCTGGATGGAACCAACCTATAAAGCAATGGATTCCAAGACAATTTTTGTCATACTGCCTTAAAGATTGTGAAAAAAAAAAATAGCAACATGAATTCACTCACACTGGCCCAACATCAATAGACAATAGCTGTATGTCTATTTCCCGATTCTGGCTCCACCCTGATCTGGTGACATCAAGTGACCATCTCGGAGACCTACAAAGTAGAGATGACATGGGGACAAATTTGTCCCTGTCTGTTTGAGGCTTGTGCAGATGAGGACGGAGATTGCAGGAATGGGGCAGGGACAGGAAAAGAACTCACTGGGACAGCACAGGAAAATGAGTTCCCGCGGACACGGGGAAAAATTTGTCCCCGTGTCATTCTCTTTTAGTCTGGTGGTCTTCAGCATACACTTGAATTTCCCATTACCAGTTGAAGGTGTTTTGTAATGTGTTCTATGCTGTGTTTCTTTCCAGTTCTGGTCTGTTGTAACATAAGAACATAAGAAGTTGCCTCTACTGGGTCAGACCAGAGGTCCATCCCGCCCAGCGGTCCGCTCCCGCGGTGGCCCATCAGGTCCGCGACCTGTGAAGTGGTTTCTGACCACTTCTATAACCTACCTCAAGTTCTATCTGTACCCCTCTATCCCCTTATCCTCCAGGAACCTATCCAAACCTTCCTTGAACCCCTGTACAGAGTTCTGGCTTATCACCTCCTCCGGAAGCTTGTTCCATGTGTCCACCACCCTCTGGGTAAAAAAGAACTTCCTAGCATTTGTTCTAAACCTGTCCCCTTTCAATTGTCTCCTCTTTTTGACTCCATCCTTTACTCAGGGAACATCCATGAGACCTACAAACTCTGTTCATCTGCAACATGCAGCTACCAACTCTTAAAAGGTATATTTTACCCCTCAATGTGCTTGCCAAGTGCAATTTTTGGTTCTAGACTTGTCATTGCTCTTATTTTATTGAGCTTTTCTGCTCGATGCTGCCCCATTCTTGTTCATTTTAGCCGTAGACCCCTCCCCCTTCATTTCTCATGGCATGTACTTCTTAATGTTGCCACCAGCTAGATGAGTGCAGGAGTCGCTGACAGGGAAGAAGCAAAAAACATGCCATTTGAAATCACCGTTTTATTATGGCATACAGTATACAGTCTCCCAGGTTGTCAAAAAAAAAAAAAATAAAAAACCGTCAGCTGCATTTGAGATTACTTTGAAATATGTTAACAGTTAAAACAAAAGACTCTGTGGAAATGGCGATGTTCAAGATGCAGGCTTTATTTAAAAGTACAATTAAATAATCCACATCAAATATATTTAGGACCCAAACCGTTGGGTGCTACGGATCCAACACGGTCCGTGTTTCGACAGTGCTGTCTTCCTCAGGGGTCCCTAAAGGTCCTGATAAGAAATCACGTGGATTAATAACTACAAGCGAAACTGAGTCGTAACTCTGCGCGGGTGAGGGTTCAACGGTTTGGGTCCTAGATATATTTGATGTGGATTATTTAATTGTACTTTTAAATAAAGCCTGCATCTTGAACATCGCCATCTCCAGTCTTTTGTTTTCGCTGGATTTGCATTTTCTGTGGGATTAAGGGTCAATTTTTCACTTGTGTTTCTGTATGATAACAGTTAAACAGTTTGTATTAGTACTTTAGAAAAATTTAATGTTGAAATGTTTCCTTTTTAAAGACGCTTTTGAATATTAACCTTTGTTTTTATTTTATTCCCTCCTTCTTCTCTCTCCCTATTTTTCTTTTTCTTTCATTCCTTTCTAATCAAAGATATACAGCAGTATGACATTCATTTCCCTATTCCTCTTGTTTTTGTCATCAATGTCATCTTTCCTAGATTTTATTGTAGTTCCTCCTCCTTCCCTTTGGTCAATTGTCTTTGTATTTAGTTTGTATATTCCCCCTTTTTTATTATTATTGCATTTTCGCCTAGAATTCAGGAAAAGCGCGTGCTAGCTGAAAAATTACCGCCTGCTCATGAGGAGGTGGTAGCGGCTAGCGCACGTGGCATTTTAGCATGTGCTATTCTGGGTGTTAAGGCCCTAATGCGCATTCGTAAAAGGAGCCCTTAATTAAACTATGAACTATAATAAAACGATGATTTCAAATGCCATGTTTTTTTGCTTCTCTCCTGCCAGACTCCTGCACTCATCTCTTATCCCAGTGTCTCTCAAACTTTTTTAGCTCTGGCACACTAAACAGAGCAAATGTTTTTCACAAGCACATTATAACTGAAATTATAAAATTGCAAAAACAACAAAAAAATTAAATTTGAGTGTTATTTATTTAAAGTTCTTTAAGTTACGTATGGGTAATTGTAGCAACGGTGAAACTAAAGTAGATAGAATTGTTAATAAATGCAATGGATGTGCTTGTTTTTGAATGCAAATTAACTCAAACACGGCTCGATAGTCAGCAAGCAAGCACGTATTTCATCATTCACCATCTGAAGTTATCTGTCAGAGCTAAAAATCCGTTTGCAAAGATAAGAAGATCCAAATGGTAACAAAGCTTTGATTGCTTTGTTGCTCAAGTTAGGATAACTACTGTATAAAAAATAAAATTTATTGCCATTAGTTTTCAAGGACCAATCACGTCAAAGAATGATGGTTGTCTGGGCAGTTGTATCCTTACACACACAGACGCTCATAACATTGACAGACTATTACGTATGTGAAATACATGTTATTTATTCTAGTGTATACATATGAATGGAATTTTTAAAAATAAATTAAAATTCTGGAATCTCTTTAGGGCACATCACTGGCAACATTAAGAAGTACATGTCACGCACTTTCAAATGTATATATTAGATTTCCAGTGTGGGCACATTTTTGAGATAAAAAAAAAATAGTTGCCATGACTTATGAATCAACCCTCGTCTAATTATCCTCATAATCTATACATTTCTCTAGGCTGCACAAAAAGCAGGTATAAATAAGGCAGCACAGTGAGACAATAAAGGTCATTCTAGAGGCCATGTACCGCATTTATGTATGAACATTGCATACAGGTGCAAATGGTGATTTCAGAATACCACTATTACATGTTTAAATGGCATGGACTGCCCAGATTAAAAGAGGGCATGTCTTGGGTGAACCAAAAAATGGGACTTGAAACAAGTGATTAAAGGCTCCTTTTACTAAGGTGCACTAGCATTTTTAGCACACATACAAAATTACTGTGCGCTAATCCACGCTGTACGCTTCTAGAATAATGCCAGCTCAATGCTGATGTTAAGGTCTGGCGAGCGTGGCAATATAGCGCGCGCTATGGCCCTAGCCCTAAGTTATCTGAGGTGGATATAGGTGTGGAAAATTGGCACCTATGTGTGTAACCTCCTCACATAGGTGTGAGTCTCTCCCCATTTGTGTGGCCTTCAATTATTATTATTATTTTAATTATTTTGGAAATTGTATTCCCCCCTCCCTTTTGTATCCTGCTATTGTTTTTTCGTTACTTGTTTTGATGTCTTTTTTCCCCCTTTTAATTTCAAGTTTATTATTTATTTGCTATATCACTTATCATTACGTCTAGGCAGTTTATAATACATGTAAAATAAGGGGTCCTTTTATCAAGCTGCACTAGCGGGGTTAGCGAGTCGGACATTTCATCACGCGCTAACCCCTGCGGCCGGCTAAAAAACTAACGCCTGCTCAATGCAGGTGTTAGCGGCTAGCGTGGCAGGCGGTTTAACGCGCGTTAAACTCCTACCGCAGCTTGATAAAAGGATCCCTAGACGTAATGATAAGTGATATAGCAAATAAATATTAAACTTGAAATTATTTACCAATAATGAACTTACTGAGAGATGTTGCTCTTTACCAGGACATGCAGCCTTCTGAATCTGATGCTTCCGCTGTTACATGTCAGCAGAGCTTTATGTAAAATACTGGAGGAATTGTCAATGCCATGATCTGGATGCTCCAATTCTTACCTCTATGTTCAATCTAATATGAAGCTTGACATAAGGAAAGGGGTTTTGGATCTAGCTCATGCTTTTTCAGCAGCAGCTCAAGGTGAGCAACATTCAGGCCTTAAATTTATTTACTACTTTTTCATAAATAGATTCACCCAAGTGGTTTACAATACATTGGATGGTAATCAGGTACTCTTAGGTATTTTCCCTATCTGTCCCAGAAGGCTCACATTCTAGCTGTGGTACATGGGACAACGGAGGGTTAAGTGACTTACCCAGGGTCACAGGGAGCAGGTTGGAATTGAACTCACAACCTCAGGGTGCTGAGGCATCAACTCTAACCACTAGGCCATTCATTTACCTGGAGGCTTACAATCTAAGGCACCCTTTTACTACAGCGTAGTGCACACTAAGGGCCCCTTTTACTAAGGTGCGCTAGCATTTTTAGCGCACGCTAAAGATTAGCGTGCACTAACCACACGCTAAACAAAAAATACTAATGCAAGCTCTATGGAGGCGTTAGCGTTTAGCGCATGCGGTACTATAGCGTGCGCTAAAACCGCTAGCACACCTTAGTAAAAAGAGCCCTAAGGGGGGTGGGGTGGGAATCATGGGGTGCTAACCAATTTAGCACATGCTACGTAAATGCTTCATGTCCTATTTTATACCCATGGGCCATTTAGTGCATGCTAAGCTTTAGTAAAAGGGCCCCTAAGTTTCCACCTGAGGCAATGAAGGGTAAGCTGTATCGGGTAATGGTGTGTCCACATCTTGAGTACTGCATCCAGTATTGGTCACCGTACCTTAAGAAGGATATGGCATTACTCGAGAGAGTTCAGAGGAGAGCGACACGACTGATTAAGGGGATGGAAAGCCTTTCATACGCTGAGAGATTGGAAAAACTGGGACTCTTTTCCCTGGAAAAGAGAAGATTAAGAGGGGATATGATAGAGACTTACAAGATCATGAAGGGCATAGAGAGAGTAGAGAGGGACAGATTCTTCAAACTTTCAGAAAATAAAAAAACAAGAGGGCATTCGGAAAAGTTGAAAGGGGGTGAATTCAAAACAAATGCTAGGAAGTTCTTCTTTACACAACGTGTGGTGGACACCTGGAATGCAATTCCAGAGGACGTTACAGGGCAGAGTACGGTACTGGGGTTTAAGAAAGGATTGGACAAATTCCTGCTGGAAAAGGGGATAGAGGGGTATAGATAGAAATTTACTGCACAGGTCCTGGACCTGTTGGGCCGCCGCGTGAGTGGACTGCTGGGCGCGATGGACCTCAGGTCTGACCCAGCGGAGGCATTTCTTATGTTCTTATGTTAAGCGACTTTTGCAAGATCACAACGAACAGCAGTGAGATTTGAACCTGTGCCCCCCAGGTTCTCAGCCCACTGCTGTAACCATTACGCTATTCCTCATATACAGAATATTTGGAGCTTTTGCATATATCCCCCGATTCTATATAAGGCACCTAAATGTGGGTGTGATCCTGAGATCTGTACACAAATAAATGAGTGAATGAGCTATTATCAATCAATAATTGGCTGTTAATCAACTGATGTTAATTGGCTGTACTTTAGATCTGCACCCAAATGATCTTGCGTGAACCTAAAAGGGCAGGTCAGGGACGAAGTGTTATAGAATATAGGGGCTGCATGCCAGGATTTACACCAGGTTTCAGTTGGTGTTTATCATTGAGCCCAAAGTCGTGCACCCAAATACGTATTATGTGCTATTCTATAAATAGCATCCCTTTATAGAGTGTGAACTTTGCTGAATCCAGCTCCCAGGCTACATGTGCAGTAGGACATCTTCATATACTGGTACTGTATATTCAGCACTGAATGTACAAATCAATCTGAAACGTCTCCATTACATGTTTCAAATTATTCCCCTGACGTTCCACAGAAAATGGACCTGAAGGTTTTTATTCTTAGTTTATCTCACAGATTAAAACAAAAATAATTTGATCTGACAAACTGATTTTTGCAGGAAAAAGCATTCTTTAAGAAACAAGGTTCACTGTATTATGATTGTGGGTAGGTAGAGCCAACATTTTAGTCATCATGCTGTGAGGTCTACAGTCTGTCCTAATATATAGTGGGCTCTCAAACCTAATTGGCTGGGGCTTGAGGTGATTGAGGCAGGAAAGTCCGCTAGTCACGAATTTGAATTTTGGAAGGAAAGTCAGTTGATCACAAATTTGATCTCGGCTGGAAAAAACAAATTTGCATTTTGGTAGGTAAGTCCATTGGTCACAACTTTAAATTCAGGCAGGAAAGAGGCTGGAAATGTAGGACAGTTCTGATTCCAGAGGGGGTGGGAGTGGGGAGAGATTTTCTGAAGTCATATTCTAAAATTTTGAGAGGGAGGAAGAAGGCGTTTGTCCTCAGCCCCAGTCTCTTCTGCGTTAAATTTCTTTTGGATGAGCGGTTGCGATGATTTGTTTAGGGACAGCTCTTTATCCCTTTCGTCTCTTGGATTCTTTTAGGCCACCAATGGTCTCCTTTCTCCAAGATTTTTGTCTCCTCAAATCTAATCATACCACCAGTTGCCTTGGCATGAAGGGCTACAGCTGGTTTTTCCGTATTGCATAGCTTGTGGTGTCTCTTGTGCTCTTGCAGCCTTTCCTCTATAGTACATCTGGTTCACAAATATACTGTACAATTGGCCACAACTGCACGGGATTTTGTACACTCCAGGGGTCTGGAGCAGAGATAACTGGTCTTTCACATGTGAGTATGGATGCAAGTTTCTGTGGTGCACTGTAGGCTGTTTTGATGTTATTATTCTTTAACAGTTTTCCTATGCGGTCTGTCAAACCTTGGACCTAGGGAAGCGCTACCATTTTTTTGTTCTGTCGCAATATTGTCCTTTAAAAGTTGTTGGTGGTTGTTGATTTCATGGGTTGGGCTATCCAGAAGTTTTAGGGCTTGAGAAGTAACCCTTCTGCTATAACTATTAGCAAGAAATGTGTCCTGGAGAGTGTCCTTTTCTTTCTGAAGATTGTCTGGGTCACAAATTCTTAGTGCTTTGTTCACTAGTGTACATAGGACCTGTCTTTTTGAGGTTGGGTGGTGATGGGACTCTACATGTAGATAACAATTGGTATGGATGGGTTTTCTGTATTCTTTATTCCCCAGGCTTCCACCTGTCCACTTTCTGATTACGCCCAGAAAGGGAAGGCTTCCATTGGTCTCAGTCTCCATGGTGAATTTTATGTTGAGGTGGCCACTATTCAGATGATTTAGAAATTCACATTATTATGTATTATCATTATCAGTATTATCATTTTCTTAACATTCAAAAATCTGCTTGACATCTACAAAACCACGTCAACATTAACACAGCTGCCAATCTGAAATAAAGCAGCCAAAGTAGAACTGTACCATAAGGCTACAGAACAGGATTCAATCAATTTTTTTATTTCTTAAATTAATAAAAACTATGAATGTCTGTTTGCATATTTCTTCATTTATATCATTGGCATTTTTCACTTTCTCATATCCAATAGTAGTTTTACATGGTCTAAAATAAATATAAGCACTTTATTAATAAATTTCATAAATATTTTGGAGACTTCATTGAAAAATAAGTGACAGGCATGAGCTGCAAACAAAAAATAAATTATCACCTATATAATTTATACATTACTATTCTACTTTCTACATTTGAGTTCCTCATTTTTTCAGCTTTGAAAAAATATCTATGGAACAGCATTTCAAGTCCAACAATAAACAATAGTTACAAAAAAAAATTTCAGAAAAGCAGGCCTTTCACACTTTCAAATATGTCCAACCGTGCTACATTGATTATAACATCATTATTTTTACAGTGCTATTTGACAAGATGATTCGATCAATCGCTGTACTGGAGAAAATTTCCAGAGGGATGACCGTTATTCTGCAGCAGTAAAATTGACAAAAGCTGGTGGCACCTTATAGACTAGACCAGTGATCACCAACATTTTTCATGTAAAGGGACACAAATGCAAATATAAGAAAGCTCTGAAGACCATCAAAAGATTTCTAGCTTACACATTTAAGCCTATATTAACTAAATACGTGATTGAAAATTCTGTTTTCATCATGCACTCTTCTGTGTTATAGTAAAACTTTGGCGTGGTTGCCACAATTCTCTGAACACAAGTGTTTCATGGTTTCTCTAGCTTTGCCATACCACTGCAGTACACATGTATCTAAATATTAATCCTGACCTTTGACCTGTCCTGCAGCAGAATGTACATTTGGCTCGGGCATAGTAGGTCCTACACCTGCCCTATGCCAACCTTCATCCACGCCCAGCCTACTGAAATTCTTTTTTCAGACATTTAATATACTATCCAACTAGGCAAGATTGAACTTAATGAATTTTCAGGTCTTGAGGAACATTCCAGCCAACTGAGGGTCAATAAGGAAGACTTCGGAGGCTGCATGTTCCAGACTACTAGACTAGACTAACCAATTTAGGGGCTACTGGACTAGACCACCCAATTTAGGGGCCCTTTTAGTAAGATGCACTAGGAAATAAGCTTAGTGTGTGGTAACGCAGAATTTTACGGCATGCAAATTTGGGTGTGCACCCATTTTGCACACACAACTTGATTGAATGAACCAATTATCACTAATAATTGGCTTAATAAATAATTATTAGCAGAATTAATTTAAATTTATATACATAACTTTAGGCATGGAATCCATATTTAAAATTTACACACAGTGCAAAAAAGGAGGAGCATATAGAATTTAGTCCTTTAGCACTTAACTTGGCATAAACTCTTTCAACTCTGTAACTCTTCTGGAAATGTCCAGATAATGCCTTGAGCTGCAATGTAATGATGGAATAAAAGTCACTAATGTAATGTAATGTAATAATAAAAGGGCCCCTTATTGAGGTAAGAGCTTTTGAAGCCAGATGTCTACTTTCATCAAGTGATTCTGTCAAAGTAGACTTATTCTTGAAAGCTCATGCCTCAGTTGTTTATACTGTACTTAATAAAAAAAAGTTTACAATAATACAATGACATTGACCATGATTTTGAAGATAGCTATTAAGAACTTGGTTTGCACTTCATGAGAAGCCTGTAATGACTTTCGTGATCGGCTTAACAAATGATAATATTGGGCTCTCTCTACACTAGGCTTTCACCACACAAGTATTGAAGGATTAATCAGTAATATGCTATGCAATTGAACTGAGATCTCTAAAGCATGTGCTGAAATCATTACTTCATTTGTTGATACGTGATAAAGACACCCTAGTTTTCGAGTCACAGCTATATTATATAACAGTATTAAAAACACAGGCACAGGAATTGTTTATTCCTCCTCAGCTCTCTAAGGGCCTAAAGATGATGTTTAACCCTCAGTTATGGGTTCCCATAAGAGAGAGAAGGCAAAACAAATTTCACCCAGGGGTTACGTACTACACATTAGTACTTCTGCAAATGGTCCAAGGAAATTTTTATTGAAGATACAACGAATCCACACCAGGTAGGTGGCAAACGGTTTAATATTTTCTGAAAAAGTGTGATTCTGATGTGACAAAATATAAGGCATGTAAGTATTTTCACCTTGCTCCTGTATCCACACTTCATATTTCACATCTCTAACTTTCAGATATTTAAGATTCCAAGGGATTTGCCAAGACACCGATAGCTTTGCCTCATTAGTACCCTGAACAGAGGCCTGACATTTAGCGTCCTTTACTTTCCCTGGGTATAAGCCATTCATCCACTTTTGTTTTCTGGTACCAGGTTTTGATTTTACCGTTTGCCTGATCATTAGAATCAGTGAAGAGATGTCTACCTTTGTGTCCTGATATATTCGAAAAAGCCACTCAGGATTCTGGCAACAGAGATGACGTGGAACTTCTTTGCTCTGCATTATACGTTCCTGCTCCTTTTTGTCCAAGTGAGCGATTCCTCCCTGGTCCCACTGTCTGTCAGGGTATGTGACTGTGTTGTCCTCCTCAGTATTCTGCCAGGCAATATATTGAAGATCCATACCTGGCAAAGTGGCTAATGCTTTGTAAGGAGTATAATGTTCAGGGTTTACAGCATAAGGAAATAGCTCCACCACTGTGGCACCTCTTGGGAGGAATAAAGACATAACTAGCTGTGCACCGTGCATGCTGACCAGCATTGATGCATTGCCGATGAGACGTATAATATCAACAAATGAATGATCTTCAAGTGAAACCGTTATAGTTTTCATCTGAAACTCCTGAGCAAGTGCTAGAATTAATTCAGCCTCATTTAGAATGAGCCTGTTGATCGTTCGAGTGAATAATACAATGTACTCCTCACCAGCGTTTTCTTCCAAAGTCACATTTAATTTTTCTATCATGAATTTTGTAAACTGTCTAATCTCATTTCCAGAAACCAATATGTTAGCTTTTGGTCCCTGAGGCTGAACAAAGCCATACTGGTACCAAGTTGTGATTTTAGATAATCCTACATAAGATTTGGTAAAGCAAAGAAGTCTCCCCAGTGTCTTAAGCTGTTCTTTCAAGAGTGGTTGCTTGTTGGTTAAGGCCTTGTAAAGGTCAAAATGCAAACCTTCATTCCAACCTTCCATGAAGAATAGTCGCGACTCTAAATCCAAGTCTGGGAACTGCTGCATGGTGAAAAAAATGGGTATGAGGTCATCATGAAAAACATGCATCAGATTGTCAGGGTTAAATCGATTCATAATTAGTGCAACATCTGGCACAAACACTGGTTTGGGCATGAATTTTAATGCAGCAACAGGTAGTTCTACAAAATTAAAGTACTGGGTGTTGTGATCCTCCACTGAAGAGAGATCCAGCAGGGCAGGCTGAAATCGTCTTGAACCCAAACTGGGCAGCATAATTGAGGAATTGCTGTGGAAAAAGACAAACTCCTCTGCTTCAGTAGAGTAACAGAGTGACTCGAATCGGCAAACGCGATCAGTATGCATCCTGCCTGTGCACACCATCTTGGTGCCTTCCTCCACTAGTGCTTGGAGTGCTGCATGGTAATCAATCTGGACTTGGGACAGCTCTTGGGACTGACGAGTGAGAACAAGTTCTTCTTCAATCACATAGACATATTCCCGCAATCTGATGTATTTCCAAAGCACTGCTGCAAGGACAGAAACGAGCAAGGCATTGAACACCACGGCTATGTTCATTCTGTAGCTATATTTTAGCAAGACGACAAGTTGGGAACATAGAAAAATAGACGAGCATCATAAATCTTGCTTGACATGGTGAAAGCACAAACCTAAAAAGGAACAAAAGAGAAGGATTTAATTAAAATTTCTAATTCCCACATGTCATTTCTGTGCACTCAAGTCGTTAATATTTTTAACTTTCATTCTTTGTCCAAAAAATAAAAGCGTGCTTTCAAGTTATTCAATATTAGTCATTTGCATCTGTTTAACACCATGGTTTTCTGCATTGATTGCTTATATGGATATCCCAAATTCAGGCCCCCCCCCTCCGCCTAGAAAGGCTAAGTTTTATGCATATCCTTGGTACAGAGAGGCAAAGACCGTAATATGCATA
This sequence comes from Geotrypetes seraphini, assembly GCF_902459505.1. Taxonomy (NCBI): domain Eukaryota; kingdom Metazoa; phylum Chordata; class Amphibia; order Gymnophiona; family Dermophiidae; genus Geotrypetes; species Geotrypetes seraphini. Next base: position 315,808,896 of record NC_047085.1, read on the forward strand.
CCATGTGAAGGGAACAATTAACAAATGGGGAAAGCATGTTCAGCATGGTTTACAAAATTCTTTCCAACCCCTCTGTTGGGTAGCTCATTTGTTTCTATGTGTATCTGGAGTTGTAATAGGTCAAACTTTAACATAACATTAACATAACAAAAGATGAAACTATAGAAGCATCAAGAAAGAAAAGGAACACACATCAAGAGAGAACAGTCACAAAACCATATTACTTTGCCAAATGAATTAAAGCCACTCTATTCACTGCTTGGCATAAATTGTTCTGGTGTGTAGGTGTATGTTGGCACACAGTCTTGTTTTAGAATAATATTTTGGAACATGAAAGCAGCTTCTCAAATTGTTACCATATAAGGTGTCGCACATTACCATGCATTTGTGCTTATGAAAGATGCTGAACTGAGAGCAGCGAGAATTTTCTTTTGTCGCCAAGGAGAACATTAATGGTTGAAAGTTCTATACATCACATCAATATTCCAACAGCAGGGTGTGTAAAATTTGGAGATGCCCTAACTTTAAAAAGCACGAGATAAAATGGTACAAGTTCACATGGAAATCAGCACCTAGCTTTAAATTTTGTGTAACATGCTATTTACCTAGCTGGGATTTCTAATAAATTATGCAAAAATATACAAATTACTGAAATATGTTTACTTGCTCTGATAATAGTTTTTATGTTTTAGCATTGCATATTAATGCCTTTTGTGCCTTAATTATCAATTTATCTTACTTATTTACCCATATTGACACAAACATATTAGTTTCATTTTCTCATTCACAGGTTTTCAACATAGCGTCGTCATAGCGATATTGAAAATGTCCAAAAGGAAAACAAGACTGCAAGTTTGGACTCATTTATATCATTTTGTGGGATCAGGCAGAGAACTAACAGCCTGTAGCTGAACTACCAACTGATAGGGATCTCATTACATATGGGTTGAATTTGGGAGGCCTCATTGATCAAGACAGACAAAGTTACAGCACTGATAAACTAGGCAGTGACCTAATGACTGGATTACTTGCTCAGTGGTACAAAGAAAATCCAAAATTCTGTGGTCCTGTTATAAACAGCCACATTAAGAGATCACGTGATACTGTGAGGAGTGAAGATGTGTTCCTGACATTCTTCTTTGATTGACTTTTGGTCGTATATCTTCTTGAGTACCAGCATACTTCTTACATCATCTTTCGTATTTTTAAGACTCCCGAGGCAGGCCTTGATGGCCGAAACATGTACACGTCGAGTCAATGAATGTGTTTTATTGATGTTTGAACAATAAAGATCTTCAAATCACCAGATATTTTAGAGGACACTTTTTTAGGACTTATCAAGTGGCCTACATAATATGGACAGATTTCTCTATAAAATGGGTGGAGAGATATCTGGGAAAACAGCTAAAAAAGTGAAAGAACCCAACTTAGATGCAGCAGATAAAATGATAGACTCACCACTTTCATTGGCCCTGGAGTTTACTGAAGGCCAGTTAGCTCAACTAATAAATGCAATGTCTCATGCGTTGGAGCCCCAGCTCAAAAAACTTTCAGGACAACTTGAGCACCTAAAGTTTTTAGTAGATATGACTCAAAGAACTGGAGAATTGGAGGGCCGGGTGTTGGCTTTCCAAGATTCTTCCTCCGCGGCGACACCAACTCTTACCGCACTGGAGTCTAAACTCACAGAAAAAATAAAAAAACTCTGGAGTGATGATGTTCCTAAATGGACTTTATTTGAAAGTGTCAAAGTTCCAAACGTACACTGAAATCATCCACATAAAATAATTCCATCCACATAAAAATAAATCATCCACATAAGATCCTTAAAGGACTTAGTCCGCTAGGGATAAAGGACCCAACACGGTCCGTGTTTCGACAAAAAGTCTTCTTCAGGGGTCCCTGGGGGTCCTATAAAGGTGATTTTTTTGTGATATATTTTTGTGATATATTTTACTTGTTTTATATACCAATAAACTTTGTGATTTTAACTCTTGGAAGTCCAGGAACTGGTTCCACATCTCTTCTCTTCTGTGTTACCTGGTCTTTTGTGGTACCAAGGTCCATTCCTGTGGTGGGTAGGACTGTCTCTGTGACGTAGACCAGCCCCATAGTGTCGGTCATCATTTGGAGGATTTTGTTATTATTTCAACTGTGCTATTTTCTGCTACCAGATTTTGTAAAATCCCATGGGTTCTGTTGATGAAAAGGGGAGGATGAAGGCTGGGCGCCCTCTCCTCACATTGCTCTGAGTGCATTTCCATATGTCTCCATTGGTTATTTTCCATTAACTTGTATAGTATCATGGAATGTGGGTGGGATTACGTCTGTGATATTAAAATTAAAAAAGATCTTGGGTGAGCAATGTCTATTACTCCTCATCAGGTGGCAGATGTGGGGGAGTAGCAGTACTAGTACATAAATCATTACAATGTCAAGCGATCCCCCTAAAAACAGATCCTGTGGGTAGATTCAACTTTATCTACAGGGAGGGAGCTGATATCACCGATGGTATATGCATACAGAGATAAAAACTTTTATAAACGTTTGTTAACAATTTGTCTCCTCTATTAACATAGAAACTTGATGATTGTTGGGGACATGAATTTGGTAATGAATCCCACATTGGATAGGTCCACTGGTACATCATCTGTGGGGGAGGGCCAGTCTAATGATTTGTCTGTCTTCATCTCAGCCTTAAGCCTAGTAGATGCGTGGAGATTGTTTCAACCCCGGGAGTGAGACTATACACATCTCGCCAGGGCTCACGGTACATATTCATGATTAGATTATATTTTTTCATCAGCAATTTTTTTCATCTATTTCCTTGGCGACCATGGGTCTGGGAGAGATATATGATCATTGCATGGTTTGAGTAGATATTGATCTGCCTACCTTCTACCACAATAAACAGGGGTGGAAGTTTCCATCTTATCTTCATAATGATTCTCATTTCATAGCAAAGCTTCAGGCCAAGTGGACAATTTTTTTACTGAACAATTCCCAACATGTCCATCAATCAAAATTGTTTTGGCCTATTGCCAAGGCTGTATAACATTGAGACATATGTGAGTGCTAGAAATAAATGCTTAGCAGCGAGCATCCTTGGATTGGAAAGATAGCCCCATAAAGATCCGGTATATGCTCAAGATCTTAATATATCCAAAGTCAAAAATATAGTACTAAATACTACATCTCGATGGTCTCCACTTTTTCTATCCTGGTGGGGTAGAATAACAGCCGTCAAAATGACTTTGGCCCCTCAAATCAATTACATTCTCTCTATGCTTCCTCTTCTATGCCGGAAGTCATTTTTTCAATGGCTAAATAGGAAGCTATCTGAATTCATTTGGAACAAGAAAAAAACCTCGAATTGCTCTCGCCAAGCTGAAAGCCTCTAAGATTAATGGTGGTCTTAATTTTCCGGATTTTTATCATTATTATATTGCTTCACTAGCTAAATATGGTGCTTACTGGCTCACTGACTCCCTATTCCAAGATCCTCCTGCCTGGTTTGAAATGGAGAGCTTTTTATGCATGCCTTTACTCACCTCCTGCCTACTAACAGTGTCAATACCCAGACACTTGAGAAGGTACTCTTTGCTGAGTTCAACGCAACATGCTCTTCATCTTCTAGATAAATTGGCTGAGATCTCAGTTTATGATAGTCCACTCATGTCCCTTTGGAATAACTTTAAAATTCAAAACCATGGCAAATCCCTTTCATGGAAAAGATGGCAGCGGGCGGGTCTATGGTTTGCCCATCAATTGTCTACTCCAAATCTGTCTGTTCCTTTTGATAGTATTTGCTCTACATATTCGCTGCCTCCTTCTGTTTATTCACAATGGCTCTCACTCACTGAAACACTGTCTTCTATGCATATACGTTTTGACTTCATGACTTCCACTCATACTATTCGTCATTGGTCTATACTGTCTCTACTTAAAGGCAAGGCGATATCTCTTTTCTACAGTATTTTAAGAGATCATTCCTTCACTTTTACTCCCCAATCTATGAAACACTGGGAAACTATACTCACTATTCCGCTTTCTGACATTGATTGGGAACTTTTCTGGTCTTCAACAAATCGCCCACTTTTATCTTCTAGAGTCTCACAATCAATGTTCTTTATTATGTGGCATGCAGTATGGACTCCATTTCGCATTTGGAAAGCCAATTTAAAACAAGACTCTGTTTGATGGAACTGTTTAAAAGATGTAGGAACTCTCGACCACATGCTTTTTCACTGTACACAGGTCCGATCCTTTTGGACTCGCATTTGGAGCACCATACAATCTATTACTAACTGCTCGGAAGAGATCTCTATGGACATTGTAATCCTTCGCTCTCAACATCCCTGCTTTGCACAATCAAATTGTCCTCCTAAACTCATTGATACCATGTTTGTGACTGCTCTCATGCACATTCTGAAAAACTGGAAATCATCTTCGTTATTAGACTATACTTTTTGGTGGAACTCTCTGTGTATGTACCATAGATTAGAATCATATGCATATGAGAAAAAAAATTACATCCAGAACCCTCACGAACTTGAAGTTTAACAAATCACCTTGGTCATTCCTAGATACCTATGTACGTTCTGCTTCGTAGACACTCCTGTCTTCCTTTTCTTTAATTTCCTTTTCTTTATTTTTCTTTCATCTTTCTCCCTTTTTTCTGTTGTTCTCCCTCACTTTCTTCTTATATTCTCTTCACATGCAGTTCTAATAGTAGGAACCTTTCTCACTATTATGTTCCTCTATAGTTAAATATAGATTTATATGCTCTTTATACAGAAAGCTTTATTTTGACTTCATGTATTTGAACTGCTTCCTGTATTTTCTAAAATTACTCAATAAAAAACTATTGAACTCAAAAAAAAAAAAAAGGAAAGATAGCCCCAGTGGGCTAAACAGAAATTTATCAAATGCCCCTCAACTAGTAATAAAGAAATATTGCATACAATGCAAATAGCGTTTCATATACTAATACATGAGCGCACTTCTTGCATGCTCTTATATCAAAGGGGCAAATTCCATAAATATGGCAATATACCTGGGAAGATGCTTGCTCAACTTGTTAAAACAAGGGAGGGATCCCAACATATTGCAGCTGTGCGGAACCTCAGGGACAACTATGAACAAATAGCACAACTCTTTGAAGAATATTTTACTACATTATATTCCACTGGAGCTCAAGCGACAGTGGAAGAAATGATAGCATATATACATCAGGCAGGCTTACAGTCACAGCGAACTTCAAAAAGCCATTAAGACCCTAAAACTAGGATCAACCCCTGGCCCTGATGGATTCTCAGTCGAGTTTTATAAACTCTTGCAGAACTCTTTAGGTTAGGCCTTTGCTTGCTTATTACTCTACTGTGATTCAGGAAGGTTCCATCCCCATGCACGAGAACATGGCTTTGATCACCTCAATACCTAAGCCTAATTTAACTCTGTATTTAATGACTTCTTATTGATCTATTTCCTTAATAAATGTAGACCTTAAACTGTTGTTCACTGTTTTGGCATCCAGGCTGGCCGTAGTGTTACCTGTCTTGATAGATAAAGAACAGTTGGGATTTGTTCACGGACGTCAATTGGCATTAAATATTTGGAAATTGCTTTTGGCCATAGCATACTATCAAGTACATAGATTGCCCTCACTTGCAGTTAGCCTGGACGCTGAAAAGGCTTTTGATAAGGTCTTGTGGAAGTTTAATGTTTGCAATTTTTTCTCATATAGGTTTTCAGAGTTGGTATCTCTATGCGCTACAGGCCTTATATGATTTCCCTAAGGCAGGGGTCCCCAAAGTCCCTCCTTAAGGGCCGAATCCAGTCGGGTTTTCAGGATTTCCCCAATGAATATGCATGAGATTTATGTGCAAGCAGTGCTTTCAATGCATATTCATTGGGGAAATCCTGAAAACCCGACTGGACTTGGCCCTCAAGGAGGGACTTTGGGGACACCTGCCCTAAGGCATATATCCTAATCAATGGGATCCAGACACTCCCTTTTCCAATCCAGAGAGGCACAAGGCAAGGGTGACCATTGTCTCCTTTGTTGTTTTTGCTGACCTTAGAGCCACTACTTCGTGTCCTCAAATATTTTCCATCTTGGCCTAAGTATGTGTTAGATATTTTAGAGCTTGCACAAAATGTAGCACGAATTATAATTCGAGTTCCCAGATATGAACATATAACACCAATTTTATACATTTACACTGGCTCCCTGTTGTTCTGCGTATTGAATTCAAAAGTTTGTGCTTGATTTTCAAAGTACTGAATGATAAAGGTCCTGTCGTCTTGAATTCACTGTTTTTGCTTTTATCAACTAGAGAGAACTTTGTGCTTGAAATTCTGTCACTGAATATGGTAAGATCAACAAGAATTCGTCAATCTATGCCAGGGCTGCCCAAGTCCGGTCCTCGAGATCTATTGGCAGGCCAGGTTTTCAGGATATCCACAATGAATATGCATGAGAGAGATTTGCCTGCATTGCCTTCTTTTTGATATGCAAATCTCTCTCATGCATGTTCATTGAGGATATCCTGAAAACCTGGCCTGTCAGTAGATCTCGAGGACTGGACTTGGGCAGCCCTGATCTATGCTATCAATACAAGGAGCGGTTCTGTGGAATTTGCTACCAACTGAAATTAAACAGTCTTCAGATGTGATGCAATTTAGAAAACACATAAAATCTATGTTATTTGAGAGGGAATATAAATGAATTAATTTTTTTCTTGACTTTTTGGCAGGCAGGCCTGCTTTTTTATTTTTATTTTTTTAACTTTCTGTATATATAGCAAATACAAGAAAAAGTGTACATTTTAGTATGTTTTAATTGTATGTTGAATGTTTGTTTGGCATTAGTTATTATGGGGGTCTTTTACTAAGGTGCACTAGCCAATTTACCATGCGCTAAATTCTAACGCACCCATTATATTCTATGAACCTATTAGCATTTAGCGTACGCTACATCGGCTCGCGCACCTTAGTAAAAGACCCCCCTATGTTTTTTTATGTAACCCGCTCAGAACTGTGGATGTAGCGGACTATAAAATTTTGAAATAAATATTCATATGAAATTCAGGAAATCTCAGTGTCACACACATCTGTTAAAAGTATTGGCATATGTTGATGACCTCCTAGTAACGCTTATCAATCCCCATAAGCCCCTCACTTCTCTATTATCCCAGATAGATATGGAACTTCCTTGGGTTTTTCCCTAAATCTAAGTAAGTCTAAGGCTCTTCCCATACTTCCAGAGGTTCATATTGCCTGGTCTGGGTAGATCATTCTTTTACTTATTTGGGAGTGTGTATTCCTGCTCAACTATCTCAACTATATACCCGTGGAGGGGCATAATCAAAACAAATGTCTAAGTCAATTTTGGGCCTAGGGCGCTATTCGCCCAAAGTCGGCAGCATCCAAAGTACATTCTCAAAAAATACATCCAAAATGTTTTGTTTTTTTCCAAAAATCATCTACTTCTATGTCCAGCAGTTTGATCATCCAGACCACTAGTACGTCTATCTTTATACTATCTCATCCAAAAAATCGTCCAAGTCTCAAACATCTATAACAAGACCTTTTGGACATCGGAGGGGCTAGCAAAGTTTCAAGTTTATTAAAATTTTGTTATACCGCCCAAGTCAGATTTCGAGGCGGTATAACAAGTTAAAAAGTACATATATTTAAAAATACAAACTACAAGTTGTGATTTGTCATACATAGACTTGACAAAAACAAACGGACAAACTGGAACAAGAGGGAATTGATAGAACTACGTTATTTAAAATAGAAAGCACAAGTAGCAAGAACACTAGGAGAGGGAGCTGATAACAGGTAAATCAATGAAGTTCAAGAAGGGCACGTCCTTAATAGAACATAAAAACATAAGATTTGCCACTGCTGGGTCAGACCAGTGGTCCATCGTGCCCAGCAATCTGCTCACGCGGTGGCCCTTAGATCAAAGACCAGTGCCCTACTAGAGTCTATCCTTACCTGCATATGTTCTGGTCCAGCAGGAACTTATCTAACCTTTTCTTGAATCCCTGTAGAAGCAGGAACTTATCTAACCTTTTCTTGAATCCCTGTAGAAGCAGGAACTTATCTAACCTTTTCTTGAATCCCTGTAGAGTGCTTTCCCCTATAACAGCTTCTGGAAGAGCGTTCCAGATTTCTACCACTCTCTGGGTGAAGAACTTCCTTACATTCCGTACGGAGTCTATCCCCTTTTAACTTAAAGTCAGATACTGACGTGTCTTTTCTTAGGTAATTTGGTGTGGCATTCCAGAGGGTAGGAGCTGTAATCGAGAAAATGTTTGAGAACATTGTGTTAATGTGTTTCAAGGAAGGAATGGCAAGAGGGTTTTGAGATATGGAGCGGAGGGACCTTGGGGGGGGGGGGGGGTAAATGGAATAAGCAATCTATTCAAGAAATCTAGGGAACAGATTTTGAATGTTAGTAAGAGGATTTTATATGCTATTCTGTGTTTGATAGGAAGCCAGTGAGCTTTAATAAGTAGTGGCGTGACATGATCATATTTTTAGTGTTGAATATAACTTTGATTGCAGTATTTCACACGATCTGAAAATGTTTTATTTCCTTTTGGGTTATGCCTTTATAGAGGGAATAACAGTAAAGTGATGGACTGGCCACCCAGACATGGCAACAGAGTAGTGGGGCGCCTTACAGGGCACTGCTGTGAACTTCACAAAAAGAGTGCCACATAAACATCTCACTACAATTCCCTTGCAGGTCAAGGTAAGTCCCCAAAAACCTACTATACCCACCTGTCTACAACCCCAATAGCCCTTATGGCTGCAGGTGCCACCTATATGGCCACCTATATGGCAGTAGGGTTTTGGTTTTTTTTGGTGGACTCACATTTTCCATCATGAATGCAGTGGTTAGAGTGCTTATGGGTCTGGGCCATCTTCTTAGTTAGCGCCAACTGCAATGCCACCTGGGCACTGGCATCAAGGATCAGCCAATGATTAGTGCATGAGTCTCCAGAATAGCCTGGGATGGCACCATAGCTGACACTGACACCTTTGAAGCTTTTGTGTTGCACCAAGCTTAACCAGGATACACTCCATCTCTTCCTGTAATGGAACCCAGAACATCTCAAAGGCAGGCATCAGAAAAGGCTGGGCTGGTACTGGTGTGGTCAGGTTCACAGAAGGTATCAGGGGGTTGAATTGGAAGCCTGGTCCCAACACATAGGAGGCTTGGCGCTGACAGTTCTTAGGTACTGACAATGTCAATGCCTTGGAGTCATGCTTCGAAGGGAACCAATGTCAATGCCAACTTCTGCTTGGCATCACAGTACCTTGGCACCAATAAAGATGATGTTGATTCCTTATGAATCCTTAGGGCTGGGTCCGAAGATACTTGGTCTCAGTAGGCACTACGAACGTTTGACACCAAGGCAGACAGAGATCTTCTCAATGCTAATGCATCCCCAGTGTCTGGTATGGCGCCTGATGCCAGAGGGGCTGATGCCTCCAATCTTGAAGTCTAAGGACAAAACTTACAAACGACAAAAAGAGTAAGGCATTGTTCTTCTCAACTCTTCATGAACCTCTTTTTCATTTATAAACAGAATTTGCACAGAGAAGTTTTTTGATCAGGACCAAGACACAGCAAATACCAATTAGACAGGTCAGTGTAAGATATGACCTTGCTGCAGCTGGAGCACATTTTAAAACTACTGAGAATTTGATTATGAGATGGTAAGAAAAATAGCTGCAGTGAAATCAAACAGCTCAGTGGTGATACTGGTAAGTAAAAGGAAAAATAAAGTCTGCCTGACTGAAGTGTGATGGCAAAAGCTAGAAGGACGCTAGTGTGCATAAGGAGAAGAAAGGCCAGTAGGAAAAAGGAGGTATTGATGCCCCTGTATAAGACTCTGGTGAGACCTCATTTAGAATATTGTGTACAATTCTGGAGACTGCACCTTCAAAAAGATATAAAAAGGATGGAGTCAGTCAAGAGGAAGGCTACTAAAATGGTCGGTGCTCTTCGTCATAAAGAATACAGGGATAGGCTTAAAAATATCAATATGTATACTTCAGAGGAAAGGTGGTACAGAGAGATGATAGAGACGTTTAAATAGCTATGTGGTATAAATGCGCATGAGGTGAGGCTCTTTCAGTTGAAAGGAATCTCTAGAATGAAGGGGCATAGGATTAAGGTGAAAGGGAACAGATTCATAAGTAGCCTCAGAAAATACTTTTTCACGGAAAAGCTGGTGAATGCTTGGAACAGCCTTCCAGTGGAGACAAAAAGTGTATCTGAATTTAAGAAAGCTTGAGACAAGTAAGTTGGATCGCCAAGGGAGAAGAGGGGATAGTAGATGACAATAGGCCATATGGCCTTTATCTGCTTTCATTATTCTCTGTTGCTAAGCTTCTCTCGGCTCCAAAATGAGCTCAGAGCTAGAAAAGAACAGGATGAAATGGGCAGGTCCAAAAAAGAAAGCAATTAGAGTCACTCTGATCACACTGTAAACCATGCTACCATGACTTCTATTGTCATTCAGGATAATGATGGCAGTTCACTCCCTCTCTCATTAAGACCAGACAGAAAACACGGCCTTTTCACCTGATTCAACCACATTGTAAAAGAAGTCTTCAATCCAACTGTTGCACAGTTTAGAAACTTTTTCTTGCTTCTCTTGGCTTCACTTCATCCTTCAGTAAATTCTAAGTTTACAGCTGAATCTTTAATAAATGTTTAGCATTTAAGAATCACCTAATTTTGTATATTACGGAGAATGTGAGTTGGTCTATTTGTATAGAGAAGATTTTTAAAAAGGAGATCCACCTCAAAATATGGGACACGTCTTACGATTGATTGATAGTTTTGGAAATACAAGCAGTAGGATGTGAAAAGCTAAAGCTACCAAGGTGGAAAACAAGAGCGACCAAGATAACTTATCTTGGTCGCTCTGGAATATAGTAACAAACAGATTATTGAGATCACGTTTAAAAGCTGGTGGTGTTTTAGACTATGGAAGTGCAATGATGGTCCCTTTAGCAACCTCTGCTTATTCTTAGATAATTAAGCACTGTGGTTGGTGGTCTGAGCACTTTATATATTTAAAAGAACAATTTTAGTTTTAGGGAATTATTTATTATATGTTGAGTTTTGTCGTCGCATTAGGATTTTGTAAACTGCCCCCATTTCATTTACCGTTAAAAGTTAATGGTGTGAAACTTCCCTTAACAAAAGCATGAAGGTATCAAGATTAATGTGACATTTTACTTTTTGAAAAATGGTCCCAGCTTCAAGTTAAGATGACCTCTGCCTAAAAGAGAGAGCGAATAAAGGAAAGTCATTTGAATCATACTTCATTTGATTTTATAAGCCACCACAAAAAAAAAAAAAAAAAAATCAAATGAAGAATGATTGACACTTTGCTTATTAAATCCTTTAAGCAAATTAGGAAAGATGTAGTTAGAAAATGCTATTAGAATGTTTTACAAGTATTAAATGAACACATGTGTCAAGATATAATGGAACTTTTATCCTCCAAGCACATGCAAGCCTCAAAAAGGTCACACTATTCTTATCTTCCACAAGCTAGAAAAGGATCAAATATTGCAACAGCAATAAATAAATAAATAAATAAATAAAAATTAGTGTCCATGATGTACTGTGCAGTATTTCAGGATTACAAGCAAGCAATAATAGCAAAGTTTATAAATTTTACTTGGTAAGCCATTTTTAATTTTGTTTAAAACTGCTCAGCTGCAATTTTTATTAACCCTAAAATGAAGCCATGTTAGTAAGATGGCCATTATCTCACATTACTACTCATGATGTCACAGTGGACAACATACACTGCTTGAACCAATCAGAAGTCATTCCATGAGAAGTAATTTGTGACACTATGCTGAGTATGGTTCGGGGAAACAATTGAAAGATTTTCAGTAACAATGATTTGCCAGTTACATTTGTAATGGATATGGGGGCTTTGAGATATTGCTACATACTGCGACCAGTTTTCAAATATTTAAATTGTACACAGACCCCTTGTTTCAATATATGGCACCCAGGATTGTGCACCCAAATTTGCAAATTAATGAGTCCTTAATTATCAGCCAATTATTGAAGTTAATTGGCACACGTATCTGACTGCATGCTATTCTATAAGGCATGATGCCTAACTCTACTAGCAAGAAACTGAAAAGGGGTTGTGACCATTGGCATATCAGGGATATTCTGAGAAGTTGTGTACATCAGCACTCTTAGCTTGGGCACCAGCATTTATACCAGCTTTCATCGGGTGTCTGGCACAGGAAAGTCTGGCACAGGAATTGTTGCTACTTGCTATTCTAGTGCTTCACATCTATTTTGTTTGGCGCACATTTTTGAGTACCATTTAAAGAATTACTCACAGAGAATATAGTTGTATTTAAACATAAAGCTATTATTTATGGGAGAAAAAGAGTTAAAACAGAGGGGAGGGGAAAAACACATTTGCCATTCAGCCTCTCTTTTAGTCCCTTTATGAAGGCAGGAAAAATAAAAATAAACACATGAAAGAAATCCTTCAGGAAGCAAAAGAACAACCCCCTCCCCTCCCCTCGAAATAGAAATACAGAAAGATAAGGCAGCTATGGTCAACTCCGTATCTTCTTTTTCAAGTCCTGCTTTGCATTATGATTGTTACAGCTGTTTATCCTCCCCTCCCCATCCCCTCAAAAGATTGATTTAAGCACCCTGGCACCCCTAATCCAACCGGTCCCATTTAATCTGGATAACAGGTGCTCTGCCAATACACATATCAGTCACTGGAACACTACCTATTTCAACTGTACCTCCCTAAAAAAAAAGTTTTTAAATAGCTCAGATTGCTATCTACCTAACTGTTCTCCTTTGTTTTCAAGATGTGTTAAACAGGCATAACATGTAAAAAGATGTTTTGCAGACCGAATAGTAACTGGTATTTTTAAAAATCTAGTTCATGGCGTTTTTCATTGTGCAGAAACTAAGATGCAATATATATATATATATATATATATATATATATATATATATATATATATATATATATATAAAAAAGCATTCATCTGCCATTCTAGAGAAGTGGGTTCGATTGTAAAAAGAACAAACAGAACAAAGCATGTCTGCATCAGCTGAATGCGGATTAACATATGCTCGAAGAAAATCTCAAAACCCAAAAACATTTACGAAATCATGAGGGCTATATGCAGCAAAAAAAAAAAAAAAAAATTAAAAAAAAATATCCCAGAGGCTTGCTAGAAGCAAGCTGGTAGTAAAAGTCTCCAAACTGAACCAGGAGTCAGCTGTACATGCTCAGTGCGGCAAACAAAGCAAGATTACAATGAGCACTCACCAGAGAGGGACACATTCATTCAGAGCATCTGCAACCTCCTTAGTCCTTGAAGTCTCTGCTTTGCCAGTTTATGTTTTTCAACACACCTCATGCTGCTGAATGAAAGCACTCGCTACCCCTTGCTCTCGCTTTTTCATTGCAAATAAAAAAAGAGAAAGAAATGCAGATTCTAATTGCTTCTAGGAAGCCAAACAAATCTCTCATCTCCCTAGCGCCCTTTTTTCTCAAAATAATAGCTTATCAGTCCAGTAACCACTGCACCATCTGCAGCCAGAGCTATCGTTCCTCTTCCTCTCGCTTTTTCTCGCCTAGGTCTGAGCATGCTCCGTCTGGCATCAATGTCCTGTCGCTCCAGATGGCTCACCTCAATTTGTTAGACCCCAGAGGTCAACCTTGCCTGCAGGATGATTTGCTGCAGTATTTCCAAAAAATTCCCAACGGACAAAAAAAAAATTGCAGATGCTAAGTGACTGGGAAAGGCAGAGGAAACACCTTTATTATCTAGGTGGGTTTTACCGTAATAGAAAAAAACCCAAAACATATTTATCAGCTCTTCTCATATGCTGTCTAATTTGGTCTCTTGTTTTTCCATTATTGATATAGGCTATTTGGCATTTGTTTACTAAGCAGTGTTAAAACTAGCAGACCGTGTTTCACCTATAGAATTTAACACCAGGTTTAGTGTAAGGTATTATTAGATGCTCTAGGTGAGCCTTCAGATTTATACCACTAGAAACTCCCCACCCCTTCTCTGAGAATTTCTGAATTAAATTCAACTATCATGATCACATCAACATAATCTTATAAATCCACATAGCAGGAAATCAAATTTAAATTAAAACTTTGTTTCACATATACATACTTAATGAACATAGTCATACAGTGACGACATTTGGGAGGCTAAATAGAGGTGAGGCAAGTTAAAATCTTGGGGGTAGGGTAACATTTAAGTCAGCAGTAAATGGACAGCAGATCATTTTTGAACACAGCAGGGAAGGACCTCTCTACTGTGTTGTTCTGGAGCAGCTGCATATTGTTAATGGTGGGCCTTCCCCATCCCAGTGCATCTTGCGCCAATCAGAGACTCAGGCCCCTCCCTGGTGCATCCCAGGATGCACCGGGGAGGGGAAGGCCCGCCATTTTGAAGAGGTGGGCTAGTTGGCCGGAGGGAGTAGGCAGCCTTCCGGCCAGCCATCTGAAATTAATGTAAGGGGGAGAGGGGTGGGGATCATCAGAGGCATGGGAGAGGGTGTTGCGTGGTAGTGGGAGAGCATAGGCATCTCTCCCATTGCCAAGGGGGATGGGGGGTGTCAGTTAGCGGCGGGAGAGACTGGGCATCTTTCCCACTACGGGGGGGGGGGAGGGGCGGGGCAGTTGGTAGCAGGAGAGATTGGGCATCTCTCCCATTGCCGTGGGGGGTGGGGGTGGTGTTGTTTGGCGGCAGGAGAGATTGGGTATCTCTTCCATTGCTGGTGGATGTTGCTTGGCCTTCCACTGTCAGGTGACAGGTTACTTACTGCTCGATTTTTTGTTGTTGGATTTTTTTTGCCTTTATTTATATGTGCTCATTGCTATCACCAGCGATGGGCACATGCAAATTTAGCAAATCTTTGCTACTCTCTGACAACCTCATTCACATGAGTGTTTTTTGGAGAGTGACTCGCTTTTTTAAAATCGCTACTATAATGGCTGCGACCAGAAGCCCATCGGTTTTTAACGTGACTTTTAGGGAATCTAGGCCTAAGTTGGCTTAATACCAATCATTCAATATCTTTTTCACACATGCAAAACACAGATAGACCCTCACCAAGTATAGAACAAGTAACCAAAAGCTAAAAATAGAAATAAGTAGACAAATATTAAACTGAACCCCCTGAAAGCCAGGTTCTGCTTACAATGTAAACCAGAGAAAGGGGAAAAAATGATTCATGTTCCCCTCTACTGTGTGAACTAAAAAGACAATAGATACCATTTAAAAAAACTGACACATTCCAATCACTGCATTACAAATGAACAAAAATAAAACAAAAAACTTAAAATAAGGCAATACCTTTTTATTTAACTAATTCAATATATTTTTGACTAGCTTTCAGAGGTCAAATCTACCTTCCTCAGGTTAAATTTTGGCCTCCAAAAGCTAGTCAAAAATATACTGAATTAGTCCAATAAAAAGGTTTCACCTTATTTTCTATTTTATTTTTCAGCCCCTTTTACAATGTCATAATAGTGATGTTGCCACAGTAAATGCACTGAAGCCCATAGGAACTGAAGGGGCTTCAGTGCATTTACCGTGGCAGCATCGCTACAGTGGCTTTGTAAAAAAAGGCCCTTTGTCAACTTTTAAATTGGACTAACAGTGCTACAACACTACTTTACCCTTAATTAAAAATAAAATTATTTTCTCTACTTTTATTAACCAGCCATGTAGTTTTTCTAATTGTGTAGGTTCCAGTCTCAAGTTACTGCTTTCCTGTCTTCTCTTAGCTCTCTATCCAGGGTCTCCTGATCATTTTTTTTTTTCTCTCCTATCTTCTTCAGTTCCAACACTACATCTCTGACACTGATCTTTTTCTTTCAGGTTTTTTTTTCTATTTTTCTCTCTCTTTGCCCATTCATATTTCAATCTTCCTTTTTCTATTTCATTCACCTACAGCTTTCTATATCTTTTCCTCATCTAGGTCCTCCCATTTCCCTTCTTATTCCCATGTCTTTCATTGATTCTTCCATTTTCCCCTCTACCATCAAACATTTTCCTTTGTCTCTGTCCCCCTGCAGCATTGTGGCATAGTAGTTAGAGCTACAGTCTCAGTACCCTGCGGTTGTGGGTTCAAACCCCATACTGCTCTAGGTACATTAGATAGTCTGTGAGCCCGACAGGACAGATAAGAAAAAATGCTTGAGTAACAAAGTAAATGACAGCAGATAAAGACCTGAACATTGCATCCAGTCTGCTTTTCATAATTAAATTAAAATGGCTTTTTTCTTTGTTATTTCTGGGGCCATAGACCCTACTGTCCTTAGGTTTCAACTACTGGAGCTGCCGTAGAAGCTCACTCCAGTCTATCCAAACCATCTCATCTGTGGGATTCAGACTGTGAAAGTCTGCCCATTCATACTCTAGAAATCCTCTGTGTTTATTCCACACTTTTTTGAATTCTGTAACCGTTTTCCTCTCCACCATCTCCCTTGAGAGGGCATTCCAGACATCCATCACCCTCTCCATGAAAAAGAATTTCATAACATTATTCTTAAGTCTACCACCTCTCAACCTCAATTTATGTCCTCTGGTTTTACCAAATTTCCCTCCTCTGGAAAATATTTGGTTCTATATTAATACCTTTCAAATATTTAAATGTCTTCTCCAGAGTATACATGTTGAGATCTTCTAGTCTCTTCTCGTACTTCTTTGGTGCAAACCCCCTACCATTTTTATCACTTTTCTCTGGACTGCTTCAAGTATTCTTATATCTTTGGCCAGATACAGCCTCTAAAACTGAACACAATGCTCCAAGTGGCTCCTCACCAACAACCAATACAGGGGCATCAATACCTCCTTTCTTCTGCTGGTTATGCCTCTCTCTATACAGCCTAGCATCCTTCTGGCTACAACCACCACCTTGTCACATTGTTTCATCGCCTTCAGATCCTCCCACACTATAACCCCAAGGTCGCTCTCCCTACCCAAACCTGATTGTAAACGGCTTAATACAGCTTGTCCACGTGGTATATCAAATTCCATTCCCTTTCTTCTCCCCCATTCCAGCATTACCCCATTTTGTTTTTGTTATATCTTATTCCCCATCTTGCATTACCCTGTGTATGTCTCTCTCCTCCCTATCCAGCTTTACCCCATGTTTCTCTCCTCATCTATCATTACCCTAGTCTCTTTCATCCAGATAAATAAATAAATAAAATGAACTTGTTTCTGTCTCCTCTGCCCCATCTAACATTATCTATTATTTGTGTGTCTCTTCTACCTCAATTAGCATTACTCATTCTCTCTCTCTCTTTTCTCCCCCATAAAGCATTAGTGTTCTCCCTAGGGCTTTTTAGCCGGGCGGTTCGCCCAGCTAATTTAGATGACCGCCCAGCTGTCATCTATCAGGAATCCTGCTGCTGCCGCCGCTCAACATAAAAAAATCCCCCCAAAAAACATCTCTCACCGGCTTGGAGATGCAAATTCATGCTTCGGGGCTCTAAGGTATGCGTGCCGGCTTCCCTTCTCTTCCCTCCGAAACTGGAAGTTACGTCGGGGGGGGGGGGAGAAGAGAAGGGAAGCCGGTACGCACACCTTAGAACCCCGAAGCATGAGTTCGCTACGGGCTAAGGCAGGAGACAGGCAGGAGACTGGTTAATGACGCATGGAAGCTTACAACTTGCTTCGGGCTTTTCTCGCTGCCGGGTCCTGCCTACTTTCTGTTTCCGCGAAGGCAGGACCCGGCAACGAGGAAGGCCCGAAGCAAGTTGTAAGCTTCCCTCCGTCGGTAACCTATGCCTAATGACGCAAAAAAAGTCACAGCGCAAGGGAGATAAGGATTTTTTAAATTGAAAATGCAAAATTATGCCAAAATTTCTGGGATGTGGTCATTCGTCTCCCTTCTTCCCAGCGGGTCTACCATCTCTCCTCCCACAGTAGGTCCCACATCCATAGTCAGTGGAATGCTTTTTTGTTTGGGGGGCCCAAAAGCACTGCCCAGCCGCCACCCCAGACCCAGCTGTCATACTAATAATAGTACTAATTGTAAATGCCATTTCTTCCATTCATTTTTCACATACACACAATATAATCTTATTAATAATACATAATGGTAACCACAAAATTAAACTACACAAAGCACACTCTTTTACCCCTCCCCACCTTGCATAGCATTTCTTCCTCTCTCCTCCACCCCCATGTGCTACGTCCACCATCTCTCTCTCATTCCTTCCCTTGCTGTAAAGAGAGTGAGGAAAGAAAGATAGAGGGATCCAGGGTATATCGCTCCAACTCCTTCTACTGCCACATCCAACATTTCTCCCTCTCTCATCCCCCCCGGACTATGTGCAGCATCTTTTACCCATGCCCACCAGCTCCAGCCCAACATTTCTCCTTCTATTACCCCTCTCCAGAACCATGCGACATCTCTTCCTCCATTTCCTCCACCACCAGGTCCAACTTTCTTCCCTCTTGCATCTGTCCCACTGTTCCCTCTCCAACACCACATCCAACATTTCTCCCTCTCATCTCTCTCTATCTTATTCCTCAACCACCAACATGTCCAACAATTCTCTTCCTATGCCCAATATTCTCCTCTTTCTTCCTTTCCCCATGTACACCATCTCTTTCCCTCACACCCATGCTCAACAATTTTCCCTTTCTATTCCCTCCTCCACCTCAGCATCTCTTTCCTTCTATCCTTCCATCCTATGTCCCAAGTTCATGCCCCTTCCCTCCCTTCCTTCTGTATCCCTCCCTTCCTTCTGTATCCCAAGTTTGTGCCCCCTCCCTTCTTCCTTACAGACTTTGGTCTTAAGTTTGTGTCCCCTCTCTTCCTTCTGTGTCCCAACATGTCCCTCTCTCCATTCTGTGTCCCAAGTTCATGCTCCCACCCTCCTTCCTTCGTCCCAAGTTCATGCCCCTTCCTTCTGTATCCCAAGTTTGTGCCCCCTCCCTCCTTCCTTACTGACATTTTCTCTGCGTACAGTGTGCTTTGTGTTTTTTTAAATTTTATTGTTGGTAGATCATTTTGACTTGGTCATTTTAAAAGTAGCTCGCAAGCCCAAAAAGTGTGGGCACCCCTGCTATAGAGCCATTTCTTGTATGACTGGAAGAGCTATACAGTATTTATCTTTTTTTTTTTTTTAGTTGTTTAAATTCATGCAGAAATAAATGGCTAGATTGAACCTAATGACTTCATTAACATCTTTCCCTTTTTTAAACCTCTATACCATTTGAAAGAGGGCAAATATCTAATTATTCCCTTCTAGAATTGAATACTTCTTAAATTTGGTAAAAATATTCTGGCACAAGTGTCAAACCTTAAAAAAGGAAGTCATATTGAGCATTGGAAAATAATAATAAATTAATAAGAAATAGTACACATTTAGGGCTTCTTTTACTAAGTTGCGATAGTGGTTTTAGCGTGCGCTTAGTGCGCGCAGAATTACCATGTGCACTAGACACTAACGCCAGCATTGAGCTGGCGTTAGTTTTCCTGCTTAGCGCGGGGGTTTACGTGCGCTAAAAATGCTAGTGCACCTTAGTAAAAGAGGGGGTTAATTTTCCCCATCCCACCCCACCCGGCTACTTTTTCATGCCACCCGGATGGAAAAAATTTCTGGGGAGAACACTGCATTACCATTCTGTGTGTGTATGTCTCCCTCTCTCTCATCTCCTCTATCATTACCTCATCTCTTTCTTTGCTTCCTCCTTCCAATCCAGCATCACCCGCTTTCCCTTCTCCCCTAATTCCCTCCCACTCACCTTCTTGTAAGTGCAGGCCTGAGGCAGTCAGCAGTAAAAACAATACAAAGATGCATGGAACCAGTTTCTTCTGTTCACCACCACTAGCTCTGCTGGTCATATCCCCTCTAATGTTAACTTTCTGCTTAGTAGGGAAGTAACTGGCAAAGCTAGCAGCAACATACAGAGGATGGTCCCAAGCATCTTTGATTGCTTTTACTGCTGCTGCAAAGGGAGTGCTGCCAACTCAGGAAGACAATGGTGCCAGTAGGAGAAAGGATGGTGACAATTGGGGCTGTGGAGGCTTAGTGCTCCTTTTACAAAGGTGCGCTAGCGTTTTTAGCGCACGCACAAGATTAGCGCACACTAGCTGAAAAATTACCGCCTGCTTAAAAAGAGGCAGTAGGGGCTAGCACACTAAAACCGCTAGCGCGCCTTTGTAAAAGGAGCCCTTAGCCTCCCCAAGCCTCCCATATGGGGCACCTGTGTTAATGGGGGTAATTTTATAAATAATTTTTCATGTGTTAAGCTTGCTTTCCATTTGACAAGCTGGACTGAGTCAGGAGTAGGAGCAAACTTTTCAAAATGATTGGGAGGTGCTAAACTCAATAAAAACATAGAAACATAGAAAATGACGGCAGAAAAGGGCCACGGCCCATCTAGTCTGCCCACACTTGTGACCAACCCCCTAACTTCCTCCATGAAGAGATCCCATATGCCAGTCCCATCTTTTCTTAAAATCTGGCACACTGCTGGCCTGATTACCTGTAGTGGAAGATTATTCCAGCGGTCAACCACTCTTTCGGTGAAGAAATATTTTCTGGTGTCGCCATGAAATTTCCCACCCCTGATTTTCAGTGGATGCCCTCTTGTTGCTGTGGGTCCTATAAGAAAGAAGATGTCTTCTTCCACCTCGATACGGCCCATGATATATTTGAACGTCTCGATCATGTCTCCTCTTTCTCTGCGTTCCTCTAGTGAGTAAAGCTGTAACTTACCCAGCCGTTCCTCATACGGGAGATCCTTGAGTCCCGAGACCATCCTGGTGACCATTCGCTGAACCGACTTAATTCTCTGCACATCCTTTCGGTAATGTGGTCTCCAGAATTGTACACAGTATTCCAGATGGGGTCTCACCATGGATCTGTACAACGGCATTATGACCTCGAGCTTATGGCTGACGAAACTTCTACGGATACAGCCCATGATTTGTCTAGCCTTGGATGAAGCTTTTTCCTTTTGATTGGCAGTCTTCATGTCTTCGCTAATGATCACTCTCTGGACTCAATCAATCAGTTTGCTCAACATTGAAAGTGCTCAAGCATCCACAACACCCACAAAGATGGCTTCTTTGGAGACAGGAACATAAGTGGGCTGAAATATTGAGCGTGGTCTCGGTGGGCGACACATTGGCCTCCAGTGACCACAACATGGTATGGTTCAATATCAGGAAAGGTTTCACTAAATCTACTACACTAACCAAAGTCCTCAAATTCAAGGACACAAATTTCAAAGAAATGGGAGACTTCGTTCACCAGGCGCTACAAAGCCAAGAAGAAACCGATAACGTGGAAGACATGTGGTCGACTTTGAAAGCAATCATACAAGAAGCAACAAACCGCTATGTAAAATCAGTAAGTAAACGGCGAAGGAACAATAAGCCACAGTGGTTTACTGTGGAGATCTCAGACCTGATCAAGGAGAAGAAAAAAGCATTCATCTCTTACAAACAATCAGGGAAGCAGGACTCTAGAGCAGACTACCTGGCCAAATCAAAAGCCGTCAAAACAGCAGTCAGGGAGGCTAAATTCCTCATGGAGGAGTCTCTAGCAAAGAACATCCAGAAGGGAGATAAATCCTTCTTCAGGTATATCAGTGATAGAAGAAAAAACTCAGGCGGGATTGTACGTCTTAGGAAACCAGACGGAGACTATGTGGAAAAGGATTCGGAAAAAGCCCAACTATTAAATGAATACTTCTGCTCAGTCTTCACCCGAGAAGCGCCAGGGCTCGGCCCTCAGCTACAGACAAGGGTTGGCTCAGTTGACCCGTTTAGTAACTTTGAGTTTACGCCCAGCAGTGTCTACGGTGAGCTGTCAAAGCTCAAGGTTAACAAAGCAATGGGGCCGGACAACCTGCACCCCAGGGTGCTTAGGGAGCTGAGTGATGTCTTGGCGGAGCCACTGTCCGCGCTCTTCAACCTCTCCCTTAGTACAGGCAGCGTCCCGTTGGACTGGAGGACGGCTAACGTCATTCCACTCCACAAGAAAGGCTCAAAGATGGAGACAGCAAACTACAGACCAGTGAGTCTAACATCGATAGTGAGCAAACTAATGGAAACTCTAATCAAACACCAATTAGATAAGATCCTGGATGAGGAGAATCTACGGGATCCCCGACAACATGGATTTACTAAGGGGAGATCCTGCCAATCCAACCTGATCAGCTTCTTTGACTGGGTAACGGGGAAGCTGGATATAGAGGAGTCCCTGGACATCGTGTACCTGGACTTTAGCAAAGCATTCGATAGCGTACCACACCGCAGGTTACTGAGCAAGATGAGTTCTATAGGATTAGGTAACACATTGACGAAATGGGTTGGGAGCTGGCTTGGAGGTAGGCTCCAAAGGGTGGTGGTGAACGGCACCCCCTCCGAAATGACGGAGGTGATTAGTGGAGTACCACAGGGCTCAGTCTTGGGCCCAATCCTATTCAAGATCTTTATAAGAGACTTGGCAGAAGGGCTTCGAGGTAAAATAACATTATTCGCTGATGACGCCAAACTGAGTAATGTAGTGGGCAAATGCACAACAGACGAAGATTCAGTGCCCGACAACATGATGCACGACCTACTCCTACTGGAGCGATGGTCTAGGACATGGCAACTCAACTTCAATGCCAAAAAATGCAAAGTTATGCACCTGGGCAGCCAGAATCCATGCAAGTCTTATACCCTTAATGGCGAGATCCTAGCAAAAACGGTAACAGAACGAGACTTGGGGGTAATCGTCAGTGAGGACATGAAGTCTGCCAATCAAGTGGAGCAGGCTTCGTCCAAGGCAAGACAAATCATGGGCTGCATACGAAGGGGTTTCGTCAGTCGTAAGGCGGAAGTCATTATGCCATTGTATAGATCCATGGTGAGGCCCCACCTGGAATACTGTGTGCAATTCTGGAGGCCGCATTATCGCAAGGATGTGCTGAGACTGGAGTTGGTGCAAAGAATGGCCACCCGGATGGTCTCGGGACTCAAGGATCTACCATACGAAAAACGGCTTGACAAATTACAGCTATACTTGCTCGAGGAGCGCAGAGAGAGGGGGGACATGATCGAGACGTTCAAGTATCTTACGGGCCGCATCGAAGCGGAGGAAGATATCTTCTTTTTCAAGGGTCCCACGACAACAAGAGGACATCCGTTGAAAATCAGGGGCGGGAAACTACGAGGTGACACCAGGAAATTCTTTTTCACTGAAAGAGTGGTTGATCGCTGGAATAGTCTTCCACTACAGGTGATTGAGGCCAGCAGCGTGCCTGATTTTAAGGCCAAATGGGATCGGCACATGGGATCTATTCACAGGGCAAAGGTAGGGGAGGGACATTAAGGTGGGCAGACTAGATGGGCCGTGGGCCCTTATCTGCCGTCTATTTCTATGTTTCTATGTGATAGGCCCTTCCTGTGTGCGGCAGTCTCATAATCTCTGCCAAATGTACGTGCAACAGAAATTGCCCATCAAAGTTTTTTCTTTTATTTTTCTTTAACTTTTTAGTTATGTTCTTATCAAATAAGTTTTTTGTCAGAATGTTGGATTTTTGCCTGTTTGAGGTTATGAGTGGATGCGTGAGATTGTTGCCAGTACAGTGATAAGGCTTCTAACAGTGTCTTAATTACCATCTTTTTAGATAAGACTCCTGAGGCAGCCCTTACAGCCGAAACACGTACGTGTCGGGTCTTAACAGTGATGTGACAGAGTGTATGAAACCCTACCACTTCCCCTGCTTGACACTGCTGCTTGGACTCAGAATAAACTTCAGGAAAACCCGTCCCTCCCCCCCCTGGCTAAATTGGTTCACATCTATAGCAGCACTGAAAAAGAGTTTCTCCCAGGGAGGAGGGAGGGGAGAAAAGTAGGAAACCAGGAAGTAATTCAGGGGAACTTAAAAGGCCGAGCTAGACCCGGGAGGAGGGGTGTGTACTAGAAGGAACCTAGGAGCTGGAGAAGCTGGTTGAAGGGCCTGGCACTGACTACTGCATTTATCAACCCTGCCTTTGTTCTAGTGTCTGCTAAGACCTGGGACATCATGATGCCTAACTAGCCCCTGCACATGGAATAAAGATTGTTTGGGGCGTGGCACGCCCTATGGAGAAGGGGACTTGTATTTGAGAAAGACTGGGGAAAAGCCTAACTGTTTTATTTGAAGAACACAAACTTATGGGAGCCTGTAAGGAAACAGGCTCTGCACTACTGTTGAATAAGAGTTTTTTTTGTTGCTGAATGCCCAGAGTGTGGTCTGTCTGTCCGGCTATGTAACCCTTCTCCTGAGCAAGCTTCCCCATTCTATCACAAGTGAATAAACAGATTGAGCATCACAGGTTGCCTCTTTTGTTTTCTTTTATTCCAACAGCTTAGACAGAATAGATGTAGATCTTTAGGGCAGAAGGTTCCTAAAGAAATAACAAGATAGAACATCTTTGTCATCATCAGAATCACCTTCGAGACTTTCGGTTTATGGTGGTAATATAATGAATATAACCACACAAAAAAATATTCATCAACATCAGAGATTATATGTGGCACGTTTCCAAATTAAAATGGAGAAAAGGCCTCAGTGTTTCCCAGGAGCATACCCGGGAAACTTTCTATGGCAAGTACTCAATTGCCACAGAAAAATACATCCTCAATCTAAGAAAATCTGTTATATGTAATACAATTACAAAAACTTTTTTAAGGATGGATTTTCAGAAAGTAATAGAAAACAAGCACTTATCTTAAGTGAACACTTTATCTTCTGATATTGAAAAAATCACCAAAGTTAAATCCAAGTGCTATACGCTTGTCACACTCGGGGGAATAATTCAGATTTCCCTTTTAGATTTCCCGACAGACCCTGTTTTGCATAGTTGCTGCATCAGGGTAATATCTAAAAAACATTACAAATCAAATAACTTTTCAGTAAAAAAAATTAGTTTTCAAACTATATCAATACTTCTAATATACTCACTTTAGAAGAAGAGCTACCGCTTCAAAGATTCTCATATAAGAAATGACTCAGTGTCTGCCTGGGCTTTTAAAGACAATGTGCTGATGTCATTATGAACCAATCAGAGCCAGCTAGGAGAGACGAGACAACATCTCTGACCGAGGATGTATTTCTCTGTTTCAATTGAGTACTTGCCATAGAAAGTTTCCTGGGTATGCTCCTGGGAAACACTGAAATCTTTTCTCCGTTTTAATTTGGAAACGTGCCACATATAATCTCTGATGTTAATTTATGTATGAATATTTTTTGTGTGGTAATATAATGAGTCATGAGGGATTGTCTCCAACTTTGACTCAGCTTGGAGTGTCACCTCAGGCAAAAAAAACTCCCACTTGCACGGTCTAGGTGAAGAGAAGCATTTTATGGAGGTTTTTTTTCCCTTCTTGCCATTCTACATGCTCCTGGCTCAGAATTACATTGGACTTGTGCATGAGTCCTGATGCACAATCAGCTTCCCCAAGATTTGTGCATCTAATCTAAATCTTGGATTTATATACCGTGTCATCTCCCCAAAAGGAGCTCGACTCGGTTCACATAAAAATCAATAATCGAAGTGAAAGTGGTTAGATTAGAGAGAAAATAACTTGTTAATGAAGACCCTCATCCGACATCCTAGAGAGAAGATAACTAATTTTCTTTCCTTAGAACAATTTTCTAAGAACTGTTGAAATAACAGTGTCTTCGTAGATTTACAGAAAATCTGGAAGGAGAGAAGAGTTCTAACACAAGAGGGAATACCATTCCAAATCATTGTAAAAGTATATGAGAAAGATTGAGTAATATTACCAATAGATTTTATTCCTTTTAAAGATGGAAAGGACAGTTTAAATTTCTGAGAGTTTCTTGAATCAGAAGATCTCTGATTATTCAAAGATAGAGGAAACGAACATAAGAACATAAAAATTGCCGCTCCTGGGTCAGACCAGTGGTCCATCGTGCCCAGCAGTCTGCTCACGCGGCGGACCTCTGGTCAAAGACCAGTGCCCTAACTAAGACTAGCCCTACCTGAGTACGTTCTGGTTCAGTAGGAACTTGTTTAACTTTGTCTTGAATTCCTGGAGGGTGTTTTCCCCTATAACAGACTCTGGAAGAGCGTTCCAGCTTTCTACCACTCTCTGGGTGAAGAAGAATTTCCTTACGTTTGTACGGAATCTATCCCCTTTCAATTTTAGAGAGTGCCCTCTCGTTCTTCCTATCTCGGAGAGGGTGAACAACCTGTCTTTATCTACTAAGTCTATTCCCTTCATTATCTTGAATGTTTCAATCATGTTCTCTCTCAATATCCTCTGTTCGAGGGAGAAAAGGCCCATTTTCTCTAATCTTTCACTGTACGGCAACTCCTCCAGCCACTTAAACATCTTAGTCCATAGAAGCACATTTAGACTGTACTGTAAGATAGACAGAGAGCCAGTGAAGATTTCTCAAAAGAGGAAACACATGATCAAATTTTCTCTTACCAAATATTAGCTTTGCTGCTGTATTTTGGATTAGTTGTAACCATTTCAGATTCCCCTTACTCAGGCCCATATAGATTGAATTACAGTAATCTAATTGTGCTGAAATAGCTTGCACGAGTACCACAAAATGTTGCTGGAGAAACAAGTGTCTAACTTTCCTTAACATTCATAAGCTGAAAAAAAACATTTCTTTGAAAGGTGATTAACCTGACATTGAAATGATGAGTCCAATATTATTCCCATAACTCCACATGAAAATTCAATTTTCAAAGATTCTCCAGAATTCAAAGCTACAGAGTGGTAACTGTTCAATTTTGGGGCCAAACCATAATAATTTTGTCTTGGCTGAATCTGTTGCACAATGGCATACAGTGAACTCTCCTCCTATCAAAAGGTGACACTGTAGCATCTGCTGATACTGTGAAAGGCATGTTCAGGGCAGACCCACCACTTCTGCACAATCCCTTGCACATGGCTTATGCCTTCTGCACCCGGAACTAGTAACAGTGATCACCACCACAGCCTAAAAAGCAGTCTCACTCCACAAGCCTTACTCCTGCAGAGAGGCACATTCATATCCTTTCATGTCACTCTTTTTTATGTTGGACTTAAAGCCTGAAACTGTTTATTCACAATGACAAAGGGGGGGGGGGGGGGTCCTACAAGAATTCCAGCTGATCCTTCTCCACAGTACTGGAAAGAGACTTAGTACAAGAATATGTCACTCAAGCCTTTAATATACAGTACTCCCCCAATATTTGCGGGGGGTCCATTCCAGGGGAGACAGGAGAGGGCTGCGTGTCAAAGCAGCTTCTGATTGGTGAGGCCTGACTTTAGTATAGGAAGAGGAGGTCGGAGCATACCACGAGTGATTTCCTTCACTTGCCGGCGTTCCGGCAGCCCTCTCCTGCCTGATCATTCGCGATGGGAAAATACTGCGCATGACCGGGGAGCACGGTATAGGGTAATTGACTATAAATTCATTCTGCACCATGACTAGCATGCCACACACACTGTTAACTACATAAATTAGTTTCCTATATAACCAACTTTGTCTTGAGTTTAGCCACCTATCTATTTATCCTAACCGACTCTGTACCACCCATCTAGTCCCCACCTGCTATGTAAGAAGCTGTACTGTAGACAAGCATTAGCTTTATATCTATTTTATTTGAAATGTTCTGTGTGTTCTATTAGATGTTTTATAAGTACAGTAAAACTTTGGATTGCAAGTAACTTGGTATGCAAGTGTTTTGCAAGAAAAGCAAAACATTTTATTAAATTTTAACTTGATATACAAACAAGGTCTTGTAATACAAGTACGTACAGTATACACATATCACATCATCATAACTGAACTGATGGTTCTTCTCTCTCTCTCTCTTTCTGACACTGCAGGAGTGCAGTGACTGTTCTAAACAAGCACGGTTTTGCAATACAAGTACAAACAGTATTTTGTATTAAAGGTTTTGGGTTATGTAGTTTCCATTATTTCTTATGGGGAAATTTGCTTTGATATAGGAGTGTTTTGGATTAAAAGCATGTTTTCGGAATGAATTGTGCTTGCAAACCAAGGATTTACTGTACGAGATGCTGACATTATCTCTTATTTTAATTTGAGTGCTTTTAACAAGTATATTTTTGAAACTGTTTCGTGATAGTCCTATCACTGGACAATGATGTTTTCCAAAAGTTTTGCTTCCTTAAAAGAAACTGGTGATTATGATAGACCCCTTCAAAATGAACACAAATATAATTTCCCACTGACTGTATCACGGAGGAATTTTGAAAATAATGATGGTATCTTTAATTGACTATAACCTGTTTTAATGCACAACATTTCTGATATGCTGTGATAGTTCGCCGTAGCTAAAAGTGTTTTCCTGCTGATTTTGTCCGGTGTCCAGTGCATCCTGTTGCAGTGTCCAACAACAGCCAGCATTGATGGATTCCAGTTATCCTGATAACTTTTTTCCATAGTGGCAATGTCCTGGTGAAACCTGTAGGCAAAATGTCCTGGTGAAACCTGTAGGAGATTGCTTCCTGGAACAACTTGTCAAAGAAAAAACTAGAGGAAATGCAATTCTGGACTTAATTCTAAATGGTCTGCGAGGACCGGCTCAAGATATAGAAGTAGAAGGGACGCTGGGAAGCAGCGATAAAAATATGATCCGCTTTGATCTGGATGCAGGGGAGAAACATCAGTCCAAAACGACAGCCACGGCCGAAAAGGGAATTACGAAGGGATGAGACTCATAGTAGGGAAGAAGATTAAGAAGAGGATAAGCACTATAAAAACGCTAGAGCAAGCTTGGCCCCTTTTTAAGGACACAATCACTGAGGTGCAAAATCTATATATACTGCGTATCAACAAGGGATCCAAGAGGAAAAAGAACAAAGAACCGGCGTGGCTCACTGTAGAGGTGAAGGAAGCGATCACAGACAAGAAAACTTAATTTAAGGAAAGGAAAAGGTCAAAAACGGACGAAAACTGGAACAAGCACAAACAACATCAACGCAGGTGCCATAAGGCGGTAAAAGGGGCCAAAAGAGACTACGAGGAAAAAATAGCTAAGGAGGTGAAGAACTTCAAGCCATTCTTTCGATATATTAAGGGGAAATGACTCGTGAAGGAAGCGATGGGACCGTTGGATGACCATATAATAAAGGGAGCGCTAAAAGAGGACAAAGCAATTGCCGACAAACTGAACACATTTTTTGCGTCTGTATTTACCGACGAAGATGTACACAGCATACCGGAACCCATCAGGCTATATGCTGGAAACGAAGACGGAAAGCTGACAGGATTGACGGTCAGTCTAGAGGAGGTGTATAGGCAGATTGATAGGCTTAAGAGCGATAAATCCCCGGGACCGGATGGCATCCATCCATGGGTCATCAAGGAACTGAAAGGGACCATAGCTGAACTGCTTCAACTAATAGCCAATCTGTCAAATCAAATTGGGAAAGATTCTGGAAGACTGGAAGGTGGCGAATGTTACGCCGATCTTCAAGAAAGGTTCGAGGGGAGAACCAGGAAACTACAGACCTGTGAGTCTGATTTCGGTACCGGGAAAGATGGTAGAGTCACTGATAAAGGACAGCATCATTGATCACCTTGATGGACATGGGCTGATGAGGACCAGTCAGCATGGTTTTAGCAAAGGCAGATCATGTTTAACGAACTTGCTGCACTTCTTTGAGGGAGTAAAGGGACAGATAGACAAGGGCGATCCAGTCGACATTGTATATCTAGATTTTCAGAAGGCGTTCGACAAGGTTCTGCATGAATGACTACTTCGGAAAATTGTGAGCCATGGGATCGAGGGTGAAATACTCATGTGGATTAAAAACTGGCTGGAGCATAGGAAACAGAGAGTGGGAGTAAATAGTCAATACTCGGACTGGAAAAGCGTCACCAGTGGGGTGCCGCAGGGCTCGGTGCTTGGACCTGTGCTTTTTAACATCTTTATACACGATCTGGACATAGGTATGACGAGCGAGGTGATTAAATTTGCGGACGATACGAAGTTATTCAGAGTAGTGAAAACGCAGGGGGATTGCGAAGATCTGCAACGTGACATAATCAGGCTCGAGGAATGAGCATCGACATGGCAGATGAGGTTCAACGTGGATAAGTGTAAAGTGATGCATGTCGGTAACAAAAATCTCATAAACGAATACAGGATGTCCGGGGCGGTACTTGGAGAGACCTCCCAGGAAAGGGACTAGGGAGTTCTGATCGACAAGTCGATGAAGCCATCCATGCAATGTGTGGCGGCAGCACAAAGGGCAAACCGAATGCTAGGAATGATAAAGAAGGGGATCACGAACAGATCAAAGAAGGTTATCATGCTACTATACCAGGCCATGGTGCGCCCTCACCTGGAGTACTGCGTCCAGCACTGGTCACCATACATGAAGAAGGATACGGTACTACTCAAAAGAGTCCAGAGAAGAGTGACTAAGATGGTTAAGGGGTTGTAGGAGCTACCGTACAGCGAAAGATTAGAGAAACTGGGCCTCTTCTCCCTCGAACAGAGGAGATTGAGAGGGGACATGATCAAAACATTCAAGGTACTGAAGGGGATAGACTTAGTAGATAAGGACAGGTTGTTCACCCTCTCCAAGGTAGGGAGAATGAGAGGGCACTCTCTAAAGTTGAAAGGGGATAGATTCCGTACAAACGTAAGGAAGTTCTTCTTCACCCAGAGAGTGGTAGAAAGCTGGAACGCTCTTCCAGAGGCTGTTATAGGGGAAAACACCCTCCAAGGATTTAAGACAAAGTTAGACAAGTTCCTGCTGAACTAGAACGTGCGCTGTTAGGGCTAGTCTCGGTTAGGGTGCTGGTCTTTGACCAGAGGGCCGCCACGTGAGCAGACTGCTGGGCATGATGGACCACTGGTCTGACCCAGCAGCGGCAATTCTTATGTTCTTATGTTCGTTGCTGACTGCACCAAGATTTGCTGGGAAGAAGTCCCAGTGCGAATGTAGAAAGTGCATCTTCAGTGACATGTTGCACTTCATGGATTTCTATGCTCTAAGTTTGATTCCGGAACTTGGAGGTGCAGCAATATGGATGTGCGATTGCTGAGCTCCCTCTCCTAGGCATCTACAGAGTTTTTTTTAAAGTGGAAAACAAATTTTTCTCTCAAAGCTGATACACCTAACTCTTCTAAAGGAGGCTTCTATCAAGCAAACTAAGGTAGGGGTGGCTTCAAACCCTGGAGAAAAGGCAAAAAGGAAAAAGGCAGAACCAACCACTCCTTTTAAGACTGCTTTACCTATAGATGCCCTTGATATGATTGAATTGTTGGAGGAAATGAGAAGTATTAAATCAATGATTGCAGCTAATACTGAGCAGCTGACAAAACTTGAGTAAAAGATGGATTTGGTGAGTAGCAGTGTGGGGCAATTAGAAGAAAGAGTAGGGAAAATTGAAATGGAACAGGCACAATTTAAAATTGATCATAAAAGGTTCAAGATCTGGAGAAAAGAGTGGTGGACATGGAAGATAGATCCAGAATAAATAATTTGAGAATTTTAGGGTTAGCTGAGGGAATTGAAGGAAAAAATGTAGTTGCCTTTCTGGAGGAGACTATTCCAAAAATACTCCCCATTAAATTAACAATTCCTTTGGAAATTGAAAGAGCACACAGAGTGCCTGGTAGAAGGGCTAATGGGCAGTCAGGTCCTAGACCACTGATCTTTCACGTTATGCAATTTCAACATGTTTTAGAAATATTGAGAATTGCAAAGGAAAATAGGAATTTAACTTTTAAAAATTCAAAGATCCTTTTTGTGCCAGACTTTGCAAGAGAAACAGCTAACAAACACAGACAGTTTTTAACAATGAGAACAAAACTGCAGGAGATTGGTGCCAGGTATGGTCTTTATTATCATGGATTTCTATAAGTTTGTCAACCAGTTGAATATAATTTGGTGCTCTGTAACTGCCAAGAAAACTCTCGACATCCTTGAATGCTATCCAGGCAATTTTTTCTGGCCCGACTAACAGATCTTCAAATCTCTTGTGATTGATGAAGTGTCTGATCTTTGGACCAACAAAAATGCCTTCCTTAATAATTTGCATGATTTATTTATATATTTATATACCATTTATAGCCTAAGTGGTTTACATTCAGGTGCTCAAGTATTTTTCCCTGTCTGTCCCAGTGGGTTCGCACTCTGTCATAATGTACCTGGGGCAATGGGGGATTAAGTGACCTGCCCAGGGTCACAATGAGCAGCATGGGATTTGAACCCACAACCTCAGGGTGCTGAGGCTGTAGCTCTAATTATTGTGCCACACACTCCCGCTTGGTGTCAGTTATTAATTAATTGCATTAGCCTGAAAGTATAACAAGAAATTGTAAAAATGTACTTTTTTTTTGTTAAAACGATACGTGATACATAAATTTTAAAATTTGATTTTCGTGACCAGCAGCCAAAAATCTGTACGATACATCCGAAAGTGTTGAAGTAGCAAAAATTTTGTTGTCCAGTGCTATTAAGTTTCAATTTACTGATTTTAACTCTATCTTATTTATTGTATTTATGTTTATATTTGGTCTTTTTACTACTGTTATGCTGTAAAAAAATTGTAAGCTTTATGTTGAATTGTACTTGCTGTACACTGCCTTGGGTGAATCTCTTCATAAAGGCAATAAATCCCAATAAATAATATCCAAAAATTGTCAACAAGATGGCTGAAGTAGGTCTTTTTTGCTTCAGCAGGAAACAGAACCAGGCCTGATGTCTTTGGCCTTCTAAAATTGATAGAGGGCTCCAAAATGACAGTAACCGTACCTATTCATTGTATATTCAAGGACCAACAGTTCTACAAGTGAAGAATCCACTTACTGTTTGTTGCTGGCTAAACGTCTCTTTGTACAGCTTACAGTCTCACTGCACAGGTGGCTGGCTTTTAATGAACCTCTTCCTTGGATTCTGTACTGTTATACAAGTATGTCTATAAGTGCCAAACACCGTTAACTCACTCTGAAGTTATTACTACTTGTATGAGGTTCCCCTACAGCTAATCTTTACTTCTGTAATCTTAGTGTCATCAGCCAGACTCTGAAGTGATTTGAACAACTTTCTTTAATAACTTGAAGCAAAAATAAAGATTTAGATGGATTCGATGCAGTTCAAACCTGTCACAAATCTTCTTACTCTATCAGCACATCAGAGCAAAGCTGGGAGTGTCCACTTTGTGGAAATACAGCATAATATGGTGCACAACTTAAGGCATTAAAGATGCTAAGAAGAAAAACTGTTAATATGCATTCATTTAGCTGCTTAGAAAATAGTACATTTTATAAAAATTCTCAAAAAGTGGAATCAATGACGATTTTCCCAGCAAAGGTTATATATATTACCTGGTTGGTATTCTGACAATTCCTGAAGATCGATTGCCTTAAATTGTGCACCATAATATGCTGTATGAATGTAATATACGATAGCCAGAAAATAGAATAAGTGTGATTTACCTTGTGGAAATAACACTGTTCTCCAGTCTTAGATATACCGTACTTTTTTGCTCCATAAGACACACCTGACCATAAGACGCACCCTAGATTTAGAGGAGGAAAAACTAAGAAAAAAATATTCTGAACCAAATTGTGTCTCTGAACCCAGCCCCCTAGAAAAATAGACAAATATACTGCAGCAGACAGATTTTGATCACTAAATTGAAATCCTACCTTTGTGGTCTGGTGATTTCTGGTTGCACTAGATAGTTCTTTCTTTCTTCTTTCCTTGCTTCCTCAGGCCCAACAATTCTCTCTTTCTATTCTCTCCCTCCCTCCTTCCTATGTCCTGAGTTCTTGTCCCCTCTCCCCACTGCCTTCCAGCCTTTGTCCTTACTCCCTCCTACACCGAAGTCTGCCTCCCTCCTGCACCGAAGCCTGCCTTCCTACCTGCTGCGCGATTCCTCCTCTCTAGTCCGCAGCTTGCCCACTGCTGCCGCAACTCCACGAAGGGAAGGGCCGGCGGTGTGCAATCGGGCCCACAAGCCTTCCCCCGACATCAATTCTGACATCTGAGATAAGGTCTGGGCCAGCAACTGGTTGGCCCGGACCTTCTCTCCGAAGTCAGGATTGACGTCGGGGCAAGACTTGTGGGCCCAATTGCACACTGCCGGCCCTTCTCTTCCTTTTCTGCGGTGGCAAGCGGGTAAGAGGGTGGCAAGCAGCACTATCAGCGGCGGGTGGGGGGTGACGAGCAGCAGCAGAATGCCAGGGGGTGAGCGCGGAGGTATATTCGCTCCATATGACGCACCCCCTTTTTGGGGGTGGAAAAAGTGTGTCTTATGGAGCGAAAAATATGGTAAACCTAAGCTGTGTTAGATAGTTAGAAACAAAGGTAAAAACCTGGTGAGAGAACAAAGCTATACACAGAAATTATGCTGCCAGGCAATCTCCAAATATGACAACTGTTTTCTCTCCACCGAAGGAGGGCAGGCTTATGCTCTGAGGTTGCAGTCTAGCTCTCTGGGAGAAGCAAGGCCCTTTGGGGAAACAAGTCCACAGAACACACCTTACTCAAACATCTTAACATAAAATATTTACACTTGTTCTTATTTAAGAAACTGCGCAAATGCCCACACAAAGTGGGTGCAGAACACTGTTCAACTTGTTTCCAAATCACTGACGGAGAAAAGATTCCAACTACCTTCAGGATTTAATATAGTCCAGCTCTCATACTCTTCAGTCATGATGAAGCAGCCATGAGAAAGGCAAAGGAATCCAGATTTTGCTAACAGAAAAGATTCCCATTTGTTAGATTATTGGGGGAAGAAAGCCTTCCAAGGAACTATGCTACCCATTGGCTTTTCATGGATTCGAACATGCATACCATCTTTTAGAAGGTGTTTAGCATGGTTCTGAATTTCCAAGTTTTACTAAAATGTCTTATTCCAAGCTCCCAGTAAGACAAACTCACTCTCCAGAGCAAAGCTGAACTAATTAAAGATCAACCCTGATAAAAAAAATATGTTCTGGGTTAAAGTTGACTAGAAAGATCTGCAATTAGGGGCTATATGTCTGCAGGGAATGGAAGTCC
This sequence comes from Geotrypetes seraphini, assembly GCF_902459505.1. NCBI lineage: Eukaryota > Metazoa > Chordata > Amphibia > Gymnophiona > Dermophiidae > Geotrypetes > Geotrypetes seraphini. Next base: position 315,843,995 of record NC_047085.1, read on the forward strand.
CTATAAGAAAAAAAAATTGTTGGGAATTTGGCTGGATGCCTGTTTGACTATGGAACTAAAGGTAACAAGTTTGGTTCATAAGGTTGGGGGGGGGTAAAATTGAAATTATATGGAGGTTAAAATATTTTTTTAAATAAATATCATCTAAAATTTGTTATCCAGATAGATTTCTGCTCAAACAGGTCCAAAGACTACAAAGTCCTCCAAAATGTATCGGCAAAATTGATCTTAGGGGGACATACATATGATCATGTAACCCCAATTACTCTGTAAACTGCACTGGTTGCCAGTTTGGGCAAGAATAGAGTTCAAGGTGTTCCACCACTATTTACATGGGTATAATTATCACAAAAATGTTTTATTACTAGAAACACTTCAGCAAGCTCAATGTAATGCTGGCAAATCCAAGGCAAAGACAGAGGACTCAGCCTACACAACTTATTCTATACAACAGCCTTCTCTTTGACTATACTACAAACTTCTACCCTTTGTAAGGTTCAATACATCCTACCAGCTTGGCAAAATATCATGATGTACATGTGGGTTCTCTCTAAAATCTGGGATGGATACCTTTTCCAATTTATCAGCTGTTCCCTGGACTGGATCAACCTTTTATCATGGACCTAAGCTCCTTCTGACAGCGTAAGTCTTTTACAGGAGAATGTCTATAGTCCATTAGTCCAAGCCATAGGACACAGTCCTCCACAGAAGGGAAACTGAGGTTTCTACTTGGTACTTTCTCATTCCAAAGAAGACAGGAAGCTTACACGCCTAATGTGTCCTCAAAGAAAAGTTCAGAATGAAAACTATCCTTTCTGTTTGTCCTTTGTTCAACAAATGAATCTCAAGGATACATACATTACTATTTCAATCCATTCTTCAATCTAACCTTTCCAATACAAATTCTCCCTTTCAGCTTCTTAGCCCAGGATGTTTTTGAAGTGCTTCAAGATTGCAGTAGCAGACTTTCACCAATAGAAGCATCTAGTATTTCTATACCTACTGGCTCACCTGAAGGAAAAAAAAAATACTTTTTTTTTCTGTCTCTGAGATTTCCTATCAATTTTCAAATTTCTACCCTGCATCCATCCAACATCATTTCCTTCATAGGAGTAGTTTTGGACACTACATAACATGGTAAATGATGGTACATAAAGACCTGAAAAATCCATCCAATCTGTCCATCAAGGCAGCCAAAGCCACACCTGTCTAGGCCAGGGGTAGGCAATTCCGGTACTCAAGAGCCGGAGTCAGGTCAGGTTTTCAGGATATCCACAATGAATATGTATGAGATGGATTTGCATGCACTGCCTCCTTGAGATGCAAATCTATCTCATGCATATTTATTGTGGATATCCTGAAAACCTGACCTGGCTCTGGCTCTCGAGGACCGGAATTGCCTACCCCTGGTCTAGGCTATAAATTTATATAAGAAGTTTTGTTTCCAATTTATTTCTTCTTTTGTGGATTATATTTTTGTAATGTATCATATTAAACACTGGCATCACAAGTAGGCCAGTCAGCAATTTGCCACAATGCTGCCACAGAAAGAATGGCTGGAATGGTGGAAAATCAATCCTGGTAGAGTGGTTTGGTAGTTTTCTGTGGCCTAGTCACATTCATTGTCAATTCATGATTAAAAAGATGTGGAACCAGATCCTGGACATCCAAGTGTTAAAATAAGTAAAGTTTATTAATGTCTTGAACAAATAATGTTACAATCTATAATAATAAAATGCTAAGCGCGCATGCGCACTAAAAAAAAACGTGTTCCCTGAGATGTCCCGAAAATACGAGTGCGCATGCGCGCCTACAACGTCACCACAGCCTGCTCTCCGTCTCCACCTCGCGCCGCTGCAGGCCCCACACTCGCAACTCACACATCCACTGCAGCCTAGCAACTCCGACCACAACCTTCCACCCTCAACCGCCTATGCCGGCTCAGGCTGGCGCGTTGAGGAGTCGGAATGCAGACCCGGAAGAGCGAAGGAAGCCTCACACTGAGCAACTTCTGCCACGGTCCCGGGTTCCTCTAAGCCTACCCTTCTCGCGGTCTGGCCGGCTACCTTAGTCCTTTGCCGCCGCCGCAACCCCCTTCCCTTCCCTACCCGCGGTCGACAAAACTCTTGCCTCCAGCAGCCGACGCAGCACTGTAAACACGCTGCTTCGCGGACTCTACTGCCTTCATTTGCTCTTCCGTTTCTCTGATGACGTCATCAGGGACATGGAAGAGCAAATCGGGGCAGTAGAGGCCGCGAAACAACGTGTTTACAGTGCTGCAGCGGCTGCTGGAGGCAAGAGGTTTGTCGACCGCGGGAAAGGAAGGGGGTGGCGGCGGTGGCAAGGGACTAGGGGAGCTGGCCAGACCGCGAGAAGAGAAAATCGCGTGGGCCACGAAGAGACAAGGAGGAACTGGGAAGAAGGAAGAGGGAAAGGGGCCTGCTTTGGGGTAAGGGTGTGCTTGGAGGCACACAGCTTTGCTTGGGGGGGAGACAGAAGGGGGCCACGGAGAGACAGGGAGGAACTGGAGCTGGAGAGGGAAAGGGGCCTGCTTTGGGGAAGGGCTGTGCTTGGAGGCAGACAGCTTTGCTTTGGGGGGAGACAGAAGGGGGGGCCACGGAGACACAGTCAGGGAGGAACTGGAGGGCCAGAGGGAAAGGGGTCTGCTTTGGGGGAGGGGTGTGCTGGGAGGTAGATAGCTTTGCTTGGGGGGGGAAAAAATGGGGGGCCACGGAGAGACAGTCAGGGAGGAATTGGAGGGGTAGAGGGAAAGGGGTCTGCTTTGGGGGGGAGGAGGGGGGCTACGGAGAGACAGGGAGGAACTGGAGGGGGAGAGGGAAAGGGGGCTGCTTTCTAGCACCCGTTAATGTAACGGGCTTAAATACTAGTATATAATAAAAGCCAAGCATATTCCAGCAGTGTAACATTATTTGTTCAAGACATTAATAAAAACTTTACTTATTTTAACACTTAGAAGTCCAGGATCTGGTTCCACATCTTTTTCTTCTGCACAACCTGCTTTCTGTGGTACCAAGGTCCATTCCTGTGGGAAGTAGGACCGTCCTGGTAATGTAGACCAACCCTATGGTTTTTTGTGTCTGGAGGACAATTCATGATTAAACAAACAATCCAACAATATTTCTAACTATCAAAATTTTATTTGCTAATTTTAGCCTTAATTTATCCTGTTCTCTTAGGCTTCCATAGCTGGCATTGTGATTTTTGCAGTTGTCCGGGTCTCACTAGGTCTGGGTAGGTAGAACTTGACATTTCAGCCATCAGGCTGTGGCTTTCTTCAGAGCATACGAAGAAGCCACAGCATGATAGTTGAAACGTTGTTTCTACCTACCCAGAAGTGGCAAGACCCTGACAATTGCAACAGTCATTAACACATCCTCTCTCCAACTGAGATACATACCACCTGCACTCATAGCATAGATCCAAATTGTGGTAGAAATAAAACTCTTTATGGCTCTTCCACAGCCACTAAATCCAACAATTATTGAAGTTTACAACTAGGATTCCCTTGGTTTCTTTTCACAGTGATTGAATCAAAAACAAAAGTACTCTGGCTAGGCCCAAAATTAGAATACCTGCCCACCCTCTTCACACTACCCACAGGCTCTGCTCTGCACCTTGAGTTCTCAAGCAAGGTCCTCGGCATCATTATCGATTCTTCCCTCTCCCTCAACGATCACCTCAATTCCTTGGCAAAATCATGCTTTTTCAGCCTCCACATGCTGAGGAAAGATCCTACTTTCACCAAAAACATTTTGCCATCCTTGTATAATCCATCATCCTCTCCAAACTCGACTACTGTAATGCCATTTATTTATGCCTAACAAAAAAAAGGCTTCATAGACTCCAGCTTATCCAAAATACCACAGCCAAGCTGATTTTTGCAAAACACAAATTCGACCACGTCTCCCCACTACTTACCAATCTTCACTGGCTCCCAGTGCTTTCCAGAATTCATTTCAAATGCTCCTGTCTGGCTTTCAAGATCATTCACAGCATCCTTCCACCCCTAATCCCATTATCCTTTAACGCCTCAAGTCCTGCTACCACCAGATCCACCCACAGACATAAACTATCCTTCCCCTCTCTACACGATATTCTCTACGCAGGCAAACTGGGAAAATCCCTCCTCTCCAAAATCATAGGCCTTTGGAACGATCTCACTATCCCGCTGCGGAACCTGGGCTCCCTCCAATTATTCCGCAAACAATTGAAAACCTGGCTCTTTTCTAACATATAATCATTTTTTCTAACATAAAATCATTTCTTCTCCTGTTTATATTCCCTCTATTCATACTCTTGTAAATCTTTCTCCTCTCTTCTTATATTTTTAAGCTTGGGCTCCCTCCTGGCCCATTCCAGTAGCAGGGGGGTCGCCGGGGCCAGGAGGGTTTGGGCTGCCTCCTGGCCCGATTGTACTCGGTGGGGGGGGGGGGGGAGACACGATCGTCGGGGGTGCCGCGGCTGCCGCGGGGCAAGAGGGCTTGGGCTCCCTCTTACCCCGATGTTGTCGGGGGGGGGGGGGGTTGGCGGTTCAACATGGCAGGAGGGCTTGGGCACCCTCCTGCCTGGATCGTTGTTGTGGGGGGGGGGATTCTGTAACCTGTGTTGTTTTTGACAGACACCGGTTACAGAATCCAGCTTTTAGGCGAAGGCCTGGCTCCTCCTTCGCCTAAAAGCCCTTCTGTTGGACGTTTGGGGCTTAGGCGTTTTTTTGTTTCATTATGGCTAAAAAGTGTAGACATCGTGTGGGTGTACTTTTAGACGTAGTGGTGATTGGACGTTTAGGCAGAGGAAGGCCATAATCAAAACAAGGACGTTTGGTTTGGTTATGGACACTTTCCCTGCTTCTGCTTTGAACGTTTAAGGACTTAGGCCAAAAAGGGACTTAGACGGTTGTTTTGATTATGCCCCTCTATGTGTATGCCTTGTACCACGACTGCTGGCACAGTTATGATTTGAATTGAAATATGTCACGAGCAATGAGGAGTCAAAGTAGGCATTGAATTTCTTTTTATAACTTTTTTGCCTATTTGCTGACTGATTTCAAGAAAGTCTGGGATGTCACATGGGATCTCAGAAAGAGAAAGAGATAATGGTTACTGCAGATGGGCAGACTGGATGGGCCATTTGGCCATTATCTGCCATCATGTTTCTATTTTTCTAACTTTGCACATGAAGTTAGTGCCAGGGGTTATATTAATCCACAAAATTAAAATTCTCTTGGAGGCTTTGTTGGCCTGTAGTGGCTGGCCAAAGTTGCCATTTTGTGTTAAGCAGAGTGACCCACATTCGACAGCCTCTAGGTCTCAAACCAATAGAGATTCAGCTGAAAAGTTTTACATGGTTTTATTTGAGGCTATAGGGAACATCCAGACAAAATTTTATTCAATTTGGAGGTCGCATGGGGATGATTTTCAGTATTGGACCACTTGACATGGAATGACCCATACTCGAGTCTGGGGTGGGGGCTGGAGTCCAAAACTCAAACTCCCTCAAGTCCAGGAAACCGTCCAGGTTATTCGGACATCTGGTAACCCTAGTTCATTACTAAGTGACAATTTGTGCAACCTTAGTCAACACATTATTGGCCTTAACAAATCCATGTTATTGAATGTGTTCATTTAAAACATTTTAACACACGTTAAAACACATATTTTTTTTATAACATGGCTTTGTAAAAAGATTCCTTAATCTTTTTCTTCTCACAACTAATTGAGCAATATTTTCTGAACCATTCCAGTACATTCTCTAAAACGCAAAAGTACTCAAGAAACCAAACTTCACTCTTCTTAAAAACGTGATCAATAAGCATGGAAGCAGGATAATTTTTTCTCCCTTCCCCCAGCTCAGTATGAAAAGTGAACCTTGTTCACAAAAGCAACAGTTCTGGATAACAGGAACGTATGATTTTACCGTTAAGTTGTGTTTCCTATGCACACAAGGTATGTCTGCTGCTGCACATAAACAGAACTGCTTTTCCAGCAAAATTCATACAGTGAGCTATTTCTGTAGGAAAGGTACCCAGAATTCCCAGCTAGGCAAAAGCTGCTTCCTGTTAAGCCGAACAGAAGGATAGCTGGTTCAGACCACCTCAGCCTTGAAAGGAACACAAAATAGGAGGATACCGAGGCCAGTAAAATATGATTTTGTTGCAAGGTTTTCCGAAATACAATAGTCCTTTTCAGCACTAGCCAGAAAATGTTTTATTTTCTCAAATGGCAATATATAGCACAATGAGTCTTTGGATTTTGCTGTCTACATCTAACAGGTTAACTCATATAACAAGCATATCTGTGGAAACTAAGGGGTCCTTTTATCAAGCCACAGTAGGGGTTTAACGTGCGTAATACCACGCGTTAAACCGCCTGCTCCACTAGCCACTAATGCCTAGCGCGGCTTGATAAAAGAACCCCTAAGGGCCTCTTCTATTAAACTGCGCTAGCAGTTTGTAGCGTGGTGAGCCACACTGAATGGCTCGCGCTGCTCCCGACGCTCATAGAGTTCCTATGAGAGTCGGGAGCAGCGCAGGCCATTCAGCACGGCTCACCGCACTACAAACTGCTAGCGCTCTTTAATAGAAGAGAGGGTAAGTATAGGAATAAAAAAAGAAAGGAATGGAATTCATATTAAAAACTAAAATTCACTTTCACCATATTACTTATGGTAAAATGATTTTTATTAGAGCAGGCAAAGCACAAATACCAAGATTCATCCTAACAAGCAGTGCTCCAACAACATTTTAGTAGAAAACAATCCCCCATCACCCCCCCACGGACCGGGTTCCCAATGTGAACACAAAATGAACAACTCAAATGAGAACAGCATAGTTTCAATCAGCAATTCAAAACTCGACTACGGGCTATGGGGTCATGGTGTTCCAGAAAAGCTCCCAGACAGCCATGAAACGCTCCCTCCCCCCATCCACCCCGCAAAGTGGAAATATCAGGCACATCTCTGCGCTCCCAAGCCAACAGGAGAATTATCTAAGAACACTACATGGGAATGTTTGGAGCTTCAGTGTCCAGCCATTTAAGAAAAATACACTTTAAGGCACATAAAATGGACCACTGAAGAAATGCACTCAAGCCGGCTGGTCTCGGATGATAAGATGGAAAAAGTCCAAAAAGCAGGCGAGGCAAAGGTCGAATATGCACAATCCAAAGAGACCCAATAAAAGTAAAGAGTACCTTCCAAAAGGCTTGTACAGTCGGGCAGGATCACAGCATATGACCCAATGTAGCAGTCCGATGCCCACATTTGTCACACGAGGCTGTGGGCCGAAATTTCGCACAATATGCCCTATAAGGTGATACGTAGAGTCGAAATAACAATTTATATTGCATTTCCCAAAAGTACGCATACTTTCTCAAGGCAGGAAGCCGGGCTACAGCACAGTGTTAATGAACATGTGCTTCCCTTGCAGGACCTACACTGACCGCCAGTACCACATTCCACAACTAAAGCTGTGAAGAGCATAGAAAATCCAAAGCTGAGTTTTCAGCGGGAATTACAGCTTTTCTTTGTCCTACTAATAATGTGCTTACTTTTCAGCAGTAGCAGTGCATTCTTCGGCGTGCTTTTTACACCCTTGGAGAAAGGAAAGAAAGAAGGCATCCATGTACTCCCTAGCATCTAGGAGCAGTTCCGTAGAAATAGAAATGACAAGCTTGAAGTTTCTCCGGCATATAACAGACAAAATTCCCTTAAAAATGCTGCAGCACGAACTTTTAAAGTCATTATTCAGTTTTATTTAAATTAATTCAGAGACTCTGACCTTACTAGTTGCTAAAATATTTGCAAAGACATTTTTGTACTCATAAAATTTTGAAGAAAAAACAGACTTTATCTTAAACCACTTTACTTTAAATCACTTCATTTGATTTAGGCTTCTGAACTTTAATTATGCTTTTGCATAATCCAATAGGCTTATTATGACATCGTGTTCGTAATTGTATTTCTTTATCATTGTCCTTATGCATTTTTCATAGAAAATATTTTATTTATCCTGTATTTTAAATTTTATTTCATATTACTGTATTCCATGTACAGTGACAGGTTCTAAGCTGTCACACAGTGCCTCTTATTGGGGTTAACTGCTGATATCACCAGTCCTTTTAATGATTTTAATTTAAATTTGAGAAATGAGTTATTGCATCACACACAGAAAAATAAAAATTATATCTGGTGTGCATTCACTGAGTGCATTATCTGCACATGGGTTAAATTTACATATTAGGCACACATTTGGGTTTTCTTAGCACTCTGCAGTATTTTACATCTTATTGATTTGATTCTAGGTTACTATGCATAACACAGCTGAGCATAGGGACCAGATCTAAGTTAGGTAATACTGAGGTTCTCTTATTTTAGGGAAATCTAGGGATTTAGATATGTTTAATATATATCTAAGGTTCTATCTTTCTCTTAGCTATACTTTCTTTAGATTTTCTGGCCTTTATACCTCAAAAGTACTGGAGTTTCATTGATACCTCCATGAATAAAAGAACAGATGCAAGTTTAGTCTCTGCTCTGCTCTAGGGCTATTGCACCTGGACTAGAACAGACACTGCCTATATGCCTGCCACTGGAATGGTAAGTTTCCTGTATGGTGTAGTTTAGCCAGCAACTTACATAAATTACTTGAATGGGTTTTATCTAGGATAGTGGATGGGATTTGCTTGCATTCTCACCTGAGACTTCAAGTATGCTTTGGGTAAGATCTTCTAGGCACCTTCTTTTAAAGGCCTAGGTAGTATATTTTTCTGGCTTTTATGCAGTCAGTTCTGTTTAATTGGCATTAAAAGAATATACTTGCACAGACACACACTGATCCATAAGAATGGCAGTACCCAAAGAAACCCCCCTGAGAGCCATAGGTAAGACCACGAGCGCCCCAGGTGTGAATATCACGTGCGTAAACTTACATGCTATTCAAGAGGGATTGAGGACTAGTGGCTTGTGGCCAGTGGGGGGCGATGACTATGGGACGGTAATGGAATGGACATCAGGACATGATAGTGCAGTATTTTGTGGAGTTTTTCTACAAAAATGCCTGCTTTTCATATGATTCTGGGTAACTCTAGTTAGATACAAGCATATGTGTTAGTTAAGGCCACGCCCAATAGAAGCATACGAAAAGTTGGTGAATAAATATCTGAATATGGATGTAGCCAAGGCCAGAAAAACATATACAGATTAATATTAAGGAAAAGCATAATAATATTCTTTTTATGTACTTCGCTATTAAGCTAGATCATAGAGGAAATCAGGATATACATGAACTCCATCTCTGTTTTTCTATGTCTTCTGCTTGGCTTTACTCCATTTTGTGTTCAGCCTATATCCCTAGTCTTTGTTCAGGTTTTTCCCGCTTTTAACCTCGTGGGTCTAATTGATACCAGGTGTGCCTTAGGCTGGTTAGGAAGAGCATATTAGATTACGTATCCCAAACTGAGATATAACAAGGCTCTTTTCAAAAATCTAACACCTCCCGCTCTTTGGTACCCTGACCTTCTTTATCTTCCTAGCTCCTTTCCTATAACCCTTCATTGTAGCTCCTTTTCAACCTAACCCTGTAAACCGTGCCGAGCTCTACGCTTGTGGAGATGGTGCGGTATACAAACCTAAGGTTTAGTTTAGTTTAGTTTAAATATGAATGACATATAATGCGTGAAACTATGAATGTTTGGGGCCCCCGAATGTGTGATATGTGGTGGTATGAATGATTTGTAAAAGAAGGGGTACTTAAAGTGAAATGGTTTTTATAAGGAACACTAAGGAAAAATCCTAAAGCAACATCTGGAAATAATTAGTCAGAAACTGTTGTACCAGTTTCCAGCATAGGAAGGGGGGCATTGGAAGCCCACACTTAGGACTGTGTAGGTGTAACATGAAGCTGTCAAATTTCAGGGAGAGGGGGAAACAGCCCCTCCTTCTCCTTGACTGTGCTGACAGGGAGAGCCGAGAATTTCTCAGCACTTTTTAACAAATGCAAGTTCTCTTAATATACTTCTTTTAAAAGGACAAAAAGAATATTGGATATGTAATAAAATGTTTATGTATATTCAGAAATGAATGTAAACAAAAAATTATGATTTCTGGAACTTTTATTCCATGTTAAAAAGAAGGTCTTTGTCTAAATTTAAGTACAACCTGTGTAAGTGGATTGGCTGACAGCTAATGATGTCAAACTGGACTGAAGGTATATATTGGGGAGCTTCGAAGTATCGGGTTGAGATCGTTATCAGAAGGCCAGCATTTTGGCAACTATAACGACCTCCCGCTAACGCAACTAGCCTTTTGAGTTCCATGATGGAAAAATAAAAGAAATAAATAATTATTTTGGTAAACTTTGCATTATGCGTCATTTCCATGTTTTTGTTATTTTGCACACCTTGAGTGAAAGCTAGCAGCTTAATTGGCAACTGCAGCTTTTTGAGTGCACTGGTGTCTCATTATCCATGCTCAACGGGACATAATATCCTCCGGAAATATCATACTCAAATCCTGCTACTCTTGGCAGCATTGACTCTTCCTCTGACTTCACTTCCTGGACCCGCTTAGAAGTGACGATTACTCTGTTGTTAGCCATAGACTGGAATTCGTATATGTGCTGGTGCTCTTCGTTGCCCTCTGAGTTAGAAATTGCCAAGAGTGGTGACCCCTCCTGAGGAAGAGTGCAAAACTCGAGTTGGGGGGGGGGCAGTTTACTCAATAAGGCTGTATTCACTTATGAGCACCAGCACATACACAAATTCCAGTCTATGGCTACCGCCAGAGTAATCAACAAGCCTCCCATTCTACATTTCAGATAAGTTTGTTCTAGCTATTTTCATCTTGCTTTAGTCCACTTTGAATATCAGTGTGGTAACAGTGGGGAGGCAATGGGACAGGAAAGGCAATGATGGTCCCAACGGCAGCCATAGTTTTGTGACATCACTAAACAGTTTGGTTGAAGGGTCTGAGAACTTTCCTTTTATTTAATAATTATATTTATTAGAGCTGTGATAACAGTGGGCAACTGCTATTGAGATAGACATGAGGGAAGCCACTGCTTGCCCTGGATCAGTAGCACGGAATGTGGTTACTGTTTGGGGTTTTCCCATGTGCTTGTGACCTGGATTGGTCACCGTGAATATGGGATACTGGGCTAGATGGACCATTGGTCTGACCCAGTAAGGCTATTCTTATGTTCTTATAGGTCATTGGATTCTATTTGGTTGCCCATTTTTTAATTTGCTAAGATAATACTTCCTGTTAATAGTTTGGCTCCTCGTTTTAATGTTTTAGAAAGAAGAATAAATCAGCAAGACTGCGATTGTGAAGTTTAATATAATAGTTAAGAAAGTTGAGTCTTTGTAACAGACAGTGAATCAAGTGCAAACTTCTGCTGCTTATTTATCTGCTGTTTGATTTAAAATGGAGATTATTGAAACTTCCTTGTGAATTGTAAATCTAAGATTTTTAAATTTTCTATTCACATCTAATATGACATCTAAGGAACAGATTAAGAAATATTTATTAGAATCTTGTCCAATCTGAAAAATTTCCATCCTTTTTATAGTGCAAGTATACCATTGCCCAATTTATAAAACATATTGCTTATATGGAAGAAGATTAATATATACTAATATTTTCACAGCTCTATTTTAGATTAATAATATTTAATTACTTTAAATTATATTATATATTATATATAATTATATATATATTATATATATATTATTGGGGGGATGGGAAGCATTGGATGAACGGATGAAAAGTTCAAGTACTTTTTAGCGAAACACACTTGATTTAAGGGCACATAGTCACCATTGAGGAATAACGACAAACAACAACTACAACATTCAGATAAGTATACTGAGATTATCTGACGGTAGTATTTGTTCAACAAGGGTGGGAGGGGACAGGTGAAGGCGATGATGGTCCCCTTGTTAACCTCAATGTAGTGACATCACTACTTTTTTAGGTTATAAGGTCTGAGCACTTCACTATAATATAATTTAAAGTAATTAAATATTGTTATTAATCTAAAATAGAGCTGTGAAAATATTAGTATATATTAATCTTCGTCACAGAATACCCAAATTTATCTCCCTATAAAGTAGGTTATATGGAAGAAGGAAATATTAGTTCACTCTTTGGAGAATAGAAAATTGATGGATACTTTGAATAATATTTCTGAGATGTTGGTAGTTTCTCTCTCTCATAATGCAGACAAATAATTTTTTTGTTAAGATCTTATTTTAAATTGAAACATAAGTTGTATATGGAAAGGAAAATTCTGGTATTCCCAGATGTTTGGTGAGAAACTCAAAGGCAAAGTAAACAGTTTCTTTTGCTCTGATGTACTCCAGTTAAGGGCTAATTTTTACCTTAAATTTACTTGCAAATGCAATTACATTATAAATTTCACAATCGTGTCTTCTGAGAATCTATACCCTTGGTCATATCAAGTTTTATTATTTTTAATATACCGACCATCAACATGTATCTGGCCGGTTTACAAAGCTAGAAAGAAATAAAATTAAAAAAATAAAATAGTAACTGTATATATATGGGGGAGGAGTGAACATTAAAAGACGATAAACAAGAACTTACATGAATTTGAGGGTAATAAGGGAGATGAAAGGTCAATAAGTACATTGTTAAAAACAAAATGTAAAAGAAAGGGAGGAGGGGGATATAACATCAGGGATAGGGTCGCTTCATAAAAGCAGTTGAGAAGATTTTACTGGCTTTAGGAAAGGAGGTATTTAGATGTTATGATATGCATCTTGAAATAAGAATGTTTTTAGTTTGGTCTTGAATTTATCGAGAAGATTTTCATGACGGAGTTGAGGTGGCATGGCGTTCCATAAGGTTGGAGCAACTACAGAGAAGTTAGTTTTCCTAGTATAGTAGAATTCTTTGATGGAAGGAACAGCCAGTAAGTTTTGATCTGCTGATCTTAGGGTCCGAGAAGAACAGAGAGGGATGACAAGTTTGTCGAGAAAAGATGGAAGACGTGAGAGTTTGATTTTGAAAACCAGCATTAAGGTTTTATAGGTGATATGGTTCGTGATAGGTAACCAATGAGCTAAGATGGTTTCTTTGGCAGCCTCACCAACTGGGACCACTGGGGTTGATACAGAGTATTTGATCCTCGCATTCTTCTTCTGGCAAAATGATTTTCTCTTCTTTAAATTTTCTCTAGTGTATTAGATTATCTCAAATTTTGTGGACTTGAGCTATTATTTTTACTTTATTTCAAAGTACATTGGCTTCCTGTCCAAGCCTGAATTTTATTTAAATTTTAGTTTATTACATAAATTTCTGTATGGATCTGCACCCATTTCTCTGAATGCTCGATTTGTTTTGACAGAGATAATTAGATTGAGGAGAGTTCAGAACCCCTTTAACTCCCCTCCTCAATTAAGGGAACAAAGAGATTGAAGATGTTAGAACGATTATTGGTATTTCAAGATGCAAAAAAATGGTTACAGATGTCATTAATGCATTATCCAACATTCCAGATTATAGGTCTTTCTGGAGAGAAATTAAAACAATGTTATTTTGGAAATATGTTAAATTGAGGGTTATTTAAATGTTATGCTGTTATTTCTAATCCGTCTAGAACTGCAAAGTCAAGGCAGAACAGAAGTCAATAAATGTAATGTAATGTAGTTGATTGTTAGTTTCAGTTGGATGAGTAATTTCTCTTCCTTTTCTTTTTATCTCTACAAGCTTGTTGCTCGATTGTTATAAAAAAAAACTTATTAGTAAAATTTTTTTAAAAAACATTCTAATCATGGACGCATGTAATTGGTGCATAAATGCTAGCCCCTACTTTTCTGATTGCACAAATTTAGGGCCCCTTTAACAAAGCCACAGTAGCAATTCCCCTGTGGCAAATGCACTGAAGCCCATTCAATTCCTATGGGCTCCGCAGCTTTGTAAGAGGGGCCCTTAAAGATAGTACAAAGGCATAGAAATGTGCCTGCCAAATACAACATAATTGATAAGAAAAATTACAAAACACAATAAAATCCTCATTACATAAGGGTTCTTTTACAATGCTGCAGTAAGCACTAACACATACTTTTTGCAACTTAGAATGGCATACTGAGGGGGGATGCTCAGGCATCCCACAGAAATTTTGGCATCGGTGCACGCTACCCATGTGCTAAAAAATTGATTTTATTTTTAACACTGGGAGCAGGTCTGGTGGTAGAGAGTAGAAGTGCTCTGGGCTAGTCGGTTAGCGCAACTATATTGCCGCACACCAACTGATTAGCATGCAAACCCTTACTGCCTACAAAATAAGTGGTGGTAGGGGCCCATGTGCTAATGGCCATGCACTAATGGAAAAAATTAGCATATGGCCATTAAAAGAAAAAAAAAATCAGAAATTAGGCCATTTTATCTATGTGGTAGTTGTGAAGGCTGCGCTACTGACGAAGGGGGGGATGACAAAGAGAGAGAGGGGAGGGAAGAGAAATGTTGCACCCAATTAGGGAGAGGGAGAGAAGGAGAAGGAAGGCCAGGAAAGGTAAAGAAGAGGAAAGAAAGATGCCATATAATGTAAGCAGTTTATTGTGATGCCTGGGACTTTGAAATGTGACAATCATTGCAGTGCCCTCTAGATTGTCCCTCAGATGTGCTCAGCCAGCATTCTTAGCAAACTGTTCACAGAGAGCTGAGTACAGCAGAGGGACACTCTAGGGGGTATTGCAGTGATTGTCACATTTCAAAGTCCCAGGCACACACGTCATTATAAATGGCTTACATTGTATGGCATCTTTCTTTCCTCTTCTCTTCCTTCCCTGGTCTTCCTTCTCCTTCTCTCCCTCCCTCTTCCTAATTGGGAGCAGCATTTCTCTCCCCCCCCCCCTTCATCAATAGCACAGCCTTCACAACTTGTGGCTTTTGCTGGCTTTGGGCCTTCCTCTCTGCTATGTGGGACCCGGCATAGAGGAAGGCCTGATGCTAGCAGAGCAGCGAATTGTAAGCGCTGCCACTGCCGGAAGATCATGACACTGGCCCTTGGATCATCCCCTTATGGACTGTAGCTGTGGAGGACCACTTCTCCCCTCTCCTGCCCCTTGGTACTGTTGAGGGAGCAGCATCTTGCTGCTGGTAAGTCTACTTGCTGGTCGACTCGCTCTGCCACTCCCCTTCCCGGCATCTAATCTTTTCACCCTCTCCCCTGATCAGCATTATTTCTTCTCCCTCTTCCCCCCCCCCCCCCGGGAATCTAAGTTTAGATTTGTCAGCAGCGCAGTGATTGCCAGAGCAGCCCTGCCAACCTCAGCTCTTCTCTCTGTGGCCTGCCCCAGAAGAAACAGGAAGTTGTCAGAGAGCGGGCCACAGCGGAGAGAAACACCGGTATCATCAGGGCCACTGTGTCAATCACTGTCACCGCCGACAAATCTAAAGGTTGATGTGTGTGTGTGGGGGGGGGGGGGGGGGGGGGAGAGGATGGAAAAATAGCTGATTGGGGGAAGAGGGTGAAAACATTAGATGCTGGGAAGGGGAGCGGCAGAGAGAGCCGACCAGCCATTCCCTCAAAAGTGCCACCGCCTCAGTTGGCTGCCCCTGTGTCTAGTGGTTCTGAAACAATAATTGTTCTATATCCCTTTTCTAATTACTCCTTCCATCCACATTCTGCTCTCATTCACTTTTTCTACTGCCTCTCACCCCCCACCCTCCCCATTTCATCTGCCTTAGTTTCCACCACTTGTCTCCTTCCCCTCACTTTTTAAAATAATAACAAAATACAGGAAAATTGCCCCTCACTTTTTCTCCATGCCTTCTATTTATTCTTTCCTCACCCACTCTACTTTTCCCTTACCCCAGAAGTAGGATCCCTAATATTTGGGTCCTAGTTTACCTATTTGCCTGTACCTTAACCCTACACTGCATGAGCCTGAAACGGGGAAAGGGGGCTGTTGGAAAGAGAGGTCAGTGCATTCACTATATTACTACTAATATTTATTATTTCTATAGCGCTGAAAGGCGCTATACATTTAAGATACAATAGACAGTCCCTGCTCAGAAGAGCTAGCAATCTAATTAGATAGGACATCTCAGGGTTGGGGAGATTATGGTAGAGGAAATGATACAGTGAGTACTCGCTTGCCACCGCTAATATAACCATAATTAGTACCACATTCTCAAATATTCAAAGATGCACCCTCTGCTACCAAAGCTACTTTGCCTCCATGTTCACTAAGTCTGTATGTAATGTCCACACTGTAAATGCTTGTAACCCGTTCTGTGCGCCTTTTGGATGGATGGGCTAAATAAATGACTAAATAAATTAAAAGTATCTGACAGCAGTGAGTGGGAATTAAGAGTTGAAAGCAGTTTCAAAAAAGTGGGCTTTTAGCTTGGATTTGCATACTGCTAGGGATGGAGCAGGACGTATTGATTCAGGCAGCCTGTTCCAGGCATATTAAAGCCCTTGCTGCCTCTGCACATACAAGACATACTACAGACGCCAGGACTCTTTGCCCGTGCACCAAAATATCTCTGCCAGAGGCAGCAACTTGTCCCAGGGCCCCTAGGGGCATATAGCCAAGTTGGTATATTTGTGGCCTCTGCTGCTACCTAATAAATTCCAGTGCTGAAAGCTATTTTCCCTGCCGTAACCGGTTAACTTGACACCTCTGTCAGCATTTTGTGACTACATTCCCTGCCAGGGACTACGGATCCCAAGATTCCTGAAGATTTCGCATGTTGCCGCCGCAACACGCCTCCTAGGGGAAGAAAGAGACTGCACAGCGCGCGCGCGCCCGCCCCCCTACCAGCTGGGGTTGGTTGCATTTCCTGTAAGAGCTCCTCTAGGCGCGAAATAACTTAAACGTCTCTTGGAAGAGTTGAGGCACTCTCTCCCTCGAGTTCACTCGTATTTTGTAGCCTGGAGCACGCAGATCCTGGGCTCTACTTTCAGGCACTCACCTCTTCCGAGCAGGGCATTGCTGCACGCGCCTCAGCGGCGTTCTCCCCTCTACACCCGTCTCGGGGCAGCTCTCGTTCCCATACGGGTGACCGAGAAGGCAGGCTTTGGGGGGAGTCGGGCGTTTGGTTCCGGTTTCTCTGCCTACCTCCACGGTTTTCCTTCCGTTTCAGCCGTCACCATTTTGCTCTGTCTATTTTGGGGGTGGGTTTTTTTTTTTCTCATCTGTTCCATCTCCACGTGGTTGCTGCTAGTTTTATCCGAGAATACTTCTGCCCCCTGCCTGCGTTTTGTTCGTTAAGGGTGTGTGAAAGCAGTTTGTGTATGTAACCTTTGAATTAGTAGTTTGTTCAGTTCTGCTGTTATTCTGCAGAATTGCTGTTGATCTTATTCAAATGCCGGTTACAACCTTTTTGGTGGGCCAGGCTGCTGATTTAACTCTGCCTTTAACTTCTGCAGGTTCCCCCCCCCCCCTCTTCTCTTTTCACACGTTCAGGGTTTTAATTATTTGTCCTTTCACTGCTTAAATTCTACTATCTCGGGTTTTCTTTGGAGTAAAGAAGCTAAACTTAATTTTTACATTGGTACTGTATAGCCTTAAGGAATTTTTTAGTGGACACCACAGTGCATAAAAATAACATATAGGGATATATTTGCAAAATATTTTAAAAATATATCTTGCGTAAAACAAAATTTGATGCATATTCTGCCCAAGTAACTAATACACTTCAATAAAGGAATTTTTTTTTAATATGCTTAGAAAACTTTGTGAGCCCATCACCATAACTTCGATGAGCTACAAGGTTGCTGTCATCTTATCAGCACATAAACCAGTGGCGTGCAGTGACATTTATAGCATGGGATTCAGTATATGAGCTAACTTGGGCCCAGATTCTCAAAAATTTAATGCCGTCGCTAAACTGTTTTCTGATGGTTTAGCCTGCATTTTAGTGGCAGATTATCAAAACAGCTCTTCTCTGTTTTTAACAAGGTTTCTAGCAGTCTCTGACACTGACATGCAAATGGGCTCTTCAACATTAAAATAAGCACTCTGATGGATTCTTAAAAATCGCCGAGCCATTCTACAAAAGCAGTGTCAGCTTTTGGCGACAAATATCAGCGACTGGTCCAGGGGTGTCGGTACAGTGACAGCACTATTTTAAACCCTGGCATGGCAGTATCGGAGACTGCTAAAAAAACCAATTTGAGAATCAATTCCACCCCCCCCCGCCAAGCAACGGGAGAGATGCCCATTTTCTCCCACTGCAACACAACAGCCCCTCTGCAGCAGGAAAGATGCCCACTCTCCTACTGCCAAGCAAACCCCCCCCCCCCAGCAGTAGGAGACTTAAGTCTAACCCTAACCCCTACCCCAGTGTCTCCTCTCCAACACAAAAGGGAGGAGAGAATATAAATTATTTCTCTCTTGAGTCATATATAAGAATTGCCGCTGCTGGGTCAGACCAGTGGTCCATCATGCCCAGCAGTCCGCTCACGCGGCGGCCCTTTGGTCAAAGACCAGTGCCCTAACTGAAACTAGCCTTGCCTGCGTATGTTCTGGTTCAGCAGGAACTTGTCTAACCTTGTCTTGAATCTCGGGAAGGGTTTTCCCCTATAACAGACTGGAAGAGCGTTCCAGATTTCTGTCACTCTGGGTGAAGAAGAACTTCCTTACGTTTGTACGGAATCTAACACCTTTTAACTTTAGAGAGTGCCCTCTCATTCTCTCTACCTTGGAGAGGGTGAACAATCTCTCTTTCTCTACTAAGTCTATTCCCTTCATTATTTTGAATGTTTCGATCATGTCCCCTCTCAGTCTTCTCTTTTTAAGGGAGAAGAGGCACAGTTTCTCATTGTACGGCAACTCCAGCCCCTTCCCCATTTTAGTCACACTTCTCTGGACCCTTTCGAGTAGTACTGTGTCCTTCATGTACGGAGACCAGTGCTGGATGCAGTATTCCAGGTCGGGGACGTACCATGGCGCAGTACAGCGGCATGATAACCTTGTCTGATCTGTTTGTGATCCCCTTCTTAATCATTCCTAGCATTCTGTTCGCCCTTTTTGCCTCCGCCATGCAATATGCAGATGACTTCATTGACTTGTTGACCAGTACTCCCAAGTCTCTTTCCTAGGGGGTCTCTCCGAGTACTGCACCAGACATCCTGTATTTGTGTATAAGATTTTTGTTACCGACATGCATCACCTTACACTTATCCACTGTAAACCTCATTTGCCATGTCACGGCCCATTTCTCGAGCGTGTTTGTCACGTTGCAGGTCTTCGTAATCCTGTTTCTTCACTACTCTGAGTAACTTCGTATCATCTGCAAATTTTATCACTTCACTCGTCGTACCAATTTCCAGGTCATTTATAAATATGTTGAAGAGCATGGATCCAAGCACCGAACCCCGCGGTACTCCACTCGTGATGCTTTTACAGTCTGAGTATTGTCCATTTACCACAACTCTCTGTTTCTTATCTGCCAACCAGTTTTTAATCCACATGAGTATTTCACTCTCGATTCCATGGCTCGTAATTTTTAGAAGTAGTCGTTCATGCGGGACATAATTCTTTCTTTGTATACCACACATACGAATTCTTTGAGCGTCAGAGCTTTTACCACCCTGGCCGCCCCTGCCGGTGATAAAAAAAACCCTAAAGCAGCTTCATAAGGGGGGGGGGGGAGGAGGAGGTGTTAATGAAGTGATATCCTCTTTTTTATTAAAATAATACCTCTTAAATCTGAAGTGTTCATGAGTATAAAAGATGAGTTTTCACCTCTAATCGCTATGTAACAGGATACAGAATTTATACATCTGTCTTAATCAGGAAAAATATGGCAGAAGAAACAATGTTTGTCTATTTTGCATGTTTTGACAGAGATTTCGGCAGTTGGAACCCAAGCACAGTACCGGGTAGAGCTTTGGATTCTTGCCCAGAAATAGCTAAGAAGAAAAAATTTTAAAAAAATTTAAATTGAATCAGATTGGGCAAACTGGATGGACCATTCAGGTCTTTATCTGCCGCCATCTACTATGTTACTATATTTCTGGATACATCAAAAAAAATATAGACTCAATGGCC
This sequence comes from Geotrypetes seraphini, assembly GCF_902459505.1. NCBI lineage: Eukaryota > Metazoa > Chordata > Amphibia > Gymnophiona > Dermophiidae > Geotrypetes > Geotrypetes seraphini. Next base: position 315,864,040 of record NC_047085.1, read on the forward strand.
TTTAGATAAGGTTACCAAACCAAAGAGGCAATATAGTCATCAGAATATAATTCAAAACAAAAGCAGCCAAAATGTACAAATCTTTATTCACAATAAATAATTGAAAACCAAGTACAGCAGACCAGTGTCTAACCAAGGGTGGGCAACTCCGGTCCTCGAGGGCCGAAATCCAGTCGGGTTTTCAGGATTCCCCCAATGAATATGCATTGAAAGCAGTGCATGCAAATAGATCTCATGCATATTCATTGGTTTACCACACACTGAACAATTTCGGGATTTATAATATCAATTCAATAGCTCTACTATATTAAAATATGTTTTCTAAACACAAAGAGCTATATTTGTTACAAATTTATAAACTAAAATTCCACACATTCATGAATCACTTCTATTTTATATTAAAAAAAAAAAGATTTTCACCCAATCGGGTTTTCAGGATTTCCCCAATGAATATGCATTGAAAGCAGTGCATGCAAATAGATCTCATGCATATTGTGACAGGGAAGCTCCTGCCATGGTTAAAAAAACTGCTAGCTCAGTCAAAAGTGCAGCCCTCAAACCTGCAAGTCCTGAAATAAAGACTGTACACCCTGCTAAAAGCCCTAATTTAGCACAGCCAGAAAGAAGGGAGAAAAGGCAGGTGAGGTCACTGAAACGAATGAGGTCCGTTTCTTGGTCCCGAAATCGTCCTGCAAACATTCTATCATCTATTTCAGACGTCTGGAGGCAATTCCCCTTAGAAAGAAAGATACGCAGACAGAGTTCTAAAGGGATAGCCTGTTTTATTATTAGTCTGCATTCATTTATATATCTTCAGTGGTATTAGCAGATGACGTAAGTACAGACCATATCTAGTGACAGGATACATAGGCTTCAAAGAAGTAATCACAAAGGAGCAGGATATGTACTTCATTGTTTAAAGCTAAAAGGTGTAAAAAGCTTCCTTTATCTATCTCAACCGGTACATAGCAGTGGGGCGTCGAGCCTTCATTGTCTGAGAGCTAACTTCGTTAACATAAATTAAATGACCTCTTCCCAAACCATTAAGAGAGTAAACACGAACATTTACTTCCAGCATGGACAGAGACAGAAACTTATCCTTTAAAATGTGTCCTTTCAATCCCCTCTTACGTCATGAAAATGACGTCATAAATGCACAGCATGAGCGTGGAGGGAGAGATATTCTAGATATGTCTCTTGAGGAGGAGTTTTAGGGGCTGTAATATGAGTCAAACAGCGCAGGAACAGTCTTAAAAATTACATAAGCAACAAGAGTGCAGATATAACAATAAGAAGGTCTTTCACCCACCCCTGCATCCAACTAAAATACAGATCCCAAGGATTAGATAAACCAGAATTACATTTAAGTTCAGCAGAGAGGTCTTCTAATTTTTTAATGGCCATAGTAACCTTACCCGTGGGACCTGCATTGTCAGGAATAAAGGTGCAACAGGATAAAGTACTGGGGAGAATTTTACAGACACCCAACAAAGCGTTGCTGATTATAATAAATGTAATTAATCCAATCAACATTCTTATTGATAGTAATAAGGGACTCAAACCTAGCCTTAACCTGGTCTCGGGCCTTGAATTCATCTGGGACCCCTCTTGGGACCCCTATCTCATAGCTAAAGCGCACTGGCCTATCTACTGGCTGGGTAGTTTAACACGGAGCCGGAGGTCTCCACAGAGCCAGTAAATATCACCTAAAGCAAAATCTAATGCTGCAACAGTGAAGTATACCTATAATTTCCAAAAAAGAATACTAGGCTGTAGTTAAATTTCCAGTATGCCTTGGACAATAGTTTCTGATTAATTCATTAACACATTTTAGCTAATCATGATTTAATCAGGACTACTTGAAACCGTCTTCCTGCCCTCAGGGTCTATCTGCATCCCCATGCCAGAGTCGGATTGATACAATTTCCCATAGGCCTTGGCCGACACCAGCTATGCCAACCAAAATGCTGAATGCCTGCAACAGCTATGCTGACATCTTCCATATTCTTTGAAATGAAAGCAAACTTGTGGTACCCTTAGCCAGCTTGCCTCGCTTATGCCTTGCCAATCTCTAATAATATATCAGCACGTCCCCTGTACTGCAGAATCTCCAAGCTATGAAGATAAACAGTTCCCATTATGAGTTCAAACCTCTGTCTTAGGTTGCATAGGTCGTATCTATATCTTACCCGTCGTTGAGCGAATGAACAGTGCATAAGGGATGCAGGAAACTTTCTCAGGAGGCCCAGGCAAAAAGGTACAAAGATGTCATAAGAGAGTATGTAAGTATGGGATAATATTATCTCTGACCCTGGTAATGGTAATGCAATAGGCCATGCCAAATTAAAACCAAATTAGAACCAAATTTGCAAGTGTCAGAGAAGATACTGGAAATTCATGTATAACTGCCTCACAAGCTAAAAGGAACCTTGTGAGAAAAGAAATGTACACGTGTTTCACTCTACAGCAAAGGAGAATCATAACAATACATAGCAAAATTTGTACAATAATTAAGATAATGATAGAGTGAATTAAAACATTAAATACATGGTTTGCAGTGGGCGAATACTCAAAGAAAAGTTCCAAAGCTTGAGACATGAGCATCTCGGAGCAAATTTTGTGCAATCTGTCCATTTTCAAAAGTGATAGTATGGTTCACTTTTTTGGAGGTTTTCTTAAGTTGTTCAATAAAGTTCAGCAGCTTATGAAATGTCTCATTGCCCATACCAAGAGGTAGTAGATGTACAGCATATGAAATAAAGTCTGGAATGTCCGTAGAATAGGTTAAATATGTGGAATTGTACAGCAAAGCGTTCTTAGGAAGGTGGCTATATCCGATGAACAGGATACAATGTGTAAAAGTCTTTGCAGTCAGGGTACAGGAAGATGAATTACAGTCTCTTTAAACTGGTGAGATGCACGCTTGGGATGAAATGTGCACAGGATCTGTGTTCACCCTTGAGATGAAATGATGTCTGTGCATACAGGGAGGGATTTGAAAAAAGTCCCGATATCATTCAGCAGCTGTACTTCAGTGTGATCCAAATAAGAGATAGAAAACGGGAGAGAGAAACCATGTTGCCTGTACTGAATGGAGAGAGAGAGAGAGACCAGGTTGCCTGTACTGATTGTGGCAACATGTGACAATATTAATACATTTACTTGTTATAGTTATGGCAAAAGAGAGACAATATTCAAGTACTTAAGGTTCTTAATCAGACATTCCAAAAAGATATGTTTTTGTGTGCTGCATATAACTATTATGGCAATTCAGAGAGACCATAATTCTGTACTGAATGTATTAAAAAAATTATGTCAGAAATGTGTACTGAATGGTTCATATCTAGTGAGCACCATAGAATAAACACTGTATAGATATAGAATAAAACCTTTTCTTAAAATATAACCCCTAACTAAGCTACATTTAGCATATGCAAATTATAGGAATAAAAGAACATTGCGCATTTGGGCTAGTAAAAAGTGGGAAAAGAGCTAGCTCTAGAAATGGCCAATATTATGTATCCTGGGGTACCCCTCAAACCAAAACAAGTAGACAAAACACAGACCACATGGCACAGACAAAACACATAGCTCTAGGCTTCAAACTATTCTTCCATCGGTCAAGTGTTCAGAGCTGAACTTATCTCTGGAAATAAACACATTGTTATAGAAAAACAAAACAGAGATGAACACATGAGTAAAGTATATGGACAAATAATGCATAGCATAACCATCTCATATTTAGAAAAGCTAATGTCTCTTTGGATCGTCTTTATCTCTGCAGTGACAAAGAGGATCCCTGGAAAACACCAGAAATATCCTTGTACCAAAACTGGGATGGGCATGCATATATCCGAACCGCTGCTAAGAAAAAGAAAAGAAAAACACATTTTAATTTTGCAACATCCTAATTTCAGCTAAAACAATAGGAAGGAATTTTTTCCATTCACAAATGTGCCAGCTGTGGCTTTCCAGATTTTATCTTTAATAGTCCTGTTCCTGCGTTCGACAATACCGGAACTCTGTGGGTGATATGGGAGATGAAATTTCCACTCAATGCGGAGTGCGATAGCTAAATCTTTGCATACTCTGGCAGTGAAAGCAGGACCATTATCTGAGTTGATGTTTGTGGGACATCCCCACCTAGGGATGATTTCGTGAAGTAAAATGTTTACCATAGTCTGAGCAGTTTCATTTGTAGTGGGAAAAAACTTCAGGTTATCGGGAGAACATGTCAACAATAACAAGGGCAGCTGGTATACAGGGTTTCCCCTCTTTGCACCAAAGTCCGTCCGAAGGGTGGCTTTGGGCACCGGCCAGATGGGCATTGATTAAGCCAGTGACCAGGGTCTCCGCAATTAAAACATCCAGTACTTCTAGATGGATTATTACCATCTCAATCGGAGACAGGGGCTCGCCCGCTACGAAACCCGTGACCCCCTCTTCCGCGAGGAGCGGACAGGCGCGGTCCCCAGGTAGGTAGCTGGCCCTGATAATGCAGGATTTCCCGAGGCTTAGAGATCTCAAAGGAGAGTGTTGCGTAGTGGTTAGCGCTACAGCCTAAGGAACCCGAGGCTTGGGGGTTCAAACCCCGCACTGCTCCTTTTTCCAATCTGAAATTCTGCACAAGAACTAGTGGGCCATTCTGAAATCATTTGTTTGACCAGAATCTGCAAAGGAGAATGGAGGTTAGAAAGGAAAGTCTGAATAAGTAGGGAATCCATATTTGCATGGGCACTAAGACCTGCCTCTTGGGTCCAGGTTTCATTAAACCTCTTCAACACCTATCAAGCTCTGTCTGCAATCCTGATCGAATCACATTGGATTCCTGTTGCTTATCGCATTACGTTTAAAATCCTACTTTTAGTTTTTTAAAACACTGTCTTTGAACGAACCCCAATTCATTAATAACTACTTATTCCCCATAGTATATCACGTTCTTTAAGATCCATTAATCAAAAACTCTTAACAATTCTATCACTGAAAGTTATCGGAACTCATCATCATGATATCTTCTCTGTAATGGCCCCACAATTATGGAACACCTTACCTCAGCATTTAAGAGAAGAAAATGACCTAAACCATTTTAAAGGCAAACTGAAGAGCTTCCTTTTTAAAGACGCCTTTAATTTATTTATTCCCTATTCCTATTGTTTTCACCATTCATGTCTTCTTTTGTGCTTTATTAATACAATTGTAGTTCTGCCCTTTTTTCCTTATGTATCTGTTAGTTTGTATGTCAATATGTCAGACTCATGTAATTTACTATAAATAAGCTTATGTGTACACCTTGTTTTTTATTTGTAAATCGCTTAGCAAATTAAATTAAGCTATTCAATAAGTTAAAAATAAACTTGAAACTTGAATCTCACAAATTTCCATATTTTTTCTTGCTCTATCTGTAAAACTGATTCTGGCCCCTGTATTAATTAAAGTTAATTTATCCTGACCTTCTTTGGTAGTATTAACATTAGGGCGGCCGCAAGTGCCCAAAATCAAAGGTGCCACATACCTCAAGCTGAATCCAGAGTCTGACTTCTTTCCCTTATCTTGCATCTCCAAAATTGAGTCCACAGGAAAGTGATAAGAGTCCGGCAGGGCTGTGAAGGGTTGAGTGACCTTGGTATTTAGATACAGAAAGTCAGGACATCCCTATGCACTAACACTGTTTTGTTTTTTTGTTTTTTCCTGGCTGTCAAATCACTTTTTACTCTTTCCAATTCTATCTGCATTGTATCTCGATCCTGTTGCAATGCATTATATAAAGGCATCACTAAGAAAGAAAGATAATGCCTCCAAATTATTCAAAATACTGCCATTAAAATCATTTCAACTTAAAAGCTCGAAAGTTTGATCATGTCACACCACTTTTGATTAACTCCCATTGGCTTCCCATAGATCATCGATTTACTTATAAAATAATGTTACTGATACATAAAACCATAGCTTCCGGTCTACCCCCACAACCTCCATCGCACATTATGTTCTTCTTATCAAAACCTGTTATCCATTCCCTCTTTAAGACACATTGGCACCATGCATACTAATATCTTTTCTGTGACGGCCCCTACCGTCTGGAACTCAGCACCAAATTATATAAGAGAAAGTTCATCACTTGATAATTTTAAAACTAGCTTGAAGGCCTTTCTTTTTAAAGACGCATTTGAATTATAATAGCCCTTTTAAGGACTGTAATGGGACTTTGTTCCTTGCTTTTCTTATTCATTTTAATCTTTTCTACAAAGTGCTAGATTATTTATTTTTTGTTTCCTCCCTTTTGTTTTGATCCTTCTCCCTCTCTTTTTCATTATAATTTGTTTTGTTTTGTTTTTAAATATATGCCTTTCTGACTGTCTGTTTTAATAATTACACAAATGTATTTCTACCCTTTTTCATTTTGTTTCGGTAAGTTCCCCAAACAAACCTGAATATACATTAACATTTTATAACATTTCCAATATTCTTTTATCATTCTTAAAACTTATTTCAGACAATTTGTCTATGTATCAAACAAGCTGCTGAAAAGTTCTCAGCCGGCCTACAAACAGTGCTGAAAACTAGTCAGCCTGCTTGTCACTACAACAAAGGAGAAAGAGGGGCTGCCCTCCCCCTCTCCCCGCCAAAGACTGCCACAGAATCAGAATCAGATCTCCGACTCCAACTCAACCACTTCACCCATACCACACATCCACAACCTGGTTCACTCACATTCAATTCATATTAAGCCCTACAGAGTTCACCACTTTCACCTACCCTATTCAACATTTACATATCCTCTCTAGGACACCCACTGCAAAAACCAAACCTGATCTATTACATATATGCAGACGACATCTCCATCCTAATCCCAGTGAATAGCATAACAAATGAAACCTCAAAATACATTACTCATATAATGACCGAAATAGAACATTGGACAAGCAACTTCAAACTGAAACTTAACACAGAAAAAAAACAAAAATCTTCCTTGCAAGCCCAACGGATAAAATTGCCAATTCAACGCTACATATAAAAGACCATGATTACCCAATTACCAACACAATAAAAATATTGGGAGTCACATTGGACACACACACCTCACTATGATTGAACACACGAATATTGTGGCAACAAAATGTTTCACGATGTTATGGAAATTAAAGACCATCAAAAAATACTTCGACCCACTATCGTTTAGATTACTAGTGCAGTCACTAGTGCTTTCTACCCTGGACTATTGTAATATCGTTTATTTGGGTATCATTCAGAACTCAGCTGTCCGCTTGATATATGGATTAAAAAAAGAATGACCATGTCACCCCACCACAAACACTGCACTGGCTGTCAGTCGAGGCAAGAATATTATTCAAGTTCTCCTGCATATGTTTCAAGCTAGTTTGGGGACTAGCACCTACGTATCTACAAACTCACTTTGCACTCCACAACCCAACAAGACAAACCAGAAACAACTATCTTTTTTGCATACCCAAGCATAACCAATTGTAAATATAAAACCTTTCTGGACAGAACCTTCATGCTCCAAGCAAATAAACAACAACATTGGCTAGACAGTCACATTAATAAAACCGAACTGACCTACAATGCCTTTAGAAAACTCATAAAAACTACCCTATTCGACAGATACATCACCTAAACAGAACCTCACCAAGTACTCTTTCTTTTCACAATGCTCTCTGAAATCCTAATTCTTGCTGTTTCTGAATCTCTAAACAAACTGTACATTGTAATTTTTTCCCTTTTTTTAGGAAAGCTGCGATTTTTCTTTACAGGTCTGCTCCGAAATTCTTAGCAAACATTATATTTTGTAATTTTGATTCCTAATAGTCTCTGTACTCCCTCCACATTTTGTAAATCACTGAATGTCCAGCTCTCTTAAATGTAAACCGCCTAGAAGTCGCAAGATTGTGGCGGTATAGAAGAATAAAGTTATTACCATTATTATTATTATTACTGAAGCGAACAAAGTCTCATCTGTCTAAGAACATAAGAAGCGCCATCTCCGGATCAGACCTTCGGTCCATCAAGTCCGGCGATCCGCACACGCGGAGGCCCTGCCAGGTATACACCTGGCTTATTTTATAGCCAACCATATCTTTATATGCCTCTCTCAAGGAGATATGCATCTAGTTTGCTTTTGAAGCCTAGGACTGTCGATTCCGCAATAATCTCCCCTGGGAGAGTATTCCAGATGTCAATCACTCTCTGTGTGAAGCAGAACTTCCTGACATTAGTCCTGAACTTGTCCCCCCTTAGCTTCATTTCATGTCCTCTTGTCCGTGTCAAATTGGACAATGTAAATAATCTCTGCTCTATTTTGTCGATTCCTTTCAGTATTTTGAAGGTCCCGATCATATCCCCACGCAGTCTCCTTTTCTCAAGGGAGAACAATCCCAGTGTTTTAAGTCGATCCTCATATTCCAGTTTCTCCATACCCTTCACTAGTTTAGTTGCTCGTCTCTGCACCCTCTCCAGCAGTTTTATATCCTTCTTTAGGTAGGGAGACCAATGTTGGACGCAGTATTCCAAGTGGGGTCTGACTATTGCCCTATAAAGCGGCATTATAACTTTCTCCGATCTACTCGAGATTCCTTTCTTTATCATGCCCAACATTCTATTTGCCTTCTTTGCCGCTGCCGCGCATTGTGCCGACGGCCTCAGGGTCCTATCTATCAGTACACCCAGGTCCCTTTCTTGTTCACTTTTTCCCAGAGTTGCACCTGACATTCTGTACTCGTATTCCTTATTCTTACTGCCTAAATGCATTACCTTGCATTTCTCCACGTTGAACCTCATCTGCCATTTCTCCGCCCATTTTTCTAACCGACACAAATTTTTGTGTCGTCTGCAAACTTGATGATCTCACTGGATGTTCCGTTTTCCAAGTCATTGATATAAATATTAAAAAGGATCGGCCCAAGTACCGAGACCTGGGATACACCACTAGTCACTTTCTCCCAGTCGGAGAACTTCCCATTAATGCCCACTCTCTGCTTCCTGTTATCCAGCCATTTGCCTATCCATCTTTGTATATCTCCCTCTATGCCATGGCTTTGTAGTTTCCTGAGAAGTCTTTCGTGTGGAACTTTGTCGAACGCTTTCTGGAAGTCCAAGTATATTATGTCCACCGGCTTTCCACTATCAATTTGCTCGTTCACGGTCTCAAAGAATTGGAGTAAATTCGTCAAACACGATTTCCCTTTCCTGAATCCATGTTGACTGGGTTTCATCAAGTCGTGTGTGTCCAAGTAATGTAATGTAATTTATTTCTTATATACCGCTACATCCGTTAGGTTCTAAGCAGTTTACAGAAAATATACATTAAGATTAGAAATAAGAAAGGTACTTGAAAAATTCCCTTACTGTCCCGAAGGCTCACAATCTAACTAAAGTACCTGGAGGGTAATAGAGAAATGAAAAGTAGAGTTAGAGGAAAAATAAAAATAAAATAAACATTTTAACAAGACAGCATTGATCTAAATACTTTGGAAGGTAGAAGAGAGGAGAGAAAGGAATAGAAGCAGAAGGGGGAGCCGTTGAACAGTAGAATTCTGGAGAAATTTAAATGATAGAAATAGAACAAAACAAAGACAAAAGGCAAAACAATAGATAAGATTAAAGATAAATCATAAGCTGGAAAGAAAAATAAAATAAAACTTTGTCTTCAATCCACGGTTTCAGCGTCAGTGATGAAGTGGAGCAAGTAAGTTTAGGAGGAGCGATTGACGTTTCCAGAAAGGGCTTCTTCAGGGAAGAGACTTGGCCGACAGTCCCAGGATGCCTATGTCTCCTCCCCTGCGATGTTCTCCCATCCATGCATTCCCTCCCAGACACACTGCCCGTGCCCCAGCCGCTCCAAGGAGGCTGCCCCAGATGAGGCCCACGGTGAATGCAGGATTCTCTCCTCTGCGGGAAAGCCGCCCGGAGCCGACAGTCGATCTTCTTAGCGGATTGCAGGGGGGAAGAGTTCACACTCTTGGTAGGATCTGGTCTGTGTGCTCTCGGTGGTTGTGGCTGGTCTCGTTGCTGCTTAGGTGTAAAAGCAGTTGATCTCCACTGCTGCTGATATTTAAAAGCAGGCAGATTGATTTCTCCAATGGACTGCAGGGGGAGGAGTTCACACTCCTGGCAGGATTGGGTCTGTGGGCTCTTGGTGGTTGCGGTAGGTCTCGCTGCTGCTTGTATGTAAAAGCAGTTGTTTTTCTACTGCTGCTGATATTTAAAGCAGGTAGATTGATCTCTTAAACGGGATATAGGGGGAGGAGCTCACATGCCTGGCTGGATCGGGGCAAGGGCTCCTATTATAGGCAGCTGGTCTTGCTGCTACTTAGGTGTTAAAGCAGTTGATTTTCCTAGCGGACTGCAGGAGGTGTGGAGCTCACACTCCTGTCATGATCTGGTCTATGGGCTCTTGGTAGTTGCAGTTGGTCCCAATGCTGCTTAGGTGTAAAAGCAGTTCTCCCACTGCTGCTGATATTTAAAAGCAGGTAGATTGATCTATCCAATGGAATGCTGGGGGAAGATCTTATATGTCTGGCTGGATCGTGGCAAAGGGTTCCCGGTAGTGGCGGCTGGTCCTATTGCTGCTTAGGTGTAAAAACAGTTGATCTTCTTATCGGATTGTAGGGGGGGCGGATCTCACATTCCTGGCAGGTTCGGGTCTGTGGGTTCTTGGTGGTTGCGGATGGACCCGCTGCTGCTTAGGTGTAAAAGCAGTTGTTTTCCCAATGCTGCTGATATTTAAAAGCAGGCAGATTGATCTCTCCAACAAATTGTATGGTGAAGAGCATACACGTCTGGCTGGATTGGGACAAAAGCTCTCGATAGTGGCGGCTGGTCTTGGTGCTGCTTAGGTGTAAAAGCAGTTGATCTCCTACTTCTGATGATATTTAAAAGCAAGCATATTGATTTTTCCAACGGAATGCTGGGGGAAGAGCTTACTTGTCTGGCTGGATCAGGGCAAAGGGCTCTCGGTAGTGGTGGCTAGTCCTGTTGCTGCTTAGGTGTAAAAAACAGTTGATCTTCCTAGTGGACTGCAGGGGGAGGTGGAGCTCACACTCTTGGCTGGATCGGGTCTGTGGGCTCTTGGTAGTTGCGGATAGTTCCGCTGCTGCTGAGGTGTAAAAGCAGTTGATTTCCCACTGTTGCTGATATTTAAAAGCAGGTAGATTGATCTCTCCAATGGACTGCAGAGGGAGGAGCTCACATGCCTGGCTGGATCGGGGCAAAGGGCTCTTGGTAGTGGTGGCTGGTCCTGCTGCTGCTTAGGTGTAAAAGCAGTTGATTTTCCTAGCGGACTGCAGGGAGGGTGGAGCTCATATTTTTGCAGGATCGGGACTGTGGGTTTTTGGTGGGTTGGTCCCGTTGCTGCTTACGTGTAAAAGCAATTGATCTCCCACTGCTGCTGATATTTAAAAGCAGGCAGATTGTCCAGGGAGAGGAGCTCTGCACTTAAACTGCCATCCTCCTCGCCTCCAAGTTCCGGAATGCTGGACTATGCTATCCTTGATCAGTGATTCAATCATCTTGCCGGGGACAGACGTAAGACTCACAGGTCTATAGTTGCCCGGTTCTCCTCTCGATCCTTTTTTGAAAATTGGCGTGACGTTTGCTTTCTTCCAGTCGTCTGGTATCTGACCAGTTCTGATTGACAGGTTTGCAAGTTTTTGCAATAACTCTCCGATTTCAACCTTCAATTCCTTCAAGACTCTCGGGTGAATTTCATCCGGTCCAGGGGATTTGTCACTTTTAAGTTTGTCGATCTGGTAGTATATCTGATCTAAGTTCACTTCAACTGTGGTGAGGCTGTCCTCTATTTCTCCTGTAAACAGTTTCTCCGCTTCAGGTATTGTTGAGGTGTCCTCCTTCGTAAAGACGGACGCAAAGAAGGAATTTAGTTTGTCTGCGATTTGTTTATCTTCCTTGATGTACCCTTTTCTTCCCTTGTCGTCCAGGGGTCCCACTGCCTCTTTTGCAGGTTTTTTCCCTTTCACGTATCTAAAGAAGGGCTTGAAGTTTTTGGCCTCCCGGGCTATTTTTTCCTCATAGTCCTGTTTTGCATCCCTCACCGCCTTGTGATATTTCTTCTGTTCATCTTTATGTTTGTTCCAGGCTTCGGTTGTCTTCGTGCATTTCCATTTTTTGAAAGAGTCCTTCTTTTCTTTTATGGCTTCCTTCACCTGTATGGTAAGCCATGCTGGTTCTCCTTTGCCTTTAGTTCTCCGATCTTTAGAAATCCTCGGAATGTAGAGATCTTGTGCTTCTGCAATAGTATTTTTCAATAGGCACCATGCCTGATCTACTGTTTCAAGTTTGTCCACCATCTTCTCAAGTCGTTTTGTTACCATGGCTCTCATGCAATCGTATTTACCCTTTTTAAAGTTTAAGGTGGTGGTTAAGGTTTTGGCATGTTTCCCTTTCCCGATGTCCAGTTTAAAGTTGATTACATTGTGATCACTCGTTCCCAGTGGAACCATGACTTCTACTTCTGTTATCGGTCCCGTGAGACCATTTAGGACCAAGTCCAAGGTGGCGTCGCCTCTTGTCGGCTCTTTTACCATTTGCTCCAGGAAGCAATCACCTAGCACCTCCAGGAACTTGGCCTCCTTGCCGCAGTTGGAGGCTCCTAGTTTCCAGTCTATTCCTGGGAGATTGAAGTCTCCCAATATAACTATATTGCCTGTCTTGCATACTTGTTTGATTTCCTCCATCATTTCTGAGTCAGTGTCTTCCGCCTGTCCTGGGGGACGATAGTAAAGGCCAATTTTTGTATCTGCGCCATTGTGACCAGGAATTTTGATCCAGAGGGACTCCAGCTTCACTTTCCTGTCTGTTGTAATCATTCCAACAGAATCTATTCCTTCCTTAACATATAGGGCAATACCTCCACCTTTCTGCCCTTCCCGATCCCTTCTATATAGTTTGTATCCCTGTAGTACTGTGTCCCATTTGTTTTCTTCATTCCACCATGTTTCTGTTATGTCAATGATATCCATTTTCTCATGTCTTGCTATCGTCTCTAGTTCTCCCATTTTGTTTCCTAGACTTCTAGCATTTGTATACATACATCTAAGTTCCCTTTGTGTTACCTTTTTGGACCTTCTACTCTTGGCTGTCCTTACAGTTTCATTTACGGTATCCTTTACTGCTCCTGTGTTATCTCCCATGTTTGCTGTGTGGTCATCCCCTCCTGTGTCTGAGTTGTCCCTTCCTGCTTGTTCTCCTTTGTTGGCTGTGAGGTTGACCTCTCTTGTGTATGAGTAGTAGTCCTTTGTTCCTACATCGGGGCATCCTGTTGTCCGTGCCATCGACCGGTGGTCGACTGTCGGCTTTCCCCTGTCCTTCAGTTTAAAGCCTTCTCTATTGCTTTCTTCATGTTGCCTGCCAAAACTCTTGCTCCTTCCTTGTTGAGGTGTAGTCCATCCCTTCTGTAGTACTTGCTTTTTCCCCAGAACGCCGTCCAGTTGTGCACGAAGTCGAAGCCTTCGTCTTCGCACCATCGTCTCATCCAGGCGTTGATCACTTGCAATTCCCCTTGTCTCTTTCCATCTGCTCTTGGTACAGGGAGGATTTCAGAGAAGGCCACCTTCACCTCCCTAATCTTCAGTTGTCTTCCGAGTGAGCGGAGCTGGCCCTTCATCTCTTCCCTGTCATACTTCCGCCCGCTCACATCATTTGTTCCCACGTGGATAAGCACAGCGGTGTCTACTCCCCCTGCGCCATCTATGATCCTGGAGATCCTGTTGGTCACATCCTTTACTCTTGCTCCAGGCAGACAGGTGACGACTCTGTCCTCTCTTCCTCCTGCGGTGTGGCTGTCCACGTGTCGTATAATGGAGTCGCTTACGATGATCCCCATCTTCTTTATTCGGGAGTTCCTTGGGGGGCGTAGGTCCACGTCCTTGGAGTAGGGCCAGTCATCTTCCTTGAAGATACTCTTGAAATTGTTTCCAGTTCTTTGGGTGGGGGGACATCTTCCTGTGCTCTCACTATTCCTCCTGGTGTGCGGTTGTCTCCTACCTCGTCTTCGTTTTCTTCTGTGTTGGCATGGGTGTCTTCTCTCCTCACATGGGTTTCCTGAGTACAGTTTTCCAGCCCTGGGATCTCTACGTGGTGCTGATGGGCTTCCTCTATGAACATTTCTAGATCCTTGACCTCGTCGTTTGGGCTGTACTCCACTAGAATCTTCTCCTGTGCTCGGATTCTGTCTTCGAGTTCCATCACAGTTCCCTCCAATAGTCTTACCTGACATTTCAAGCTATCCATCTCCATGCATCGATCGCAAATGTATGCCTGGATCCCCGAAGGGAGGTAGTCATACATATTGCAGTCGATACAGAAGACAGGAAAGCTCATCTTCTGACTTCCTTGGGCTTCCATTTCGTGCTTCACTCGTGGGTTGTCTGAGTGATTTGTTGTGACCTACTGCTGCTCTTTTTCCTACTGATCCTACCTTCCCCTTACCTTCTGACTTCCTGACTGCAGGCTTCCTATTTGAGTGAGTCTGTTTGTGTTACAGTGCTTGTGCCTTTGTGTGCTTGTGTCCCTTGCCTGCTGCTTCCTTGTGTTGCTTGCCTTGTCTCTCTCGTGTGTGCTGTCTCTGCTCTACCTCACCTTGATTGTATGTGCAGGTTGGTTTCTTTTGTGTCTGTCTCTTCCTTATCTTCTGTGCTTGTCGGTTCCTTACGGGTCTGTTCTCCTCTGGTGTTCTTGAGAGAGTAGCGCTCGTCCCTTGCAAGGCCCTTTGCAAAGGCGCTCTCGCTAAGGCAAGTGCCTTTACCGCGCGCCGAACGGCTGGGAGCCGTTGGCTCCTCCCCTTTTCAAGGGGGAGTCCGGTGCTGCCTCTGACGTGTAGGGGGTGGGCGGAGCGTACTCTCGCCGCTTCCCCGAGTCTTCGGCTCTCCTGCCTCCTGTGCAAAGGTTTCAAAGCTTCCCCGACTTCTCCTCTAGCTCTGACCGCCTGTGCACGCTGCTCCTTTCCTTCTTGTACTCGGCACCAGCATCTGTGTGCCGCGTTGGCTTCTCCCCTTTTCAAGGGGGAGTCCGGCGCTGCCTCTGACGTGTAGGGGGTGGGCGGAGCGTACTTTCACCGCTTCCCCGAGTCTTCGGCTCTCCTGCCTCCTGTGCAAAGGTTTCAAAGCTTCCCCGACTTCTCCTCTAGCTCTGACCGCCTGTGCACGCTGCTCCTTTCCTTCTTGTACTCGGCACCAGCGTCTGTGTGCCGCGTTGGCTCCTCCCCTTTTCAAGGGGGAGTCCGGCGCTGCCTCTGACGTGTAGGGGGTGGGCGGAGCGTACTCTCGCCGCTTCCCCGAGTCTTCGGCTCTCCTGCCTCCTGTGCAAAGGTTTCAAAGCTTCCCCGACTTCTCCTCTAGCTCTGACCGCCTGTGCATGCTGCTCCTTTCCTTCTTGTACTCGGCACCAGCGTCTAGGAGGTGGAGAATCCTAAGTGCCTTTATGACCCATAAGAAAAACAATATCACAATGCAGGAATTTTTTCAATAACAAAAACAATAAAACAATGCAGAAATTTTCGCTTACCTTACCTTATAAGCGAGGTACATTAATAATATACAATATAATCTTATACTCTATAAAATCTTATCTAAGCGATAGAAGAGAAAAGCACATGCAAAGAATGGTACAGATGACAGAATGCGCAGACGTTTCTATAAATCCACAATAGAGACTTTCCAAAAGTCTTCACTTAATTTCATTCTTCCCGAAAGAATGGCAGCTGCTTATTTTCGCGGCGGGAGTTTACCGAAAACTCCATATTAATATTTGTCCTTGCCAAAAGAACAGTAACCGTGGCGGGTTTACCAAAAACCCTACAATATAAATAAAGGGTTGGAACATGACTCCAATACCTGTGAGTATTAAAGAACAGAATTCAGAAATACTCACAAAATATTGGTAATGTCAAGTCCATCACGGACGTAGCCCCCAAATTGAAACGAATGAGGTCTGTTTCTTGGTCCCAAAATCGTCCTGCAAACATTCTATCATCTATTTCAGACGTCTGGAGGCAATTCCCCTTAGAAAGAAAGATACGCAGATAGAGTTCTAAAGGGATAGCCTGTTTTATTATTAGTCTGCATTCATTTATATATCTTCAGTGGTATTAGCAGATGACGTAAGTACAGACCATATCTAGTGACAGGATACATAGGCTTCAAAGAAGTAATCACAAAGGAGCAGGATATGTACTTCATTGTTTAAAGCTAAAAGGTGTAAAAAGCTTCCTTTATCTATCTCAACCGGTACATAGCAGTGGGGGGTCGAGCCTTCATTGTCTGAGAGCTAACTTCGTTAACATAAATTAAATGACCTTTTCCCAAACCATTAAGAGAGTAAACACGAACATTTACTTCCAGCATGGAAATCCTTTAAAATGTGTCCTTTCAGTCACAGCCAGAAATTCAGGCAGGGAGGGCATAGAAACCACAGTCTATCCCCTATTACTCCTTTGCCAGAGCAAGGGAGAAATATGAAACCAATACAGAAGGGGGTGGAGTTAGCTATCGAGCTCTGCAGTCAAGTAAGCCTCAAATAGGAAGACTGTAGGGAGATCAGGGGAAGACAGCTGGCCCTGATTGGAGAAGCCAGGCAGCATACAGGGAGGGCAGTTATCAAATGTCTCTTATCCCCCAGAAAAGAGGTTTTCCACGAGGCCAGCCAGCAAGGACAGAAAGCCTGACTCCAGAGAGGTACAATAGCTTTCCAATTTAGCCTTGGGGTGAGGGGCTGATAGGTTGTTATGATGAGGAGGAAAACTACTTAGGGAAGTTCCCAAACACTCAGTGGGGGAGGGGTGGTAAAGCCTGAAGTGGAGGACTTAATGGAAGCCTCCAGTCCCTGTAATACTGAGTGGGGAGTGTACAACGAAGCTGATCCAGAAGAATGTGTGCTGGAGGAAGACAGGGACCTATGAATGAGCAGTGTGAAGCTGTTTTCTTCCTCCCAGTAGTGAGTCCAAGCTGCCCACAAGAAGCCTGAGTTAGAGGAAGGCAGCAGGTACTGCCAAGGCAGCAGTGCCAAATTAAAACAAGGTTTCTATAAACCTCAATTCACCCAGTTTCCAAAAGACTAAAGCAGAAGGACACTAGGGGAGCATATTGGGAGGGCCTGAAGACTTGGGTAAAGGGAGGCTTACTCCACACAGCCTGCAAACCTGGGCTGTGGAGTAGAGAGTTGCGCGGGGACAGAAACCCTACCCGTCCCCGCCAAAATCCCACCCGTCCCCACCCGTCCCCGTGAGGAATCCCTCCGTCCCCACCCATCCCCGTGAGGAATCCCCTCCGTCCCCACCCGTCCCCGCGAGGAATCCCCTCCGTCCCCACCCGTCCCCGCGAGGAATCCCCTCTGTCACCATCCTTCCCTATAAACTTCAGAAATAGTTATTTTATTTAATTATGCTACTGAATTAAAGGCTCTGGTAGAGACCCATTTACAAATAAGCAAAGAGACTTTATTAATTTGGAAATATTAATTGGGAAGAATACATACTTTGTAAATGGGTTTCTACCAGAACCTCTAATGTAAATATAAAATATAAATACTCAGCTGATGAGAACCCACAAACTGTCAGCTGAGGACTTCCTTTGCAGTTGGCCGGGGGTCCCTTTTGCCAAGCTTGGCAGGCAGCAGTAGCGTCCCTGAGTCACAGATGCTGGCACCTCAGTGGCTCATGGATGCTGCCAGTGACTGCTGCATTTGGTGGAGGGGAGTTCTGGCCATCTCTAGAGGAGGTCCTCTGCTGGCGGTGCTTGGGGATCACCACCAGTCACAGCAAGGGTCAACAAGTACTTCAACACTATAGAAATAAAACCAGAAATGCATTTCCTTTTCTTTTGAACACAAAACAAAGACATCTGCCATATACATTGCCCAAAGCTAACATATTTTAGTCAATAAATTCCGTTTTTTACCTTCGTTGTCTGGAGACTTATTTTTCCATAAAGTTGGTCCCAGTTTCTTTTTTCCGCTTTCCCATCTTCTGTAAATTCTTCTGTTGTTGTCCATTGGTTCCCCCTACCATGGTCCAGCATTTATCTCTTTCTCATCTTTCGTGCCTGCCCACCAGCCCCATACCCAACATTTCTCCTTCTATCACCCCTTTCCAACACTATGCCACATCTCTCCCTCCATTCCCTTCACCACTGTCCAATATTCCTCCCTCTTGCATCCCTTTCAATCTGTCCCATTGTTCCCTTGCCACATTTCTCCCATCTTTTTCTTCCCTATCACATTCTGTACCTTCTTCCCTACGACCAAAAATTCTCCTCTTTCTTCCATTTGCCGTGTGTGTGCCGTGAGGGAGGTCTGGTGCCCCAGAGTAAGAGCAGGGGTGCCCACACTTTATGGGCTTGCGAGCTACTTTATAATGACTAAGTCAAAATGATCTACCAATAATAAAATTTAAAAAAAACACAAAGCAGAGAAAGGCAGAGAAAATGTTAATTATTCATATTCCGGGTTTTTTCAAAGAGGTCACGGCAGATGACTCTATGCAATGTCACCTCGTTAACAAAATACAAAAATAGACAAATACACCCCCTCCCTTTTTACTAAACCACAATAGTAGGTTTTAGTACAGGGAGTTACGCTGAATGACTCGCGCTGCTCTCAATGCTCATAGGCTCCCTGCGCTAAAAAACGCTATTGCAGTTTAGTAAAAGGGAGTCATAGTGCAAAATATAGACAGCAGATATAAATTCTCAAAACAGACACATTTTGATCACTAAATTGAAAATAAAATCATTTTTCCTACCTTTGCTGTTTGGTGATTTCATGAGTCTCTGGTTGCACTTTCTTCTTCTGACTGTGCATCCAATCTTTCTTCCTTTCTTTCAGCCTCCTGTATGTTTCCTCTCCTCCAGACCTCATTCTCTCCCCCAACTTTTTCTTTCTGTCTCCCTGTTCCCCCTTCTTTCTGTCTCCCTGTCTGCCCCCTTTCTTTCTTTCTCCGTGCCCTCTCCCAAGCCACTCGGTTTGCTGCCACCGCCATCGGGGAATAGCCCCCAAGCCACCGCCGTCCCAAGCTTTCCCTGCAGAAGCGTCATGCTGACCAGCATTCCGCTCCCTGACGTCAATTCTGACGTAGGAGAGGAAGTTCCGGGCCAACAAGGCATTTCTCCTCATTCCATCCAGCCTGAGCCCCATCTCTCCTTGATCCAGCATTTCCCTTCTGTGTTTGTCAGAATTACCATTCCACCTATTTTCCAGCATCACCCTTCTTTGTCCATCTTACCTATATCCCTATCTCACCACTTTTTCAGAATCTTCATTTGTCTCTGTCCTTGTCTTTACCCTTGTTCACCATTTGCCCTTTCAATGTCTTTATCTCCCCCCCCCCCCACTTTTTCAGCATTACTTATATGTCTCTATTTCACCTCCTCTTCATGTCCCCTCTGTATCTCTATCCTTATTCAGTAGGTCCTGCTTACTCTTTCTCTTCTTTGTGTCACTATCTCCATTTTCAGCTTTCCCCCCTTTTCCTTTGTTACTGCACCCGGTAGCCAGAATCTTTCCACCCTCCCTCCACTCCGGCCCAGCCCAGTATGAAATATTTCCTTTTGTTTCCCTCCCCTCTCTCTTTCTCTCTCTCTTCTCCTCCCTCACCCACGAGTCCTGCACCTGGCAACACCCCCCTGCTCCGCGGCTCTCTTCAGCAACTCGTCAGCAGCGGTGATCAAGACAAGCTGCCGACATCGAGGCCTTCCCTCTACGAGTCCCGCCTTTGTGGAAAAAGGAAGTTGAAACAAGCGGGACTCGCAAAGGGTAGGCCCCGACATCAGAAGCTTGTGTCAATCGCTGCTGCTGAGTTGCCGAAGAGAGCCGCGGAGCAGGGGGTGTGGCCAGAAGCAGGTAGAAGGGAGAGGGAGATAGGAAGGCTGTAGAAGCTCCGGAGCATGACACCGACCCCGGCCAGGATGATTTCTTTTTCAGGCGTGCAGCTTACAAGTCCGGCGACACGGCGGGAAATAGCCATGCTGAGCAGTGAGCTCAGCACGTACACAGATGAAAGCCTTGCTTGTTGATTGGTCCAGCGGCACGGCTCAGCATGGCTATTTCCCGCCGCGACGCCGGACTTGTAAGCTGCACGCCTGCATCGCCAGAATTTAGGTAGGCTGTTTTCATCCCCGTGGGAGTCCCGTGGGCCAGGGGGCGTCCCCGTGGGAGTCCCGTGGGTCAGGGGGGCATCCCCGTGGGCCAGGGAGCGTCCCCGTGGGAGTCCCGTGGGCCAGGGGGGGAACCCGTGGGATCCCCGCTCCCGTGCAGACCTCTACTGTGGAGTCCTTAGAAGGGACGAGGTGATAGAGAGAAAGCACAGCAGAGAAAACGTTTTTTTTCTCTCTGCCTGAGAAGTATTTGAGAGAGAGACTGGCTCCTGTAGTGCTTTGCCAGTGCTGACAAGAATTGGAATGAATGTAAGCCAGCAGCCCTAAGGAGGGTGACTTAGGGAACCGGGGAGAGACTGAAAGGTTGATGTGGTTTTGAATTTATATATATTTTTTTTCCCTCACTGACAAGGACTGTCCAGTGCTTGATATAAAGCCCAGAGAGAGGGTTTGGACTTAAGCAGAAGAAAGGGCATAAGTGATACCTGGGAGAAATAATTGTTCATTTTGGAATTTTAGTTTTTTTTCTTGTGCTTTAATAAACCCGGTAAAGTTTTGGTTCTGAAATTCGGTATCCGAGTTTTCCTTCCACCCACCATATAAAAGGCGTACAAATAAATCTTGCCTGCGGTCCGAGCCGGGTTTGCCCACTCACCTGGGGCCTGGCCCGGCCACAATATTCATTGGGGAAATCCTGAAAACCTGATTAGATTCTGGCCCTCAAGGCCCGGAGTTGCCCATGTCTGCACTGGTGGCAAAAAAAAAAAAATTAAAATTATTTGATGATTTTTGCTTTTCTTTCTTTCCCTGTTTGTCATCAGCGAGGGCCTCTGCTTAGATTTAAGGGCCCTTTTACTACTATGCTAAAAAGTGGCTTGTGCTATTTTTAATGCGCGGGTTATCCACTCGCTGAGACCACTTTATAGGGTGGCTCCAAAATAGCCACAGTTTGGCTTTCTCTATTAATGCCCAAATACAAAACTGGGATAGAAAATAACCACGTTGGTGATACGCAACGTGACCATTTATTTTTTTTCATCAAAACGAGACATCTGTTAAGTGTCAGTCCCGCCCCCAATCCCACACTAGCCCTGCCCCCAATTTAATTCATTTCATGTACACATATCTTATTCATAATGGTAACCATAAAATTGAAAAAAAAAACACAAAGCACACTATACGCAGAGAAAATGTTAATTTTCATTTATATTTGGGGGGTTTTCAAAGATGTCAAGGCAGATGACTTTAAAATATGCAATGTCACCTCAGTAACTATAGAAAAATAGACAAATATAGTGCAAAATATAGACAGCAGATATAAATTCTCAAAACTGATACATTTTGGCTCACTAAATTGAAAATAAAATCATTTTTCTTACCTTTGCTGTCTGGTGATTTCATGAGTCTCTGGTTGCGTTTCCTTCTGACTGTGCATCCTTTCTTTCATTTCTTTCTGCACTCAGGCACAATAATTGTCCCTTTCTATTCCCTCACTCCTCCTTTCCTATGTCCTTAGTGCCCCCGGTGCCTCTTTCCTATGTCCTTAGTGCCCCTGGTGCCTCCTTCCTTTGTCCTTAGTGCCCCCGGTGCCTCCTTCCCATGTCCTTAGTGTCCTCAGTGCCTCTTTCCTATGTCCTTAGTGCCCCTGGTGCCTCCTTCCTATGTCCTTAGTGCCCCCAGTGCCTCCTTCCCATGTCCTTAGTGCCCCTTCCTATGTCCTTAGTGTCCTCAGTGCCTCCTTCCCATGTCCTTAGTGCCCCCAATGCCTCCTTCCTATGTCCTAAGTGCCCCCAGAGCTCCTTCCTTTGTCCCCCTCGCTGCCTTCCAGCCTTTGTTCCACCCCTTCTCCCAAAGCTAGCCAGCCTTCCTCCTTCCCTGCTGCGCTAAAACCATCCAGCCTGCCTACCTCCCTCCAGTGCTGAAGCCTGTGTCCCCCCCCCCCCCGGACCGGCCCCCACTGCTGCTACCTACTGCCGCTTCAAACATCCCCCCCCCCCGGTCTGCTGCCGCCCGCCGCAACTAAAGCAAAGTAAGGTCTAGGCGCCGGCCCACAAGCCTTCCCGACATCAATTCTGATGTCGGAGAGGAAGTTCCGGGCCAGCCAGGCAGTGATTGGCTGGCCCAGAAATTCCTCTCCAATGTCAGAGTTGATGTTGGGAAGAAGGTTTGTGGGCCAGCGTCTGGACCTTCCTTCTCTTTAGTTGCGGCTGGCAGCAGTTGGCAGTGGTGGCGGTGGGGTTTGAAGCGGTGGTAGGCAGCAGCAGCGGGGGCTGGTCCGGAGTGGAGCAAGCTTCGGCTTCAGTGCTTGAGGGAGGGGAAGCGATCACCTGTCCCTGAAAACAGGACATTTTGGCGTCCCGAAGCTGTGCATGGGGACAACGGGACAGGGGATCTAAAAAGGGGACAGTCCCGTTCAAAAGGGGACTTATGGTCACCTTAGTGATATGTGGAATGATACAAATATAAACCCACCCACTCTGCTTTTATATGAACAACTTAGCTTAACGTTGTTAAAAGTGTTCAGAACCAATCAGATGGTAATAGAAGATCACAACGAGGTGAAACCCCCGAAAAAGTGTCCTCAATATTTAATCATTGCACTTCAACTGTTATGCTCCTAATAATTCCCAACTACTTAAAAAGTATTAAACGATTCAATAAACTGTTGTGTACTCATCTTAGGTGTCTAATTCTTCCAGGTTCTGACATGTTTCGCCAGACAAGGCTTCCTCAGAGAACCCACACATAAATTGCTTCAAGGTTAATGTGATCTAAAAAGTAAAGAATAAAACAAAAGTGAACCAACCTGTAAAGATGTTGTTATTAAATAAAGATATTTAAAACACTCTCGGCAGTACTGAATGTTCTTTCCTACTTGTTTTCTCTTACAATGCCTACTGCATACTAGCGTCCCTTTACCCCCGATAAACCGGAAATGATGTCTGACTGATTAGTGAAGGAATGCCCACCATTCAACCTCACAGTTAAGCCCATGAGGCGCTGCTGTTTGCCATCTGTAAATGCAGGACAGTTCTTTCTTCCACAGCCAGATTTTGAGATTCCCTCCACGGTGCATGCCAGGGTCCTCTAGTACAACAAACTGTAAATCATGCTCTGAGTGACCCACGTCCCGCCAATGTTGGACTAGAGGAGCAGTAAGTTCCTCTCGTCGTATTTTACTCAAGTGTTCCATAATTCTGACTTTAATAGCATGTTTAGTATTTAATATGATATATGACTCCAGTAGTATCGCATGTGATGTGTTGATGCAAATGTTGAGAAAAATGCAACCGGGGGTGAGTCACAACATCAGTTATCACAGCATGGTCACAAATCGTACAATGTCCACACCGGTCATGTCCACGAAGAGTGTGATTTACAATACTGCTATTTGACTGGTAATAAGATATAGCAAGCACTTCCTTCATGTTTTTAGATCGTGACTATGCAAATCTGGGAGCTGACTGAAAAATCTCCTGATGTAGAACATGCCAATTCTGTTTGATAATACGTTTGATTTTAAATGTGTGACAAGAATAAGGTAACACACATACTGGAGATGAATCTGCATTTCTAGAAGCTGGTTGTAATAACAACTCTCTATGGGTATACAATGCTCTTTTATACGCTCTCTTGATGACTTGCTTGGGTTAACCCCTTTCCTCAAATCTCACACACATCTCTGCTGCTCGCATTTTGAAATCAACTGTAGAAGAACATAATCTTTTCAAACGTAAGAATTGTCCAATAGGGATGTTTTCACGTAGATGTTTAGGGTGAACGCTGTCAAAATTCAATAAATTATTCCTGTTGGTGGGCTTACGGTAAAGAGTGGTGGCAAAACCACCCTCATGCCTAGTGACCAAAATGTCCAAAAAAAGAAATAAAATCAGTACTTGTGGTTGCTGAAAAAAACAGGTTGGTATTGCACTGATTGAGCCAAATGATAAATTCACTAAAAACAGATTTAGAACCAGACCAAACCACAAAAATACCATCAATATATTTTCCAGATTATCATGTATTGATGATACGCTGAAGGATATATGAATTTTTCTTCAAAATTGCTCACATAGAGGCAAGCGATGGTAGGAGCCATCGTTGCCCCCATTGCAGTACCTTTAGACTGCATGTAAAAGCGACCGTCAAATTTGAAATAATTTTTCTCCAATGCAATTTTTGCCAGAAGTACTAAAAATTCAATTCTGGCACCAGAGAGGGATTGAATTTCCAGATGATGATGTATGACCTCCAGAGCTACATCCTGAGGGACGTTATTGTACAAAGCAGTAATATCAAGTGTAGCCAAAAGTGTATCTTGAGGTAAATCCTGATGCGACTGAAGATGGTTTAGCATATCAGTGGAGTCTTTAACAAAAGATTTGGCTTGTGGAACTTCGCTTTTTAGATGATAAATCGACAAAAGTAGATAAGGGTTCAAGAACCGGCCTAATCCCAGAAACGATTGGGTGTCCCGGCGGGTTGAATAAATCCTTATGAATTTTAGGAATGAAATAGATGACAGGAGTGACTGGGAAATCTTCACTCAAAAATTTAAATTCTTTGTCAGTAATAACATGATGTTCCAATGCTTGAATCAAAATGTGATGAATTTATGTCTTCAATTCGTCTACCGGGTCATGCGATAATGATGTATAATATTGAGAATCCAACAATTGTCGATAGGCTTCATATGCATACTTCAGCGCATTCAGTATAACAATCCCTCCCCCCTTGTCAGCTGCTCGAATAACTATGGAACGATCTTCAGATAATGTTTTCATAGCAATTCTCTGAGCAGTAGTCAGATTTGATTTTACCCGATAGGGTTGAGACTCAAGAGAGGAGATCTGGTCTTCTACAAGATTATGAAATACCTGCACATGAGGTGGTGCAGCCAATCCTTATCCTTCCCCCTCCTATCTTGTCCTTTTCAACCTCATTCAGGCCCATTCAGCTGAGCATTGGTGGCTCCTGTTCCTTTGATACTAGCCGATCTCTGTTCTTAGTAGCAGAGCCAATGAAGGAGAAGGAGAGAGTGACAGAACAAGGAAAAAAGGGAAAGGAATGAAGCATTCACTGAATGTAAAACAGAGAATGCCCTATAGCAGGGGTAGGGAACTGCAGTCCTCGAGAGCCGTATTCCAGTCAGGTTTTCAGGATTTCCCCAATGAATATGCATGGGATTTATGTGCATGCACTGCTTTCAATGCATATTCATTGGGGGAATCCTGAAAACCCGACTGGAATACGGCTTTCGAGGACTGGAGTTCCCTACCCCTGCCCTATAGGATATGACTCCCTCGCACTAGTAATGTTCAAAATAAACAAAGAGTAAAGTAAATTTTAACTGTGGAAATTTCTCTCTTCCAGAGATGATTACACTTTATACTTCCCTTCTTCTTGAGCTCTCATATAACAGGGGCTCGTGCCCTCCCTTGAAAGAAGAGATAAGGAGGAAGAGCAAGGAAAGAATTAAATTACAGGTTAGTACAGTGAACTGGATGAATATGTATGCCAATTTCAATTAAGAATGAATTAATACTTGAGTTTTGCATTATATTAACTCCCACAATTCATTTGATTTACAGCTGGTGAGGTACATTATTTAATCATTAATCGGTTCCTTTGTGATCCCCTTTAATTTTACTATTCATGTAACCTTCAGATAAATATATCAATTTCTGTATAGAAAATTCAATTAATTCTTGCACATCAAATAATTTTTTTTCTCAGTATTTTACTTAATCCAAATTTTGCAAATCTGGGTGCCTAAAACTTATAATCAATGTGTGTTTCTTATTAACAATAATGTATCAGGAAATATTTTTTCTGAAGTGTCAATGAATGTGAGTCTTCAGGTAGGTATATATTTTTCTCTTTTAAAATTTTAAAATTCAAGTGTTTTTAAATGTTTAATTGTTAAACATCATTTACTGTACTTCATTTTAAGATATGAAATGAATAAAGATTTATTAAAAAAAAAATTTTCTCTAAGATATCGCACACGCTCTAATTATCACTATTTATTCTTCAGAAACTTTTCAGTTAGCTGTAAAAAATGCCCTCAAAAGTCCTCTGTTCTGGATCTTAAGGGCTAGGAAGCAAAAAATGCTGTTTTTGCAGATCTGGGATCCATATTTGCAAACATTACATCCTAAAGGTCGAAATGCGGTATTAAGTTGGGTATCCTAATTGGGTTTTTATTTGTTTAGTAGAATTGGTGTTTTGATGAGATAGGGTAGAGAGTACCATTGGGTAGTTAAGGAAAAGGGCAGGTTTTGGGGAGGGGATATAGATAGTATTATATGTGTTTGTTATATTATTGTATTTGATGCATCATTATTGTATTTAGCATTTGTGTCTTTTACTGTATTTGATGTTGTTTGCATCAATAAAAATTGTTTAAACCTAATCATAGGACTCCTTTTACTAAGGTGCACTAGCGGTTTTAGCACACGCTACAATACCGTATGCGCTAAATGCTAACGCCTCCATAGAGCTTGCATTAAAACGCTAGCGCACCTTAGTAAAAGGAACCCTAAGTTTTGTGTCTCTTGGTATGATTTCCCATCCCAGTAGTAGCTTACATTCCTGTGGCGCACACAGTGGGCACCTTAAGATTTTTTTTTCCTCCTAGGCTGTCAGCTGGCCCTCCTCTTCTGTTAAACTGTTGTGGCCCTCTTTTGCAAAATTTCAGGGTACATGCTCCTTGTTCTTGCTCTGGGGAACCTGCTTTGCAGCCATTCCACCGTTAGTCAGAGTACCTCAGAGATGTGTCCTGGGCCCTCTTCTTTTCTCCCTCTACATTTCTTCTCGTGGTGTTCTAATTTCCTCCCATGGGTTCCAATACCACTTCTATGTTGATGGAATAAAAAGTTTGCATGCAAATGATTTACATGGAGGTTCATTGTAATCCCCATCTTGATGGCTGTGAGAGTGACTCTCATACATGCGCAGAGCCAGCAGGGGAAGCCTGAACAGCTGAGAAGTAGAGGAAGCCCCGAAAACAGCCTCCTGCCACTCAGATGTTTTGGGCAGGAAATCTTTAAAAAAAAAAAAAAAATGGGCATAGATGCTGTGCATGTTGCCCACAATATCTGCCTCCTTAAATTAAAAAAAAGACCCCCTCCCATCAACGGCCTTCCCCAACAACCCCCAACAAACATGGCACTGGGAAAACCTACCGCCCACCCCCATGCTAGCGAAAATCAGAAGGAGGGATGCGCATTCCCTCCTGCCATGCCAACCCCCCCTGCAGCAGTGGAACAGCAGAAGGGATGCCTACTTCCTCCTGTCACTAAAGGCCCACTCCCATGCCAGGCATTATCCCCGTCCTCCGGAAAAAAGGCAGGAGGGATACCCACTCCCTCCTGCCACCGGAGATCCCCCAGACCCCCCACCCTGTACTTTTTAAGGAAGTTGGAGCAGATGGGATGCTCAGTCTGTCCCACTTGGAGGCCCACCAGTCCAAAATGACAGACCTTCCCCTCCCCATTTTTTTCAGATCGCTAAAACCCTTGCTTTTTTAATGTATATCCAAGTGATGTTAGTGCATCAATCACCTGGTTAGCTTGCATGGGGTTTTAGCTCTTTTGGTTTGGCCAGATCAGAAAATGGGCGATCGAAGGGAAAAATACGTTGTGAGCTATTTTGTGCATTTGGTTGGCAAAAGCGATTATCTCTAAAGCTGTCAAAACAGGTTTAGCGACGATCACTGTCTTTAGTGCATCTGGGCCCGTGTCCTCTTGCTTTGTGAGTTTTCCCTGGTTCTGTGAATGGGCAATTTTACCACATTAGGGACTTCTTCTTTTATATCTAGGACCTTGGTGCTTTTTTCTGCCTTTCACTCTTATTCTTTCCTGTTTCTGATCTATCTTGTTGATACCTCGTCCTCTAGGCAACCATCAAAGTCCTAATTCTTAAACTCTCTTTTGCTGCTCCCCAAAAAGAGTAGCAGTTAAGTAGCTAGCTCTTCTCAGCTCCTGTACCCAGTATCCCATATGGCAGATTGTTTTTTTCAGTTGGGAGACTCTTTAGTGATTTTTATCCTTTCCTTGGAAAGGAAGGGTGAACACTTTTTCCCAGAACTAACATTTTGAGAAGCATAATACTCTGCTCTACCTGATTTTGGGGTCCTTTTATTAAGACGCTCTAACCAATTTAGTGCACGCTAAAAAGATTAGCGCGCTAAATGCTAAGGCATCCATTATATTCTATGGGTGCCTTAGCATTTAGCGCACGATAACCTTTAGCATACGCTAAATTGGTTAGTGCACCTTAATAAAAAGACCCCTTTGTGGCTCTCAACTTTAAGCTGTATTCCCTGACTTATGTGTAGCTTTGAAAAGCACAGTTACTTACCGTAACAGGTGTTATCCAGGGACAGCAGGCAGATATTCTTTACGCATGGGTGACGTCACCGACGGAGCCCTCGGTACGGACCTTTTTAACTAGAAGGTTCTAGTTGGCCGCACCGCGCGTGCGCGAGTGCCTTCCCGCCCGATGGAGGAGTGCGTGGTCCCCAGTTAGGATAAGCCAGCTAAGAAGCCAACCCGGGGAGGAGGGTGGGACGTAAGAATATCTGCCTGCTGTCCCTGGATAACACCTGTTACGGTAAGTAACTGTGCTTTATCCCAGGACAAGCAGGCAGCATATTCTTTACGCATGGGTGACCTCCAAGCTAACAAAGAGGGAGGGGGGATGGTTGGCCATTAGGAAAATAAATTCTGTAGTACAGACTGGCCGAAGTGCCCATCCCATCTGGAGAATGCATCCAGGCAGTAGTGAGTAGTGAACGTGTGAACTGAGGACCAAGTGGCAGCCTTGCAGATTTCCTCAATGGGTGTGGAACAGAGGAAAGCAACAGAAGCAGCCATAGCTCTAACCCTGTGGGCCGTGACAGCACCTTCTAGTGACAGACCGGCCCGAGCATAACAGAACGCGATGCAGGCAGCGAGCCAGTTGGACAGTGTCCGTTTAGAGACAGGGCGACCTAGACGGTTAGGATCGAAGGTCAGGAAGAGCTGAGGGGACAAGCGGTGGGCCCTTGTACGATCAAGATAGTAGGCTAGGGCACGCTTGCAATCTAGAGTGTGTAACGCCTGTTCCCCAGGATGTGAATGAGGTTTCGGGAAAAAGACAGGCAACACAATGGACTGGTTGAGGTGAAAAGCCGAGACCACCTTGGGAAGGAACTTAGGGTGGGTACGCAGAACCACTTTGTCATGGTGAAAAACAGTGAACGGTGGATCGGCTACCAGTGCATGTAATTCACTAACCCTCCTGGCAGAGGTGATGGCAATGAGGAATAGCACCTTCCAGGTGAGAAGTTTGAGCGAAGTTGTGGCAAGAGGCTCAAAAAGTGGTTTCATGAGGGCTGATAAAACCACATTCAGGTCCCAGACAACAGGAGGAGGTTTCAGAGGTGGTTTGACATTGAAGAGGCCTCTCATGAATCGGGAGACCAGTGGATGAGCCGTGAGAGGTTTCCCGAGGATAGGCTCATGAAACGCAGTGATGGCACTGAGGTGGACTCTGATTGAGGTAGACTTGAGGCCAGCATTGGACAGAGAGAGCAAATAGTCCAGTATCGTTTCCACCTGCAAAGGGGTGGGATCGTGATGACGCTGTAAGCACCAAGAGGAGAACCTGGTCCACTTCTGATGGTAACATTGAAGGGTGGTCGGTTTCCTGGAGGCGTCTAAAATGAGACGGACAGGCTGAGACAGATTTCCTGGGGAGGTCAGCCCGAGAGAAACCAAGCTGTCAGGTGGAGCGAAGACAGATTGGGATGCAGTAGAGACTGACGTTGTTGTGTAAGTAGAGTAGGAAACACAGGAAGAGGAATGGGCTCCCTGGAGCTGAGCTGAAGCAGGAGGGAAAACCAGTGTTGGCGAGGCCACCGAGGAGCGATGAGAATCATGGTGGCCCTGTCCCTGCGGAGTTTGGATAACGTCCGCAACATCAGAGGTAGAGGAGGAAAAGCATAGAGGAACCGATCCGTCCAGTCGAGCAGGAATGCATCTGGAGTCAGGCGGTGAGGAGAGAAGAGCCTGGAACAGAACTGGGGCAGCTGATGGTTGTGAGGAGCTGCAAAGAAGTCCACCTGCGGAGTGCCCCAGCGAGCAAAAATGGAGTGGAGTGTGGAAGGGTCCAGAGTCCACTCGTGAGGTTGAAGGATGCGGCTGAGGCTGTCGGCCAGGGAGTTCTGTTCGCCCTGGATATAGACAGCCTTGAGGAAGAGATTGCGGGCCGTGGCCCAGGTCCAGATGCGGAGAGCCTCCTGACAAAGGAGGCGAGATCCGGTGCCACCTTGCTTGTTTATGTAGTACATGGCGACTTGATTGTCTGTGCACAGGAGAAGAACCTGAGGGTAGAGAAGGTGCTGGAAGGCCTTGAGAGCATAGAACATGGCTCTGAGTTCCAGGAAATTGATGTGATGTTGACGCTCCTGAGGGGTCCAGAGTCCCTGGGTGCGTAGATCTCCGAGGTGAGCTCCCCACGCATAGGGGGAGGCATCCGTGGTGATGACCATGGAGTGAGGGGGTAGATGAAAAAGAAGACCCCTGGAAAGATTTGAGGAGTTCAACCACCATTGAAGAGATTGATGAAGAGACGATGTCACAGAGATGGGATGAGAAAGAAGATCCGTGGTCTGTGACCATTGGTCGGCAAGAGTCCATTGAGGTGTCCTGAGGTGGAGTCGCGCCAGAGGAAGCACATGGACCGTCGAGGCCATGTGGCCCAGGAGGACCATCATCTGACGGGCCGGGATGGAGTGATGAAGGAGCACCTGACGACAGAGGTGGAGCAGTGTCCGTTGACGGTCGGAGGGGAGAAACGCCCTCATTAGTGTGGTGTCGAGAACTGCTCCAATGAATTGAAGTCGCTGTGTGGGAAGCAGATGCGACTTGGGGTAGTTAATCTCGAACCCCAGGAGATGGAGGAGAGAGATGGTGTGATGAGTGGCTTGTAGCACACGTGGAGACGTAGGTGCTTTCACCAACCAATCGTCCAAGTAGGGGACCACCTGGAGGTTGTGAGACCTGAGGAAGGCCGCCACCACAATAAGGCACTTGGTGAACACCCTGGGTGATGAAGCGAGGCCAAAAGGTAGCACTTTGTACTGATAGTGGCGGTGTTGAACTTGAAATCGCAGGAAGCGACGTGAAGTCGGATTGATTGGAATGTGAGTGTAGGCCTCTTTGAGGTCCAGGGAACATAGCCAGTCGTGCTGAGAGAGAAGAGGGTAGAGCGTGGCAAGGGAGAGCATTCTGAACTTCTCCTTGACCAGACACTTGTTGAGGTCCCTGAGATCGAGAATGGGACGGAGGTCTCCTGTCTTCTTGGGAACCAGGAAGTAGCGGGAGTAGAATCCCTGACCCCTTTGTTCCGGAGGCACCTCTTCGATGGCATTGAGAAGAAGGAGGGATTAGACCTCCCTCAGGAGGAGGGGGGTTTGGGAGGAGTGAGAAGCAGACTCTACGGGAGGGTTGTGTGGTGGAAGAGTCTGGAAGTTGAGAGAGTAGCCGTGGCGGATGATGTTGAGGACCCACTGGTCCGATGTGATGACCTCCCAACGGCTGAAGAATATGTGGAGACGGCCTACGATTGGTTGTGGAAGAGGCAATGAAGGTGGAAGACTGGCTATGCCCTGGAGAGAAGAGTCAAAAGGGCTGAGAAGGCTTTGCAGGTTGAAGAGGCTTGTTGGGTTGGTTGGACTGAGAACGAGCCTGGGCATGGTGTTGTTGCTGACGTGGCCGCCGAGGTTGTTGTGAAGGCGGATTGAGTGGTCTGGCTGAGAATCTGCGCTGATAGGAGGATTGAGGCCTGTAAGGTCGAGCAGGTGGAGCCTTTTTCTTTGGTTTAATCAGGGTGTCCCATCTGGTTTCATGGGCCGAAAGTTTCTGGGTGGTGGAATCCAGGGACTCTCCAAAAAGTTCATCCCCGAGACAGGGGGCGTTGGCCAGACGATCCTGGTGGTTAATGTCCAAATCCGATACTCTCAGCCAGGCGAGGCGGCGCATGGCGACAGCAATGGCAGAGGCACGGGAGGTCAGCTCGAAGGAATCGTAGATAGAGCGGACCTTAAATTTTCTCAGCTGAAGGAGACCAGAAATCTGTTGTTGGAAAAGTGGAACCTTTCTCTCCGGAAGATACTTTTGGAGGGCGGACAACTGTTGGACCAAGTGTTTCATGTAAAATGAAAAATGGAAGGAGTAATTGTTCGCCCTGTTGGCCAGCATGGCATTCTGATAGAGCCTCTTGCCAAACTTGTCCATGGTTTTGCCCTCTCTGCCAGGAGGGGTGGAGGCATAGACGCTGGAGCCCTGAGTCTTCTTCAAGGTGGATTCAACTAGAAGAGACTCATGGGGCAATTGGGACTTATCGAACCCCGGAATTGGGATAACTCGGTAGAGGTTATCCAACTTGCGGGGGGCCCCAGGTACAGTAAGAGGGTTCTCCCAATTTTTGTAAAACGTCTCTCGTAGGATGTCGTGTACGGGCAATTTGAGAAACTCCTTAGGTGGTTGCTCAAAATCCAGAG
Source organism: Geotrypetes seraphini (assembly GCF_902459505.1). Lineage (NCBI taxonomy): Eukaryota > Metazoa > Chordata > Amphibia > Gymnophiona > Dermophiidae > Geotrypetes > Geotrypetes seraphini. Next base: position 315,896,707 of record NC_047085.1, read on the forward strand.
CTTCTAGAAAAGCTTGGGATTTTTTGGAGTCTGACTCCAGAGGGAGAGATAAAGCTGCTGACATCTCCCTGAGGAACTTTGAGAAGGAGGATTGTTCCGGCTTGGAGGTGGTATCGGGGGCTGAGGGGTCCTCATCGGATGAGGAGAGATCCTCCTCGGTACCGGGGGGGGACTCTTCCCATAAGTCCGGGTCCCGAACCTCTGGGTGCGCATGCTGAGACACCGGGGTGGAAGGCTCGGTATGGTGGGTCTTAGATAAAGACTTTCCAGAGCGCACCGAAACGGTACCGGGAGAGGAAGACCGGCGTCGATCACGGTCCCGGGAAGAATGGAGCCCCGCCCGGTCCCGAGGCGGATCCGCAGTGGTATGGGAATGAACCACAGGATGGGCGTGAAGTTGCTCAGCCGAAAGAATCGGCATGGAGGTATTGATTGGTACCGATGGGGTGGATACCGGGTGCTCGGTACGGGGCTCGGGCCGGTCTGGTACCAAAAGGAGCGGTGTCAGGATAGTAGGCAACAGGTGCTGGAGTTGATGCTGCAGCTGTTCCTGGAGTTGAGTTTGGAGGATGGCCGCAATGCGGTCATCCAGGGGTGGCACCGGAACCGCTTTCTTTATTTTCGGTTCCTTAGGTGCCGCTCCACGCCCCGGCGATGAGGAGGCCGATGACGAGGCACTCACCGAAATCGGGGCGGAGCGTTTTCGGGGTCGGCGTGAAGCCGGCAAGGTCGGTGCCGCCACTGTGGCTGGCGGGCGCTCGAGGGAAGAGGAAGACTTCTTAGCCGGCTTACCTGGCGCCAGCGGCGCCGATGTCGGGTCGGGCGGTGTCGAAGTAGGCGGTGTCGATTTCGATGGTACCGCTGTCGATGTCGAGGAGTCCATCGTTGACCCGGTGCCGAACAAAATGTTTTGTTGAATTTGGCGATTCTTGAGTGTCCGCTTTTTAAGAGTGGCACAGCGGGTGCAGGAGTCCGCCCGATGCTCCGGACCCAAACACTGCAAACACCAATTGTGTGGGTCAGTGAGGGAGATCGGGCGTGCACACCGCTGGCACTTCTTAAAACCGGGCTGCGGGGGCATGAATGGGAATACGGCCTCCGCAAAATCAAACCCCGAGGCCTGTATAGTGGCAACAGGCCCCGCCGGGGCAAAGACGAAAAAAGGAAGAAAATAAAGATTTTTTTTTTTTTTGACAAATCAAAGAAAAGGTAACCCAAAGGTAAAATGAAAACAAAAAGAGAAAAATTTCGCGAGCGGGAAGGCAGAAAAGTGAGTTTCAACAGCCGTTGAAAAAACACGCGTCTTCGCTCCGCGGAAACGAAGAAACTGGGGACCACGCACTCCTCCGTCGGGCGGGAAGGCACTCGCGCACGCGCGGTGCGGCCAACTAGAACCTTCTAGTTAAAAAGGTCCGTACCGAGGGCTCCGTCGGTGACGTCACCCATGCGTAAAGAATATGCTGCCTGCTTGTCCTGGGATAACATCTAATACTTCTCTTGAAATGATTCCCCCCTAATGTCTTTACCGCTCCTCACTTACCGCCCTATTTTATTCATTTTACTTCGATGTATTTTAAACAACCTCTCCCTCCCCTACTTTCCTTCCGTTTCATGTATGTTAATCTAAATTTGTCCAGTATTTTTAATATCTGATAAATTATTGGTTTTATTTACTTATTTTAACTGTTTCCTCTAAATTTTTTTTATAATGTACACCGTCTAGACATGTATTTTGATAGACGGTATATCAAAAATAAATAAACTTGAAACTATTTCTGTAATAGTAACTAAAATTTAATAAAATAAGAAGGATATGCCCCAGCTCTCATCAAAACCAAAAGTCCACAGAGCCACTAGGGGTCTCTTGTCAATTAGGAATCAATCATTGGTGTAACATTCTTTTAGTGCTGGGCAAATAATATATTACTAAGTAATATCTTAATGTTTATTATTATAATTTAATATAACTGTCTTTGAGGAGATAACAAAGCAGTGAACAATAGGCAATACTTTAAATCTGAGAGGAAAGAATGACAATTGTCAAAGGAAAAGAAAGAAATTGAAAGAAAGGGTAAGAAAAGTAATATATTACCAGCAGCCTATCACTGGTAATATTACTTTTAAAGCTGAAGAATAGCCAATGTTGGGTAAGTTACTTTCTAAAAGTAACATAAAACAGTCACTAGTTCATTAGGAGACAGGAATATGCTACAGGTACTGTGACAAATAATGTATTAATTGTAAAAGTAATATATTACACCAAACTCTGCCTTCTATAGGGGTACAGTAGCAAAGACAGTATAGCCTTTTAGCCTAGTCTACCTCATATGACCTTTCTACAGAGACCCACTATTTTTCAATGAGTTCTTTTAGGTGTCTTGGAAAGTTTTATATATTGGTATAACTAACTCTTCTGTAATTAACTTAATAATCACAAATTCTTCCCATCACAAATGTACACATTCTTGATATTCTGTACAGCAGGAATAATACAAGGCAGAACATTAACATTTAAATATAATTGTTTCTTTATTTGGTCTCACCAATAAATGACACAAAGACTAGAAATCAGTATGGCAATTTATTAGGTTGCTGTTATAACTGCTCCATAAAACTGGATTTATGGCAAGCAAATTATATAGCTAAAAATGGACTGTGTAGAAACTGCCTTCTTTTGGGCCACAAAACTCAGTTTAGGCTGCAATTATATTTTTAAGTGCTGAATTTAGTGATTTAGGAAATTAGTTACTTAGCAAAATAATCAGTTCCACAGACATTTAAAAACAAAACAAAGTAATATTCCTTGAAGTAAAAAAAAAAATAAACAAACCTTTGTCGTCAATAGAAAAGGTTGATGTGGATAGAAAATGGCATTCATTATTGCTGAAGAAAAATTAATGAGTTAATACTGCAGCTAAAGCATATTTTAGGTTAAGCTCAGTCTTACACTCAGATGAAGGTTGATTTAAATTGTCAGAAATGATTAGAAGTCTGTAATTGGGAAATGTATTCAAATAGCAAAAAGTGAAGCCTGACAGTCAATAAATCAAGAATGACATCTGCAAATGCTATCAGATGGCTGACTGCTGTAACTTAAATTACTGAACCTGCTCTACAGCTGAAAATACTTTTGGAATATTTTGTTTTCCACTTTATCCATACTCTGTTAGTGCCGTCTGCTTCCCACCCACCTCTACCAAAATATTAAGGGGGAAGTTCTATATATGATACAGAATGTTAGGCCCTACTTCCATGCAAAATTTTTTGGATGCTGAAACAGGGCAGAAATGGCAGATTTGTGTAGAAACACGTGGATTAGCAAATGGGGCGTGGCCTTTGAAGGAGCATGGGAGGGCCAGGAGCATTCCCTTAATATGTGCACAGTGTTATAGAATTTGAGGGATCTGTGCCTAATTTTGCAATTCCGGTCCTTGAGAGCCGGAGTCTGGTCAGGTTTTCAGGATATCCACAATGAATATGTATGAGATGGATTTGCATGCACTGCCTGCTTGAGATGCAAATCTATCTCATGCATATTTATTGTGGATATCCTGAAAATCTGACCTGGCTCCGGCTCTTGAGGACCGGCATTGCCTACCCCTGGGCTAGCAGATAGAGGAAGCCTCTAGACTAGGGGTGGGCAATTCCGGTCTTCGAGAGCTGGAATCCAGTTGGGTTTTCAGGATTTCCTCAATGAATATGCATGAGATCAATTTGCATACACTGCTTTCAATGCATATTCATTGGGAAAATCCTGAAAACCCGATGGCCTTTGAGGACTGGAATTGCCCATGTCTGCGCTACACTATTCAATATTGATAGTAAAGCCAAGAACATGGCAAGTACAAGGGCAGTGACTAAGGCAGGAATATGGGAAAGCTCTCTGCTTGCCACAGCTGCTAATTCCTTTCCTCTATCCTTTGCCTAGTTATGGCCAACAGAACGATCCAATCAGAAGCTAAAGGTATCTAAGCACTTTCTCCAACTCTTGCAGTGACAAGGGGGGAGGGGGTATAGAGAAGAGAAGGTAAGAGACTGTTGGGTAGTTTATAAAGGCACATAAATGCTAATTGCCCTTTTGACTGTATCAAGTGTTTTTGCTTGCATATATGTTTGAAACTTGCTATAAATAAAAAAATTAAAGGCACCAAGGTGTCCAGGTACATTTGTGTCTTTATGGATTTCTCACACAAGTGTTCCCTTATAAAAATTAAATCTCGCCTCCCCCTCTCACAAAGTGGTCAATGCACCTATAAATGCAAGCCCTTTATATTACCCCCCCCCCCAAAAAAAAAAAAAAAAAGCACAAAATCATGGGGTATAGAAATGATCATATGTACTCTGTGGAGGAGTCATGAAGCCCTGGTTGCAGAATGTAAAGTTCAAAGATAAGTAGTTTAGGGTAAATATGCAGGTCATCTTTATAGCCCCTGCTACTGGTTTGCTCCTATATTCAATGCCAGCCATCTCCAGGTACTGTTACTGAATATCTGGGTTTGTACAGCTCACTATCACTCGTTAAGTGCAATATTCCATTAAGTGCAATAGTCAAAGTGATTGACAAGCGATCAGTGGCCGCTTTTTAGGTGACATGTAGAGAATCCAGACCTTAGTGTTGATATTCAATGGCGCTAACTGGTTAAATGCCAGTGGATATTAGTGGCTAGCCCCACATAGGCAAATTAATTGTCCAGGAGCCTCTCCTGCTGGTTAAAATGCTTTATAGCAGCTCTTTTGTTTTTTTTAAAAGAGTGCCTCCGATTGTAATACCAGCATCCTGTCATCTTTTGTTGGCAATGCTGAATGGATCATAAATCAAAACGATGCCTTACTTAACCAGGCGATTTGTTGACAGCTATAAATTGTAACATCTATGGTGTACTGCAAATTTCTGTAAAAGTTTTCTCCAACTGCTCTTGGAAGCCACCAGCTTGCTTGAAATAATGAACTCCTATTTTAATATGGTTTACTGTAAAACTGTGGCTACAGTTTATTGATCAGCACAGTGCTCAGATAGTTCAAGGGATGTAGAAGTCATTATGAAGCAAGGAGAACCCCCCCCCCACTCCCCACCCCCCCCGTTACGATGAGCAATCCCAGACACAGGAAAGAACAAGAGAATTACAAGAGCTGGGAAAAGATGTGATGTGGAAAAGCAGACAGTTACATTGTACGCAGCATAATTCATGAGGTAAATATTTACAAGATATTAAAGGGCTCTGGTGAGCCTGAAAAGGAGGCTAAGATGAACAGCTCATTCGGCAGGCAAGCAAATTTTTTTTTTTTTTTTTAAATGAAGAAAAAGAAATCGTTAAAGGCAGGAGCAGAGGCTGTGGAATGCCTAATTGGGAAAAATTGGCCGATACTGATCATGTGATCAATGCAAGCTTGGAGCCAACCTGCACTGAGCTATGCAATGCCCTCCTGTGCCCCATTTCACTATGTATCAACCTGATTATACCTTTCAATTCAAGTGACATCCATCACCTATTGAAAAAAGGTAGAAAAATCACACTGAGTAAGTACAGCAAGCATGTCAAACTCACGGCCCACAACAAACATCTTTGCGGCCCAGCCAATGTAATCCAATAAGTCATAACTAGAGTTGTGAAATTTCTCCCGTAATCCATCGGCGCCAAGCAGTCACCTATCTAACCCAGTCAAAAACAACAATGCAATGTACGAGTATAACCAGTTACTTATTCTTATTAAGTACTACGATGTGGATGCCTTTGGTAACCGAGACAAGTTCACGCCTAACCATTTCCCCTCACTAATACTAGCAGTGAATCAGACGTTAATTAGTCTTGTATTGACTACCACGTCATTAGTCTTGTATTGACTTGCTTTGTGCACCTAACATGAAATGTTTCGCCTTCAGAGTACAAGAAAAATACGAGTATAGGTTTATTTTTTTACACTTATTAATTTATGCAATTATTCTTTATCTGCTAAGTTAATGTTTAAGAAAAGATATTGATTTTTATTGGAATTTTTTTGTGTTAACGATTACTCATTTATTTTAGCTCTTTGTATTCAGTATGTCTAAACCAAGTGGTAGTAGAACTAAACGAGAAATTGCTGATGAATATCAAAATTTCTATGAAAAGTGGAATTTGGAGTATTTTTGTTGTGAAGTAAAAGATAAAATAATTTTCTTGATATGTAATAATGCTATTAGTGTGCCAAAGTTATATAACATTAAGGGCTCCTTTTACGAAGCCGCGTTAGTGGTTTAACGCGCATAATAGCGTGCGCTAATTTGCCGGCTGCGCTAGCTGCTACCACCTCCTCTTGAGCAGGCGGTAGTTTTTCGGCTAGCACGGGGGTTAGAATGCGCTAAAAAGTTCCGTGCGATAAAGCTGCTAACGCGGCTTCATAAAAGGAGCCCTAAATGGCACTATGAACAGCATAAATCAAAATATGACAATTATCAAAGATTAATGAGACAGAAAAGTTGAAAGAGCTCAAATTGGGACTGAAAAACAGTTCATGTTTACTAAAGTATCACAAGAAAGTGAAGCAGTGGTGCATGCAAGCTCCGCCTTGTCAAAGTTGATAGCTAAACACTTGAAACCTTTTACCGAAGGTGATTTCATCAAGGGATGTCTAATTAAAGCACCAAAAATTGTTTGTCCTGGAAGTGTGAAGGTTTTTCAAACAATCTCTTTGTCTCAAAATACAGTTGCAGAAAGAATTCCTGATTTGGCCAGCAATTTAAGTGATCAGATCAAAGCAAAATCACCTAGTTTCAAAGCTTTTTCCATTGCCTGTGACGAGAGTACAGAGATTGGGGGCGTACCTCAGTTAGCTGTGTTTCATCATGCTTACGACATGAATTTCAACATTTATGAGGAATTATTAGAACTAGTACCGATGCATGGTACTACAACGGGACAAGATATATTTAATTGTGTTTATGAACTCCTGCAAAAATACAATTTACCTCTGTCAAAACTAACTTCTGTAGCTACAGATGGAGCTCCTTCAATGGCCAAGAAAACCAACGAAAAAAAACAAAGTGAAACTTGGGACAGATCCAAGATTCATGATACACATCAAGAAGTATTATGCACAAAGGCCCTGATTCTCCAAAAGTGCGTCCCGATTTTAGGCAGCTGTAGGCGTCCTACAGCTGTCTAATCAGCCAATCGGGATGCACGTTTTTTAAAAAAAATGCTCCCCAGGCAGGCCGCCTATATTGAAGGCGAGGCCCGCAAGACGCCCGGGAGAGGCGTACTATTCAGAATCGGCCTACACTAAAACCCCGATTCTGTAACCGGCGTCCATGTTACAGACGCTGGTTAGAGAATCGGGTTAGATTAGACACGGCCCGCTATACTTATTGCGGCAAGGGATCTCTCTGCCGCTATAAGTATAGCGGGCCGCGGCCTGTCCGATCGGATGCCCCCCCCTCCGACACTACCAACCGCCCCCCCCCCGACATTACCGATCTCCCTCCCACCCCGACACTACCGATCGCTGGCAGGAGAGTGTCCAATCCCTCCTGCCCGAAGACGGCACCCCCCCCGCCGGCGCTAACAACCCCCAAACCTCCAAACTAACCTGTTCTTCAGGCCAGACGGTTCTTGCCCGTCTAGCCGGTAAGCCCGCCTCGTCGAAATGAGGCTGGCTCGCCCCTTCCCGGCCCATCCCGCCGAAGCCTAAGGCCTGATTGGCCCAGGCTCTAGAAGCCTGGACCAATCAGGCCTTAGGCATAGCGGGTCCGCCCATCCCCACTAAGTCTAAGGTCTGCCTTAGACTTAGTGGGGATGGGCGGACCCGCTATGCCTAAGGCCTGATTGGTCCAGGCTTCTAGAGCCTGGGCCAATCAGGCCTTAGGCTTTGGCAGGATGGGCCGGGAAGGGGCGAGCCCGCCTCATTTCGACGAGGCGGGCTTACCGGCTAGACGGGCAAGAACCGTCTGGCCTGAAGAACAGGTTAGTTTGGAGGTTTGGGGGTTGTTAGCGCTGGCGGGGGGGGTGCCGTCTTTGGGCAGGAGGGGGGGGTGCCGTCTTCGGGCAGGAAGGATTGGACACTCTCCTGCCAGCGATCGCTAGTGTCGGGGTGGGAGGGAGATCGGTAATGTCGGGGGGGGGCGGTTGGTAGTGTCAGAGGGGGGGGCATCCGATCGGACAGGCCGCGGCCCCCTAGACTTATAGCGGCAGAGAGATCCCTTGCCGCGATAAGTATAGCGGCTTCGTCTACTTACAATGTAGACCAGCATTTTGCTGGCCTACATTTTAAGGTTTCTTCCTCTACTAGGGAGACGCGTAGGGCCACCTAGGTTCGCCTAAGGCCCTTAGGCGTCTTGCGGGTCTCCCTAGGCTCCCGGAGGCGCCTTCAGGCCTGCCTGGGGAGCATTTTTTTAAAAAAACGTGCATCCCGATTGGCTGATTAGACAGCTGTAGGACGCCTACAGCTGCCTAAAATCGGGACGCACTTTTGGAGAATCAGGGCCAAAGGTAATAAACATAGAAAATGTGTTGGTATTTGTCAAAAAATTATCAATTTCATAAGATCTCGAGGCTTAAATCAGCGACAATTCTCTGCTTTAAGGGCTCCTTTTACTAAGGTGCGCTAGTGTTTTTAGCACACACAGGAAATTCCAGTGTGCTACGCTTCTAGAACTAATGCCAGCTCAATGCTGGCATTAAGGTCTAGCGCATGCTATTCTGCGCGTTAAAGCCCTAACGCAGCTTAGTAAAAGGAGCCCTAAGTGAATTAAAAATCAAATATTCCAGTTTGTCCTATTTTACAGAGGTACATTGGCTATCCTGCTCCAAGGTTCTTAAACAATTCTGGGACTTTGAAAGAAGTATATCAAGAATATATCAAGACACAAAGTTGTTTTCTGATCCAGTATGGTTACAAGATTTATCTTTCATGGTTGATATAACAAAACACTTAAACAATTTAAATTTAAAACCGCAAGGAAAAGATCAGTTTATAACGAACATGTGTGATCAAGTTAAAGCATTCCAATGTAAAAATGCAACATAAACAAATCAAGTTTAGGTGAAATTGCATCGTATCAAAAATACACAGAAAATATTTTAAGCCTTAGAACTGAGTTTGAAACAAGATTTGCAGATTTTAAATCTTTGGAAGACAATTTTCTTTGTTTTCTTTGATTTCTCAATAAATATAGAATCAATACCTAATCATATGCAAATGGGAGTAATTGAGATCCAGTGTGATTCAGACTTGAAGACAAAATATAGTGAAGTTGGCTTGCTTGAATTTTACAAATATTTGCCAGCCAGGTTTGAAAATACTCAAAAATTTGCATATGAAATTATTTCCATGTTTGGAACTACTTATGGGTGCAAGCAGTTATTTACACTTATGAAAGGAAATAAGTTTCCTATCAGATCCACAGAATTACTGACATTCACCTTGAGTCAATTTTAAAAGTAATCTCAGCGGACAAGATTTCCCCCGAAATAGGAAAAATAGTAGCAGAGAAGAGATGCCAAGTGTCAGGAAGAAAAATAATTAATTTTATCGTTATTCTTGTTCTTTTTTTATACTGTACTATATACTGTACTATAACCCCTTATCTAATTAAAAAGACTCTCCAGGTGCATTGTGATGTTTTGCCTGGCATATTACATTCTATGAAATCGAAGAGGCTCTCTTTAGAATAATGCATGTACTGAGGTATGCATTAGTAGTGAATCTGAGAGATTGAGATTATCTCTAACAGACACAGGTTCATTCCTCTCCTGGTGGATATAAATATTTTTTAGATATTCAGCTTCTATAAATTTGTTTTTGACATGCAACATTAACCCATTTGGAGACATTACCCCAAAAGAGTGCTTACCTCTAGGACTGCAGAGTTTTGTCAATGCTCTGCAATACACAGGTGTAGTCCTTTGACACTTATAGGGAGGCCTAGGGCAAGGTGATCTTTTATATAACTTGCAACAGATGGGCTGCTATTTTTGTTTGGTTGTTAGAATAAGAACACAGCTATGAATCTTTCATGTGGGTGCAATCCTGATGGAAAATAAAAATAGAAGTACAAATTCATGCACAAGAAAACTATCTTTAGGTTCCTCGATTATTCATTCACATTGTGTAACACAGATTATGCAGAAAGCTAAAAAATAATAATTAGGAAACAAAAACCTATAATTTGGTCTTATAATATATCAACTAAACTTAGGGGGATCTTTTTATTAAGCTGCAGTAAGAAATGGCCTTGGTGTGTTCTTACACAGGTCTTTCAAGTTTCAAGTTTATTAACTTTTTAATATACCGACCATCACAAAGTATCTGGCCGGTTTACAATAAGATTTATAAAAATTTTAAATATAAAATGTAGTGAGTGAACATTAAAGACATAGTTTGACTAACATGAACGTGCGGATAGGAGGGAAAGGGAGGGGGAAAGTTACATATTTTGGAGAAGAAAGGGAAAAGTGGGGATGGGAAAAAACATATTGGATAGGATCGCTTTTTTTAAAGCGGTTGGTTGCATGAATTGGAATCGGTAGAGTTTAAGAACAAAGAAAATGGGAAGAAAAGAGAGAAAAAAAAAAAAAAAGAAAAAAAAAAAAATTAGAAGAGGCAAAAGAAACTAAGAAGAGGCAAATGCATCTTGAAATAGAAATGTCTTCAAATTGATCTTGAATTTATCTAGATGTTCTTCTCTAAGTTGTTGAGGTAATGCATTCCATAATGTAGGGGCAACAACTGTAAAATTTATTTTTCGAGTATTATAGAATTCTTTGATAGAAGGGATTCGTAATAGTTTTTGGTCAGTAGACCTCAGAATTCGTGGAGAGCTATGGGGGATAAGTAGTTTATGAAGATATAAAGGCTGGTGTGTGAGATTTATTTTGAAAGTAAGCAGGATGACTTTATAGGTTATGCGGTGTGCGATTGGTAACCAGTGTGAATCTTTCAAAAGCGGAGTAACATGATCATATTTGCCTATTTTATAAATGAGTTTTATTGCAGTATTTTGTATTAATTGTAAACGGCGGGTTTCTTTTTGTGGGAGGCCAGTATAAAGTGAGTTACAATAGTCTAAATGAGAGATGACAAGGGAATGTACTAGAATTGTAATTGCTTCTGTTCCTAAGATCGAGGTTAATGAACGGATAAGACGGAGTTTGAAAAAACAGATTCTTACGACTGAACTGATTTGGTCGTGAAAGGTGAGATCCTTATCGATTATGAATCCCAATAGTTTTATTTTTGTTTCCATTTGTATAGGAGTGGATTTGATAGCAATTTTATCTGACAAAGATTCACTGTTTTTAATTGGTAGAAGTAGAGCTGAAGATTTTTCGATATTGAGAGACAGTTTGTTAGTATATAGCCAGTCATGTATAGTGTCAAGTTTATGATTTATGTCTGTTACGTCTGAGGTATTAGAGGTGTTGATTGGGTGGAGAAGTTGAATGTCATCTGCATAGGCGAAAATAGTGAAGCCAATAGATTGAGCTAGTGTGAGAAGAGGAGAAAGGAAAATATTGAATAATAGTGGGGATAGAATAGATCCTTGTGGAACTCCATAGGTCAGTGATATAGGTTGAGAAATTTCATTTTTTACCTGTACTGAAAAACTACGTTCAGTAAAGTAAGAAATGAACCATTGATAAGCTGGACCTGAAATACCGCAGTCTTTGAGTCGATTTAGAAGAAGTGAGTGATCAATAGTATCGAAGGCTGCGGAAAGGTCAAGGGAAATAAGAAGAACCGATTTTTGGTGCTCATGATAGTAGTGAATAGTGGAGATGAGGCCTAGCAAAGACAGTTCGGTCGAGTGTGAAGAACGAAAGCCTGTTTGACAAGGATGAAGGGCACTGGTATTTTCAATGAATTCGGTAAGTTGGGTATGGATGATTTTTTCTGTGAGTTTAGAGATGAGGGGTAAATTGGCAATGGGACGATAATTTTTTGGCTGAGAAGGGTCTAAGTTGTGCTGTTTTAATTTTGGAATTACAAGTGCTGTTTTCCAAGGAGTAGGAACTATGCGGTCAGAATAGGATTTAGAGATCATTTCCCAGATAAATGGGCCAAAGAAGGAAAAGTATTTTTTGAGGAGGAGAGGGGGTATGCTCTCTGTTAGAGTATTAGAAGTGTTAAGAGATTGAAGAATAAGAAAAAGATTAGCTAAAGAGGGCATTTTAAAATTTGAGCAGATGCTGAAAGAGAGATGGGAGGAATCGTCTATAGAGTATGAAAGGGGAGGAGCAGGGGAAGGTCCTAAATTTGACCTGATGTTTTTAATTTTAGTATCAAAGAAGAGTGACAACTCTTTTGCTGAAGGTTGTGCAGTTGTGGGAGTGAATTTCTTTTTAGAGTAATTGGAGAGAGATTGAACTAGATTGAAGAGCAATGAGGAGTTACGGGTGGTAGAAATGAGTTTAGAATAGTATTCTTTTTTTGTTTGCTGTATGGATATTTTGTACTGAGAAGCTTTTTCCTTGTAGAGAATAAGAAAATTGTTGAGGCGTGTTTTGCGCCATTTTTGTTCGACAGAGCGAAGTTGTTGGCGAAGTAGAGTAAGTTTATTGTTAAACCAAGGTTGTTGTTTTTTGTTTTTTTTTTAATCTGGTTTGGGATGGGTGTATATTTCTTGCTGAGGTGCTAGTGAGTCAATTAAAGATTTTGTAGAGACTTCCCAAAGGGAGAACTGTTTATCAATAGAGAGTGAAGAAAAGTCATTAAGGTTTAAATTGAAGGAATTTTGAATAGAAGAAAGAGTTATTTTATTAATATTACTGGTAAAGTAGTGGTTTTTATTTGTTTTTTGTTTAAGACAGGATGAAAGGTCTGGGTAATCCATTTGCCAGTTAATTAGAATGTGATCAGTCCAAGGAAGAGGATAAAATTGAAAGTTTTTAAAGAGGTGACATAGGGAGTCGGGGCAGAAGATCATGTCAATGGTGTTGCCAGCAGAGTGGGTGGGGATAGAGATGAGAGGAGATAATGAAAGATCAGAGATTAAGGTTAGAGTTCCTGTGCACTAAGGCCATTTCTACCTTGGCTGTAAAAGAAAAAAACACAGGGTTTTTTTTTTTTTCTATTATTTTCCTCCTATGTGAAACCCGTAGCCTCACACACCCATAAAAGGCATGGAGTAAAAGTGACACGGAGGGAAAGGCATTGAGAAAAAAGCGATACGGAGAGAAATATGCTGGTGTTCAGGACATGCAGGATATTCAGCATACAGAAAAGTTTTTATAATCTATAGTCTTTTATAGTTTTTATAATCTATAGTCTATAAGGTTGAATCCACAAGGCTGTAATAAATGAAAATTGTAAAGAGAAAAGTAATAGGTTTTTTTGCCGATGATAGAAGGATGAAGAGGAGCTAAGCTATATCGAGCTCTTTCTTCACAGCTACTAAGGGGAGTTCCCGTTGTAGCTTCTGAGGCTTTTTTCCTCCTACATATCTCTTACTATGCTGGGATTTCAATTTGTGTTATATTATCACTGGAGATTATTTGTGGACATTTGCATTTTTTTACTCCAGTTCCTCCATTAAATTGATTTGTGTGCTATTATTACCATTAGTGCATGGCCATTTAAAAACATTACTTCAGGGGCACTTAATCCACCTATTAGGAGGCAGGAAGGGCTCCTGCGTTAACTGTGCATTAACCAGTTAGCATCCTCTATCTAGTTCAAATAAAGCCGATAAACAATTGAAACTATGTTACTCTGTAATTCTAATAACAAATCTGTAATTCTAATAACAAATCTATAATTCTGACAAATAATTGTAAATCTGCCTGTCTATGCAGACCCTAATGTAATTCAATGTAAACCGCCTTGAACTCGAATGGGTATGGCGGTATATAAAAATAAACTATTATTATTATTATTATTATTATTAATATAGGTGTGCTAACTGGTTAGCATATGAATGCCCCAAAGGCACATGCCTAAAGTAACACAGAATGTTTAATGCATCACACATTACACTATTCTTGCTGCGTAAGCACACAGCGCTTAACATAGCTTAGTATAAGGACCCCTGAGTAATCAAGAAAGTCAACAGTATCCCAGCATTCTGGTGCTCACACACATCTTGTCATTCATTTATCACACTCACATAAATTCACACAGTCTCTTTCACCTCACATGTCCTCCATCAGTCAGTGCACATCTCTGTCTCCATACCCTACTATATTTTTTTTTAACACTTTTTTTTGCCTGTGTATTCTGCTACTTTATCTTGAAAAATTAGAGCTGCTTAATTTTTGATTTTACCTTAATTTAAAAAAAAAAAAAGGCATTTCTATTCTAATTTTACATGGCAAAGCAAAGTTCTAGGTGGATTAAAACTCAGAGCAACATTATCCCATCAAAATAAAATTAAACAATGTATAAAAATCATATACAGTACAATTAAATTTGAAAAGTTCTCTTATTCAATGGATATAAACAAAAATCACAAGAAAATGTCAAGCAGAAGGGTCAATGCAAAAGTAATTTTCAAGTTCCTAATCTGCACCCCCCCCCCCCAACTACCAGGACATCATGCTTATATAGCAAAAGAAATAATGAGAGCAGTTTCCAAAAGCTATTTACCCAGTTAAATGGGCTATCTGAAAAGTGACCACACTTCTTGCAGGCAAAAGTATGTTTGGGTGGTTCTATGAGTTTGTGAGAATTTATTGTTTTGCTTTGATTACAGCTGTTCTTTACTGCCCTAGGTGAAAGTCTAGCCTAATGGTTGGCCTAGTCCTGTCAAGCATACATTAATGATTAGGGTTGCCCCTGCCCCAGAATATTTTCTCCTCTTTTGTCAGAGTTGTCTCTCCAGCCCCCTTGAATAGTTGATCCTATTTCTAAGCTTTTGTCCCTCAAATAATTTATTCATCTTTTCACAGCTTTCCTTCCCCAGCCTCCAAATTATTTTTTCCTTCCTCAATGCTCTGGAATATTCTTTCCTTTCAACAGCCTCCCCTACCCAACCCAGGCCTTATTAATGGTCCAGCATATGTCTTTCTAGTCTCTCTACTTCTTATTCCTTCCCTCTGCAATGGTCCAATATGCCTCCTTCCCCCTCAATCCCTAATGGTCTAACTCTAACGTATCTCCTTCTCCCTTCCCTTCCTAATAATACAGCATATCTTTTTCTCCCTTTCCCTTCTAATGGTCCAGAATTCTCTCGCCTCACTCTTTCCAACATTTCTCCTCTCAGTGGGCCATCATTTGTCTTCCTGTCCCTCAGTGGTCCTACATCTCTGCTTCCTGTCCCCTCCCCAGCTGCTGAGCCAGCATCTACCTTGGCCTCTCAAACCGCCGCCCCCGAATGCCTATCTCCCTCCCCATTGCAGCAACATGATGTCCCTCCCAGTCCCTGATGATCTGGCATCTACTTTGGCCTCTCAATCCACAGTGCCCGCCTCTACCCCACAGGTATACTTTTTTAAAGTCTTCTATTACAAAGCCAATTACTTTAGCATAATCACACCAAAGTCCATTGAGAATTAATGTGCTTTGGTGCTGTTGCTGTGCAGCTTTGTAAAAGGAGGGATAAATGTTTTTTTTAATGGCAGCGCAACGGTAAAATTATGTCCTTACCTGATAATTTTCTTTCCTTTAGTCACAGCAGATGATTAAGTCCATCAACCAGCAGGGGGAGATAGAGAGCACTGAATTGACCTCAGGTATATCTTGGATGCACATCCTCCTGGCCAATCAGTATAGGTCTTCTCAAAGCAGTTGAAATAAATCATATAAAAGTAAATCACATCAACCACATTAAACAATATGAGACATAGGACACCTATGGAACTTCTTCCATCACATGTGCTACCCGAATCATTGATACTTCAAAATCGAGACTGCAACTTCAGTATAAAGGCAAGCCCAAACTGCTCCTGAGAGCGACAAACCCCGAACCAGGGTGGGACTCTGGATTCATCTGCTGTGACTAAAGAAGATTATCAGGTAAGGACATAATTTTACTTTCCTTGTCATCAACAGCAGATGAATCCAGAGACTAGTGGGATGTACAAAAGCAGTCCAAAATGTAAGGAGGGAAATAAACAAGTGAACTAAAAACCTGCCCTGCAGCAAATATCTAAGGAGATACAACACCCAGAGATTATGTATCCTATGAACATACAGAGGGTAACCCCTCTAGCCTATGTGAGCAGGAACAATCCTTGCTTAAGAATACCATGCTTCGGAAAACCCCAGCTACAGTGTCCCTCCACGAATAGTATGAGTGCAAAGCAGCCTGCTAATGCGATCATCAGGCTTCAAATAACCTCCTGTGGAATGCAACCAACATGTCTGGCAACGGTCCTTAGCTGATGGCAAACCCCATAAGGCTCGTCATAAACCAGACCTACTTCCCTCGGAAGGTTCTAGGGCAGCCAGCGTGGACTCGTGACAAATGAAGAATGGGCCAGGAAAAGGTGTCCTCTTTTTTTCAAAGAGGAAATCTGGCAACCCTAGTCTTACTGCAACAGGGAGGGAGCTGGGAGGAGATTCAGAGCCAAACATTGTACTCTATTTGTAGCTGTGCGACCACTAAGTAAGCTTCTTCTCTGCCTCTGGGGGATCTGGGCCACAGTAGCATAGTCAGATGTGCACATTTTGATGGGCCTGAGCCCAAAGTGGGTGGGCACATATTTTCTCCTCCCCTGTGACCCCAAATTAAATAAATACCTGAGCTGGTGGATATCCTAGAGCCTCAATAGCTGAAGAGGTCCTGCTCCAGTGACCCACAACACTCCTGTACTCACTGCAGCCAATGGCAGTCTCTGCAGGCTACTGTGAAGCTTTCCTCCTCCCTCTTATGCATGCACAAAAACTGAGCATGTGTGGCATGGGGGGGGGGGGTGAGCCAGTGTAACAGAGGCCCATGAGAGTGCCACCAACTGCAGTCAGTATGGGAACATTCTAGATTTAATTGGGCCTGAGCCCACCCGTGCTCACCCATGGCTACGCCATTGCTGGACCAGCTTAACATCTGACAATTCTGGCAGCTCAAGTTAAAATAAATAAAGAGAAAAATCGAGGTATAAATGTTCCATTTCCTCACACCCCTTTTTTCCCCTTCCCCAAACTCCCCCAAGCTATTAAGGAATCCCTTCCCTCTTTGATTTCATGTGATCTTTTCACCGAAAAAGCATCAAAACCAGATCACATCCTCCATAACATTACATACAGCTCTTCATCAAGTTAAAGCCAGGCAGGCCAATCTTCATATAGAGCTGAAAAGTTTGTTGGACTCTCGCTGCGAGTGTTGCAGGGAAATACTTTTTAAAACCAATAGGAGGAAATATTTTTTCACTCAGAAAATAGTTAAGCTCTGGAATGCGTTGCCAGAGGTTGTGGTAAGAGCGGATAGTGTAGCTGGTTTTAAGAAAGGTTTGGACAATTTCCTGAGAGACATAGGGGAAGCCATTGCTTGCCCTGGATCGGTAGCATGAAATGTTGCTATTATTTGGATTTTTGCCAGGTACTGGTGACCTGGATTGGCCACCGTGAGGATGGTCTATGGGGTTAGATGGACCATTGGTCTGACCCAGTAAGGCTATTCTTATGTTCAACCAATAAGCAAAGAACACAATAGTTACTGTAATCCACATCAAAGACTGAAGAAAGTAGAAGAAAATTATCTAAACAATAGTCATCTATATTTAAAGGTCAATCGATCAATTTAACCACCAAGCAGGGTCGAACGTCAAAAGCGCATTGGACATTGGTGCACTGACAATCCCATGTTGACATCTGCACGCAGGACGAATGCGTGCTGCCGGTTCTGCCGCTTTCAGCCTTACCATTAGCGGTCTGAGGGTGTATGGGTAGAACCCCCCCCCCCACAACACCTATAACTGCTCACGCTAGGGAGGGCATGGGTCATGCTGGAGGGGTGGGAGGGGGTACCCTGGGGTGGTGGGAGGACTCCCCCCACACTGAAAACTCCTGAACAGAGAGAACGGAAGTTTTCAGTGTACTGGGGGGGTTCCTCCTCCCCCCCAATGGGAGCACGACCAGTTATAAGCGTATGTAGGGGGTGCCCCCCCCCTTCAGAACGCTAACGGTAAGGTGTTAAAGTGGCAGAACTGGTGGCACGCATTCATCCTGCACACAGATGTCAGTGCGGGATTGTCGGCGCGCCAATGTCCTGCGCGCTTTCATTGGTGTACCCCAAGCAGTGGCGTAGCTGGGATTCAGTGGGCCCTTATGCAGCCCTGGGTATTTTTCCGGCCTCACTCAATGGTAGCTACTTCCCGGGCTCCAAGAAAAGTACAGGAAAGTTAAATAACACCTGTCTACTTCATGTTCCCAGTAAAACCAATTTCAATTGCAATGGGTCAAAATATGTATAGCTATTCCCCTAATAAGTAATAACACACTTGCAAGGAAACTTAAAATAAAATGTTTGCGCCCAGCTATTTTTGACCACAAACATTTGCATCCTTACGTTGAGGTGAAAAAAAATTATAATACAGCTATTTTATCTTCCTCTTTAAGAAAGGAAACCAGAAGGGTGGTTTTGGTGGAAATATGAGGCATTTCTAAAAAAGCTGTTAAATCAACTGATGTTCCATTCACCAGCTCTCCTCCTTCCTCATTATCACTGGAAACAATTTTAGCAGTAGACATATAAGACATGTTAGAAATCAGAATAGAATCAGCCTCAGGCAGCTCCATGACTTCCTTTAAATATTTATTCAATAGCTCCTCAGGGGCTAGTAAATGAAATTTAGGAAAATTTAAGAGTCATAAATTCCTTGCCCGGTATGAATTTTCTAAAAGCTCATCCTGCCTTTGCAGGAACAAGTTATTTAGCAGACTTAATTGCTGAGACCTGGTTTTCCAAAGTCCCCAAAAAAGGTTCTAAATTAGCCAGCCCAGAATCCTGTTCTGCAAACCTATTCACATTCTGCTGAGAGAATTGAGCAATTTGGGGAAGAAACTGCTGATTCATAGTTTAGTCTCTGATACTAATATCCTTCAAGGAAGCATCCAAGCGAGAATCTTCACTAGGAATGCTCTGGCCCTCTCCTAATCCAGTCAAGAACATATGTTAAGGAAAACAGCTCTTTGGTGGGGGTACACAATGAGCAGACGAAGTGTGGAGAGGTAGAAACCTCCCCTATCTTTGGAACAGAATTATACTACGACTACTTATTTCTAAAGCACTGCTAGATGTATGCTGTGCTGTGTACATTAAAATATTCAAGAGACAATCCCTGCTCAGTAGAGCTTACAATCTAATCAAACAGACAAACAGGACAAGTAGAGGGTCAGGGAGTTTCTCAGGCATGAGCACTTTACAAGCAAGTGAGGGTTAGGAGTTAAAAGCAACCTCAAAAAAAGTAGAATTATCACCCTCACCACTAGTGAGCTGGGGTGATAAAGGAGGGGTCCTGTCATGTGGGCTCAAAGAAACCCCTAATATAGAGGAAACATAGAAACATAGAAATAGACGGCAGATAAGGGCCACGGCCCATCAAGTCTGCCCACTCCAGTGATCCTCGCTATCTATCTTTGCAGATAGATCCCACATGTCTATCCCATCTGGCCTTAAAATCCGCCACACTGGTGGCCTCAATAACCCGAAGTGGAAGACTATTCCAGCGATCAACCACCCTTTCAGTGAAGAAGAACTTCCTAGTGTCACTGTGCAGTTTCCCGCTCCTGATTTTCCACGAATGCCCCCTTGTTGCCGCGGGACCCTTGAAGAAGAAGATGTCTTCTTCCACCTTGATGCGGCCCGTGAGATATTTGAATGTCTCGATCATATCTCCCCTCTCTCGACGCTCCTCGAGTGAGTAGAGCTGCAAATTCCCCAACCGCTCCTCGTACGGGAGCTCCCTGAGTCCCGAGACCATCCTGGTGGCCATCCTCTGGACCGACTCCAGTCTCAGCACATCTTTGCGGTAATGCGGCCTCCAGAATTGCACACAGTACTCCAGGTGCGGTCTCACCATGGATCTATACAGTGGCATAATGACTTCAGGTTTACGGCTGATGAAACTCCTGCGTATGCAACCTATGATTTGCCTTGCTTTGGATGAAGCTTGCTCCACTTGGTTTGCCGACTTCATGTCTTCCCTGACAATCACTCCCAAGTCTCTTTCTGCTACAGGAAGGTGAATCAGAAATACCTGGAACATTCTTAATTACTTGAGAAGCAGGCAAAGGTTCCGATTCATAGGCCCCATTTAGTGTGATTGTCAATCATCCACTCAACACTATTTATAGAATTGTGCCTGGCAGCGCCTAAGCCGTTTTAGGCACCCTGCCATTTAGGCCAGGGTTTTCTTGGACTAAATGAGTGCGCTTAAGTGTGTCAGGAAAAGAATGTTCTCAGTGACGGCCCCAATGTGGTGGAACTCCCTTCTGAAGGAATTAAAACTAGAAAAGAACACAAAAAATTCAAGAATGGAATAAAGATGATACTGTTCACAGAACACTTTAGCAAAAAAAGAAACATTTAGGGGGAATAGCAACATGGAGGAAACAGCAGGCTGCTACCCCCCCCCCCCCCCCCGACACACACACACACACACTTGGAACACAAAAGGGTGAACTCACGAATAATACAAAAACAAGTATATGAAAATACAGAAAAAATTATTATAGTATATGTACTGTATATAGATGGTATAAATAGGTAAGATACACATATATTTAGCTCATGTATTGTAACACCTTTACTGAAGCTCATGAAAAACCTCTCAGAATTGACTCCCCAGTCATTAGTAGTGATATAGAAGCTTCCAATAAACAAGTCAAACCACGCCTAAAATCCACCCCTAACCACACCTACCTGCTGTTAGGTGCCTCAGTATAGATACCTACCTCAAAGTTTTAGGTGCCTACTGGCTTATTAATTAAGAACATAAGAATAGCCTTACTGGGTCATACCAATGGTTCATCAAACCCAGTAGCCCATTCTCATGGTGACCAATCTAGGTCACTAATACCTGGCAAAAACCCAAATAGTAGCAACATTCCATGCTACTTATCCAGGGCAAGCACTGGCATCCCCCATGTCTCTCAATAATAGACTATGGACTTTTCCTCCAGGAAATTGTCCAAACCTTTCTTAAAACCAGCTACACTATCTGCTCTTATCACAACCTCTGGCAACACATTCCAGAGCTTAACTATTCTCTGAGTGAAAAAATATTACCTCCTATTGGTCCCTGAGTGTCCCGTAGTCTTTGTAATTTCTGACGGAGTGAAAAATCGATCCACTTGTACCTGTTCTACTCCATTCAGGATTTTGTAGACTTCATAAGAACATAAGAAGCGCCATCTCCGGATCAGACCTTCAGTCAATCAAGTCCAGCGATCCGCACACGCGGAGGCCCTGCCAGGTGTACACCTGGCATAATTTTTAGTCACCCATATCCTTCTATGCCTCTCATAAGGAGTTGTGCATCTAGTTTGCTTTTGAATCCTAGGACGGTGGATTCCGCAAAAACCTCCTGTGGGAGAGCATTCCAGGTATCAAGCACTCTCTGCGTGAAGCAGAACTTCCTGATATTTGTCCTGGACTTGTCCCCCCTTAGCTTCAGTCCATGTCCTCTTGTCCGTGTCACATTGGACATTGTAAATAATTTTTTTCCTGCTCTATTTTGTCAATTCCTTTCAGTGTTTTGAAAGTCTCGATCATATCCCCTCGCAGTCTCCTTTTCTCAAGGGAGAACAATCCCAGTCTCTTAAGTCGATCCTCATATTCAATCATATCTCCCCTCAGCCGTCTCTTTTCCAAGCTGAAGAGCCCTAACCGTTTTAGTCTTTCCTCGTACGAGAGGAATTCCATCCCCTTTATCATCTTGGTCGCTCTTCTAGTGCCGCTATATCTTTCTTGAAATAAAGAGACCAGAATTGAACGCAATTTTTAAATGGCTTTTTAATTGTTCTTGAAGGGCACTTTCAATTATCAATGCTGATTGAGCCAATTAAGAAAATTAAGTTAGGCACCTAGATCAGCTAGGAATGCTGCTTTAGGTGTCTAACTTTAGGCGTCTTTTATAGAATCGGAGCCAAAATTCTTATCCATAGGACCGATACTTACAGGAGATGAAGCAGAGTCATACACTCTGGATTTAGCTTTTCTCTTCCCTATTATCGGTAGGTTATTCTCAGTATTACAAACTCCACACAGGCACCGAAAAGGCCTTGGGGAGACTTCTGTTTTTCAATACACAGCAGTATGCTGATATTAGGGGGTAGAGGGGATGAAGAGAGAGCCCTCTTCTCAATGGCTCCACACAAGTCCTCTAGTGTTCTTAGTCTACCCAACCTGGCTCGCCACTGAATATTGGCACCAATGCGCAAGATAGGCCTGGATGCACAAAAATTGTCGTTAAAATCCTGTGGGTCACAGAGGGGCCAATAAATTGTCCGATTTGAAAATGATCGATGTTCAAATGACTTCACATCTCAGTTTTGTGGAGGTCAGCCCCAATGCCATCTGATCAGTCATTGGAAAAGCAGCTTTGACAAATGCACAGAGCCTTCAGGGGAAGCCTGAACAGTTGGGTGGCAGGAGAAGACCCGACACAGCCTCCTGCCACTCAGCTGTTTGGGGTAGGAAGACTTTTTTTTCTTTTCTTTTTTTTTTGTAATGGGCACAGATGTGTGTGTGCTACACATGCATAATATCTGTCTCCATTAAAAAAAAGTTGTGCTGCCCCCCTCATGACAGCCCCTGAAAAAAAAGATAGGTAGGGGGAAGCCCATTCCCTCCTGTCTCAGAAACCAGGACTCTCCCACACTCCCAACCCCCTTCCCTTTAAAGATTGTTGGCAGGAGGGATGCCCACTCTCTCCTGCCTTGCCCACCCAGAACCCCCACTCCTACCCCCCATGAAAATCACAGCCACCCAGAACCCCCCCCCCACACTCCTGACCCCCCCCTTCACAAAGATTGCAGCCACCCAGACCCCGCAAACTCCCAACCAACAGGAGGGATGTCCACTCCCTCCTGCCTTAGGCACCTGGACCCCCCCCATGCCCCCATCCCCATACAGAAGACAGCAAAAGGGATGTTCAGACCTTCCTGCTGGCAGGCCTGCCTCTTCAAAATGGCAGTATTTCCTCTTCCCGTTAAACGCATCCAATCCATAGTCTTCTCCTTCCTCCTTGATCTTAAATTTCTATATGGAATATATTGTTCCACATGGTTGGCAATATTTATTTATTTATTCATTTTTCTGTACCATTCTCCCAGGGGAGCTCAGAATGGTTTACATGAATTTATTCAGGTACTTGAGCATTTTTACCTGTCTGTCCCAGCAGACTCACAATCTATCTAATGTACCTGGGGCAATGGAGGGATTAAATGACTTGCCCAGGGTCACAAGGAGAAGTGCGGTTTTGAACCCACAACCTCAGGGTGCTGAAACTGTAGCACCACACTCTCCCTATTAATTGTCTAAGCAGTTTACGTTCAGGCACTCAATTATTTCTTCCTATCTGTCCCAGTGGGCTCACAATCTGACTAATGTATCTGGGAGAATGGAGGAATGAGTGACTTGCCCAGGATTAGAGAATGACACGGGGAAAACTTCTGTCCCCGCCACTGCCCCGTCCCCGGACCACCATCCTCTTCACCACTCCATCCCCATCACTGCCCAGTCCCTGTCCCCGCTCTCCCTTTCACCGCCCCGTCCCCGTCTTCAGAGTCTTCTACTCTCCATCCCCCCACCCCCAGCACCCTTCACGCGGTCCAGCAGCTCTCTCCCGCTGGCCAGCCATGCATTTCTCTCCCTCCGTCCCTCCCTCTTACCTTCTATTGTGGCAAAACTGGTGATTTCTATATGGCTATGAGTTGTATTACAGCCGAAGCCTTGAAGTCGCGTCGGGTTGCCTGCTAGAAAAGTCTCCTCCGATGCAACCGGAAACAAGAAGTTGCATCAGAGGAAATTTTTCCAGCAGGCAACGCGACGCAACTTCAAGGCTTCGGCTGTAATACAGCTCATAGCCTTATAGAAATCGCCAGTTTCAACAAGAAAAGGTAAGGGAAAAGGAGGGATGGAGGGAGATGCATGGCTGGCGGGAGAGAGGGAGCTGCCGGATCGAATACTCGTTCACTGCGCGTGCTAACCATTCACTGCTCCACGGGGCGGTGAATGGCCTTGTCCCCGATCTCGCGGCGACCTTTTTTTTTGGTCACCGTTTTGGCGGGTTACCCGCGGCTAGCCATGGGTAACAACCACTGTGTCATTCTCTACCCAGGATCACAAGGAGCAGTGCGGGGCTTCAACTCACAACAACCTCAGGGTGCCAAAGCTGTAGTTCTAACCACTAAGCCACTCCTTCTTAGATTTAAGTGCAAGAATGATTTAATTTAGTGACTTTATATACCGCTTAGTACAATAGTTTTAAAGCGATATACAAAACCAAAACAAAAATCAATACAATAATTTAAAAACCATACAAAAACAAATCATACAGAATGTACAATAAAATAAAAATAAAATGATAGGATCACCTGAAGTCCAGCAAAAGTAAATTTAAAAATCCATGTCTTAAAAATCTTTAAGAATCCAAGATAGCTTGATAAATCAGAAACATTAGAAGGTATTAATTTATTCATTTATGTAGCCCGTCCTCCCAAAGGAGCCCAGAGCGGGTCACAAGAGTACATTCACAGTATAAGCAGGACAAACTTTGGTGGGAAATACAGACTCGGTGGACATGAGGGTTTAAATTACATCTTTTACAGTATAGTCATAACATACAGACTTGAAACTACAGACTTAGGGCTCCTTTTACAAAGCTGCGCTAGGGCCTTAACGTGCAGAATAGCGCACGCTAAATTGCCGCGTGCGCTAGCCGCTACCGCCTCCTTTTGAGCAGGCGGTAGATTTTTGGCTAGCGTGCACTATAGCGCGCGCTAATCCGGTATGTGTGCTAAAACCTCTAGCGCACCTTTGTAAAAGGAGCCCTTAGTGGACATAGGGTATTTTAAATTTGCAGCATTTTCTGTATGGACATATCCTAACATAGAGGTAAAATCGCTTTTGCTTTGCAAGTGTGTGCATCATTGAAGTAAGGTGAGTTTTTGATCCGGTGAGTGTTCCGTAAAGATGGACCAATATAACAGAAGCTCTGTTCTACATAGAGGTTAGTTTTACAACCTGAAGAGAGGGGAGTTGCAATAAACAATGTTGGAATGAGCGCAAAAGGCAACAATGATCATGTTTGTGTAATTTATCACAGAAATACAGCAGTGCTTTCAAATGGAAAACCTTGAAAACCATACCCAATAACTTAAAAGTTGTTCTGGCAGAAATTGACAGCCAGTGCAAATCCTTTACAGTGGCGTGACATGATCAGTTGTTTTCTTATTAGTTATTAAACAAGCTGCAGTATTCTGGACTAATTGAATTCTTCTCAGATTGGTTTTCACAGAGTCTGCAAATAAGGAATACAAAAC
This sequence comes from Geotrypetes seraphini, assembly GCF_902459505.1. NCBI lineage: Eukaryota > Metazoa > Chordata > Amphibia > Gymnophiona > Dermophiidae > Geotrypetes > Geotrypetes seraphini. Next base: position 315,922,105 of record NC_047085.1, read on the forward strand.
AACAGGTAGATCAAATTAAGTCTATTTGTTGTTTTGTGCTCCACGTTAAATTTGCTAATGCACCGACTGCCTTGCGGTTTCCTCACACCTGCATATAAGGAATTACAGTAGTTCTGCCAATGAGCAACTAATGGGGTTTCTTCTCTATTCATTCTCAAATTCATTCTCTATTCATTCTCAAATTAATTTTCCTTTTTGTCTGACCTATATACCATTTATTACATGGACAGGATATTCCATAAATCACCTGATCAGATTCACAATTGGAAAATAATTTTAAATGAAATGTTTTACCTATCTTGGGGGTTATTATGGTATCTATTTCTATCACATATCTACAATAAACACAATTATTGCACCAAAAGTGACCACAAGGCCCGAAACTCCATATAGTACTCCATTGATAACCCAATAATAGTTCAGACAAATTTATATTCCGTGTGTATGCAAATTGGGGCAATTCATGTAATTCAGGATATAGACTAAGAACATGTCAATAGCGGTGAATCACTTTTTGAATTGCAAACGTTTGGAATAAGATAAAACACACACCATACTTTGATTGCTAGACTTACCACCTTTTGATTGTGCAAAAAGCCCTTTTAACATTGTAAGCTCTTTTAAATGCATTGTTAACTACTTTTCTTGGATATCCACGCTATTCAAGCCTGATCCTCATTTGATCGAAATGTTTTAAAAATTCACCTCTAGTGGCACATAATCATTTTGCTCTTAAAAATTGAGCCACTGGAACACTGTCTCGTAAACTTTTAGGATGGTAGCTGCTGTAATGTAAGACAGTGTTCTGGTCATTTTCTTTACGATAAATTGAAGTTGAAAACTGACCTTGATTAGATTTGATTTGAATATTTTAAAAAAATGTATTGACAAGGTAGAAATTGATGACTCAACAATGTTAACATCACAATCATTAAGATATTGCAAAAATCCATGTTATTCATGTTCTGTCCTCGACCATACCAGAAAAACATCGATAAAATGTGTACATATTACTATAATTTGAATTATGTACAGTGCAAGCCACTGCTAAAATATAGCCATATACAAAGATGCTATTGAGGACACTACCGTTGCCCCCATAGCCACCCCTTTATCTGAAGGTAAAATTGATCCTTAAACACAGTGGCCCCAATTCTACAAAGGATGCCTAAGTTAGGCACCTAACTTTAGACGCATTTTACAGAATCAGGGCCCTAATAACTAAATTCAATTATCAATTTTGCTAAATCCTTTAAAAAACATTTTTTGGAATGTGATAACTGCAACCTATCTAAATACTCCCCCTGTAGCAAGATTTATGGTACACTAATCAGTTACATAAACAAGTTACGAGTCTATTAGTTTTGTCTAGGGAAAACCATAAACTCTGCCAGGTTCAGCTTTCTTGCCTATTTACATGACACAAGACCCACGCTAATGAGAAATACTTTTGTTATGAAAATAGAAAAATATAATTCACAAGCCAGCAGCAATATCTAAATATTGTTCACAAAATATCTGATTTACATAAATGAAACTCAGTACATAATTATCACAATACACTTGTTAGATAACTAAGTAAAACTAATTCTTTCACACACTAAACAATTCCTTATAATAATAATAATCCCTGATTAGCAGCAAATGATTACAAATTATCACCGAGTGTAGCTTTACAAACCTTATCCTATATCACAATCGAATGTACTTATCTAACCCCAGCTGATAAGATAATAAGTTCCTTATTCTCACCATACAGTTAGGCTTTGGACCCCGGGAGATGGACTTAGTCTTCTAAGCTTCGGAGATGTATAATTCCTTCTGTGACAGGAACAGAGTTCTGCAGCCACTGGTACAAACTGTAATTTATTAGCAGCCACGTTTCCTTGAAGTGATGGAATTCAGAGCTGTTTAAGGTCCAATTCACTCTCTCTCAGGCAGAGAGTCACACGAGGTAACTGTTCAGGTCTTAATGATTAAGAAATAGATGCGTGGAGAATACCTGTTGTAAGATGTGAGTTCACCCGCATCCCGACACAGACTAATTATTATTAGCAACTTTTCACTTGGACCTCGTCAGATGACTTCCTCGGACCAATCCAGAAACAGGTCTTAGATGAATAGCCTTTCTGTGTAAGGTCTCATACAAGCTGGGACACACAGGCGCCGTTAGACAGATAAGAACAGGATAGGAGTATAACTCCCCCAGGAATCACACAGTCTAAGCATGAAGGCATAGATGGATGTCCTTGACTAGAATACCATTCTGGTACATACCCAGAATGCATCAGGCAGAAACAGCAAAGATGTGTTCTTCTTTCTCTCTTCTTGCAAAGTTCATGCTGGAAAGATTTCTTGCAGACAATGGTTCAGGCTTGATGATGTCTGAGAGACCTCTGAGATGTCTGAGGAAACACCCCTACACCCCATTAGTTCTAGCACTCGTTCTTTCAGGACATTAGTATACAGTGCTTTTATATCAAGCGTAACTAATATAATTGAACCTGAAACAGATATTTGATCTAACATTTGAATTAAATAAGTTGAATCTGTAATATAGGATGGTGAGCTCTGAACTAAAGGTTGTAAATAAAAATCCAAATAATGAACCCCGAGAAGAAACTACAGGGCATCCTGGGGGCTGTGTGAGAGATTTCTGGATTTTCAAGATAAAATATATAATTGGTATTTTAGGATATGCAACATATAAATAATCATATTCTTTTTGTGAATTTAATTCATCATTCAGAACTCTCGTTAGACATTGCAGAATACATTCTTTATATGTTGGATCATTTTTACCTAAAGCTTGGTAATAAACTCCATCTAATAATTGTCTAAAAGCTTGTTCATAATCTCCTCTATTCAAAATTACCACACCTCCCTCTTTACCTGCTCTAGTGATCACTAAGGATTGGTCAGATTTTAAAGAAAGCAATGCTTCTTCTCGTTCTCTGGATAAATTATGATATCCACCTTGATCTGCAAACTCAATATTGTTTAATTCATTCAAAATCAATTGCTGGAATGTTTCAATTACTGGGTCTATCGGGCCAGGAGGTACCCAATCTAATCTTGCTCTATACTTTTTTAAATACCCACTACAATTATGCTCTATACTTTTTTTTAATCCACTACAATTAGAAAATAATTTTTAAGTCTCAATTTTTGAAAAAATGTATACAAGTATGAACAAGTTGAAAAAGAATCATAGTGAGAGAAAGGTACAAAGGATAAAGCCAATTGTAGCACTGACTCCTGAGTTTGTGTTAAGATTTTAGAAGATAAATTAAACATATTTATTCTCAATTCCTTGTCTGCTTGCAGTTTTTTGATCTGCTTGGGTTGCACTGACACTGTTGTTTATGGGTTTGTTGGGTAATCTTAAAAAAGTAGCTGGCAATATTTCAGACTGTTTATCATTTATATTCATGTCAGTCAGTGGAAGAGATCGAATGAGATTCATAAGCGCTAGATGAATTGATATGAACTACCTTTTTCACACTATGATAATCTCTGCGAGATTTATGAGATTTGTATAATCAAATTCATCCTTCCGAAATGTGGCTATTTTTTGCATTTTAATGTCCTGTTTATATTTATCCATTTGCTGATCATGATTTTGTAACTGTTCAAACTCCTGCACTGACATAGATTGTTTAAAAACTAATCAATCTAACATTGTAATTCCAATTTTGCTTCACCAAGTTTTTTTTTTAATTTAATATATCAATTGTTAACAACATGAGATCCAAAGAACACCTTGAAATAATCTAATTCCATCGTTGCACATATTCTACCTTATCCAAAAACCTGTCTTTGTTTACATGCAAACCCCTGGAGATATGTTACAGGTAACAATATTCAAATAACATCACTGAATGCAGTTCAGATCTAATGATTTACTTATTCAATTAAACCAAAGACAGGTAAAACATTTTATTTATGATCATTTTACAATTGTGAATCTGATCAGGTGGTTTATGGAATTTCCTGTCCATGTAATAAATGATATATATAGGTCAGACAAAAAGGAAAATTAAATTGCGTATTGCTCAACATTTGAGCAATTTGAGAATGAATAGAGAAGAAATCCCTTTAGTTGGTCATTGGCATGACAAAAGCCCCATGGCAGAGGAGTTCAGATTTGTGGAATAGGCATGTGGAATCTCTTAGAGAGAGGAAGAGATAATGGTTTCTGTGGATGGGCAGACTGGACAGGCCATTTGGCCTTTATTTGCCATCATATTTCTATGTAATTTTGATTAAAATTCATCTAGAACAAGGAGGCAATGTATCAGATGTTTACTTAAAAAGGAACAAAGGTTAATATATCAATGGGACACTGTCAAACCATGGAATGCAATTCAGGTCTAAATAATTAAATTCAAAATTTGAAAACCTAATCAGAACAGGATTTGAAAAAGTGGAACATTAGGATAAGAACATAAGAACATAAGCAATGCCTCTGCTGGGTCAGACCTGAGGTCCATCGTGCCCAGCAGTCTGCTCATGCGGTGGCCCCTCTATCCCCTTTTCCAGCAGGAAATTGTCTAATCCTTTCTTGAACCCCAGTACTGTACTCTGCCCTATTATGCCCTCTGGAAGCACATTCCAGGTGTCTACCACACGTTGGGTAAAGAAGAACTTCCTAGCATTCGTTCTGAATCTGTCCACTTTCAACTTTTCCGAATGCCCTCTTGTACTTTTATTTTTCGAAAGTTTGAAGAATCTGTCCCTCTCTACTCTCTCTATGCCCTTCATGATCTTGTAAGTCTCTATCTATCCCCTCTAAGTCTCCTCTTCTCCAGGGAAAAGAGTCCTAGTTTTCCCAATCTCTCAGTGTATGAAAGGTTTTCCAAACCTTTTATCAGACGTGTCGCTCTCCTCTGAACCCTCTTGAGTATTGCCATATCCTTCTTAAAGTACGGCGACCAATATTGGACGCAGTACTCCAGATGCGGACGCACCATCGCCCGATACAACGGCAGGATAACTTCTTTCGTTCTGGTTGTAATACCCTTCTTGATTATGCCTAGCATTCTGTTTGCCTTCTTAGCGGCTGCTGCACACTGTGCCGTCGGCTTCATTGTCATGTCCACCATTACCCCCAAGTCCCTTTCTTGGGTACTCTCATTCAATAACATCCCTCCCATCGTATAGTTGTACCTTGGGTTTCTATTTCCCACATGTAATACTTTACATTTCTCAACATTGAACTTCATCTTCCATCTCGTCGCCCATTCCCCTAGTTTGTTCAAGTCCCTTTGCAATTCTTCGCAGTCCTCTTTAGTCCGAGCTCCACTAAATAATTTGGTGTTGTCCGCAAATTTTATTATCTCACACTTCATCCCTATTTCTAGATCATTTATGAATATATTAAATAGCAGTGGCCCGAGCACCAAGCCCTGTGGGACCCCACTCGTGACCCTCTTCCAGTCTGAGTAGTGGCCCTTCACTCCTACCCTCTGTTTCCTACCCGCCAACCAGTTTCTGATCCATCTATGTACGTCTCCTTCCACCCCATGGTTCTTCAGTTTCCGGAGTAGGCGTTCATGGGGCACCTTGTCAAAGGCTTTTTGGAAATCTAGATATATGATGTCTATGGGGTCTCCTTTGTCCATCTGTTTGTTAATTCCTTTGAAGAAGTTAAATAAGTTCGTTAGGCATGATCTCCCCTTGCAGAAACCATGTTGGCTGGTTATCAGAAGTTTAAATGAAGAAGAAAGTCACTAATGGGTACAAGCTTTCAGCTTGGTTTTTTTTTAACCCATCTTTGATGACTGCTGTAACACTGTATTATGCTATGAGAAAGTAAAAGGTAAGATTTTTTGATAACTGATTTAAAGATATAAAGTATCTCATGGAATCTTTTATTATTACAAGTTCTAAACATCCTAGAAAATCGCATCCACTGTTTTCATTCCCCTCAGTTAAGGGATGTAAATACAAGAAATTTCAGGAACGACTGCTATCCTTTCAAGCAGCCTCATGGACTAGGGATTTAACTCATATATTTACATTTCCAATTTCATACCAACAATTTCGTCGTGCCTTAAAAACATATCTTTTTAGGGAATCTTTTGGAAGTTAAAATCTGGATTTTTATTAATTTGTATAACACTGGCATTCGCATCACTCCTTATATAAACATTACTAAATAAAAACACATAACACTTAGTAATGGCAAAGCATGGGCCGCAGCTTTATTAAATTTATCCATCAATGAATTCATATAAACATAACATTTTCATATATAAATAATTCAGTGTAGCTTAACCATAAACCTTGGAGCTATTTGGTGTCGAACTAGCTCAACTCATAAAACTCAAACCCCTTGATGCTAATCGGTGTCGAATTAGCTCAGCTCACCAAATTCATCACATTCCAGCAAATCCTACTTCCCCCAGCAAGACTCGCGATGTTGCAGAATCATGCCGGCCACCATGACGGTTCCGCACATGAGCAGACTAAGCACATATAATACATAACTTTATAAGCCACACTGTCCACAATTCACCCCCATAACACATTTCTGCAAAAGCTGCGACCAACCCATCCTCCACCCATCAAAACCAAACAACCCAAAAACAAATTTAACCCTGCCTACCCACCTCTTCCCACACTCCCACCCTTTCCAAAACTGATTTAACCTGCCAAATCACCCTTAATCCCACACAATTCCTCTACCAATCACCCTTCTCCCTTCCTAACAACCAATCCTCCTGTCCTAGCACCCCGACAACCAATCCCTGCCACCCTTCAGCTCCCACTACTAACCCTCCTAGTCTAATGCCCCCCACCCTCAGCCCACTGTCACCACTATATAAGGGTTCGCTCAGCCACTGTTATCAGCTAAACTGTAAGCTCCCTTACAATTTTTGTGAACCGCATAGAACTTAATGGTATTTGCGATATACAAGTGAGTGTTATGTTTATTATTAAAGGTAGAGTAATAGGATTTAATAGAGATAATTTGATATTGTAGGAGCGATAAGGTTTTTCCTGAGGAACTCCTGATTTGGTCTCAACTCCTGGAGACGCTTCTTGGCGAAACACAGTCTAGTGTTGAGTGAGGCTTTTGTGAGATTTATGAATAGTATTTTTGGAGTGAATTTCAAGAACACGATAATAAGATCATCGTGAAAATGGAGATCTGATAGGACATTTTACATTTCATCTTGAAAAGAACTAATTGAACAGTATAGGATTTCACCAACTATAGCTTATTGGACTATAAGTGAAATGGTTATAGAAAACAGGGGTGGTCTCTTGGGATTTGTTTGATGGGATAAGGATCAGGCCTTTTATGTATGAGTTTGAATATGATGTAAATTTTAAACAAATATATTGTGTTTTCATTAATTGATATGTGGTGTATTTAATGTTATATATAAAAATAATTAAGTAGCTTCTTTTTTAATGAAGTAATAAATATGCATGAGGCATATTTGCATGCCTGTCTCCTCTATTATGTGCAAATCTTTCTCATGCATATACTCTTCCCTATTCTGCACAATCCTGCCAGTTGAGACAGATGCTAAGGCAACATTGGCATATCCTGGGGCTCCATGAGAGTCTCCAGGAGATGCCGAAGTTTGCCTATACCCGGGGACGTAATCTCCATGAGTTGCTGGTTAATAATTGTAGTGACAGGAGTGAGAATGGGGGAGGGCACTATAAATGCAATGGGTGTGTGTATTGTTGTTGTGCATTAGAGGTGGGCAGAGTAAACATTCCGAATAGTGATAAAGTTTTTTATTTGTGGAACCGGACAGATTGTAATACAAGTCAGGTTGTATATGGTATACAATGTCCATGTGGACTTTGGTATCTAGGTCAAACTAAGAGAAAAGTTAAACAGCGAAAGGCACAACATGTAAGCAACCTGAGACTATAGAGAATTGATCTACTGCTGGTGGCTCACTGGGTTCAGTTAGAGCATGCGGTGAAAGATTTGAGATTTGTGGTGGGAATGTATCTGAGATTCTGTTAAGGAAAGAGCAAAAATGAATCCATTGCTGGGGTACAGTAGAACCCTTTCGGTTGAATAAAGAAGTTGAATGGCATTTGCTTTAATCAAGGACGTGTGTAGGTGATATAACAGGAAGGAGGTAGTGAGGTAATGGCAAGCAGTTGAATTTCTCCAGCGTTCATACTGATCCTGATCCTGATTTGGAGTTCTCAGTTCTGGTTGAGGCCAGCAAACAATATATGATGAAATGTCAGGTATGATATTATATGATTGGGGTTAAAGGTTTATTATAGATTTAATTTTATTTACCGTATTTTCACTCATATACCGCGCGGGAAACTAATTTATGTAAAGAAATTTTTATATACCGCGCACACCCGGATACCGCGCATGCCGCCCCGACTCTCCCGTCGCCACCTGACTCTCCTTTCGCCCACCCCGACTCTCCTCTGGCCATCCCGACTCTCCTTTCGCCTGCCCCGACTCTCCTCTCCCCCTTGAAGTCCTGTCCCCTCTTGAAGTCCTGTCCCCCCCTGAAAGCCTGATGCCCCCCGAAGTCCGATTCACCCCCCCCGCAGGACCGCTCGCACCCCCACCCCAAAGGACCGCTCGCACTCGCACCCGCACCCCCACCCTGAAGGACCGCTCGCACCCCCACAGCCTCCCACCCCCCCATCAAGGAGAAGCTGCCTACCGTTGTCCTGCTTCTTCCTCTGCCGGCTGTCCCGCCCCTTCTCTGAGCCTTGCGTCTGCGCTGCTTCCTCTTCCGGCAGTCCCGCCCTTTCTCTGACGTCAGAGAAAGGGCGGGACCGCCGGAAGAGGAAGCAGCGCAGACGCAGGGCTCAGAGAAGGGGCGGGACAGCCGGCAGAGGAAGAAGCAGGACAATGGTAGGCAGCTTCTCCTTGATGGGGGGGTGGGAGGCTGTGGGGGTGCGAGCGGTCCTTCAGGGTGGGGGTGCGTGTGCGAGTGCGTGTGCGTGTGCGAGTGGTCCTTCGGGGTGGGGGTGCGAGCGGTCCTGCGGGGGGGTGAATCGGACGTCGGGGGGGGAACTATGTAAAAAAAAATGTGTACAATGCGCTCACGCGTATAACGCGCATGGTTATGCATGGTTTGTAAAATCGTGTATAACGCGCACGTTATATGCGTGAAAATACGGTAGTGTATATTGTAGAAACTGTGATGGAGTGGAGCCGGTTTCAGTCTTAAGCTCCTGATGATGCCTTAGGGTGAAACACAGAACTATGTCGAGCTAAAATGTTCTCAAAGATCAAGTTTGATTGAATGAAAGTGGAGGCAAATCCAGTAGACAATGGCGTGCAGAAGATAATTGAGAACTGATATTGATAAGAAGATTAGACACTGAATACAATGTTTTATTGAAAGGATGAACTTTTCATAAATTTTAATTTTTTCTATGTGTTG